>NC_141697.1:898632969-898725469 GCF_964263255.1 Lissotriton vulgaris | reverse complement strand
CAAGTTGCAAGCGCTACTGTGCACACAGAAAAGCTGAAGCAAGGCAAAGCCAGGGAAAAAGAGGACATGAGGCCATGTCAAAGCCAATAGTAAGCACTTTATAATTCTCATTAATGTACAACACCGAGCACATGAGTGCACCACTGCCCACAGCACTGCACTTCGAAACCAAAGAGTACATTCCACACCTCTCTCTCGTCCTTTCACAATTTCAAATGCACAGCCCACACGCTCTGCTCTTGGCAAGGCTGTAGTACTCCTTGATAGCTCCCACTGAAAGACAGCAAGATTACAAGAACAAAACTTTTAAGAGAAGCAGGCCTATGCAGGACATCGTACATCCAGGCTAGGATGAAATAACAGACTAAAGTCAGTTCAAATAATGGTTGTCAAACCACAAGAATGCCTCTAGCACTACACTTACCAAGGTAGTCCAGGTACTATTCTAAGCCAAAGACACCAGAGCACACCTTATAATAGTTACTTTTTTCCTGCGTGCATTAGGCACTGTTATCATAAGCTTCCCGTATTTTCTGTTCAAAGTTCTGAAAGTGATGTCACAACATAAAGTTCTAATTTAGTCATCCCAGCTGTAGAGGTAATCCAAAATCAACTTTATTCCTAATACAACACAGCAGCTGTTGAACAGAAAATACTGGATGCTTATGGTAACAGTGCCTAATGAACTCAGGAAAAAGTAACTATTATAAGGTGTGCTCTGGTGTCTTTGGCTTAGAGAGTTAGTATGAATTCAACTACATATTTTACTTTTGAAGTATGTGTCTGTTAGATTTGGGGGTCTCTAGTTGGCACAGGTAGGTACTTGTAACAAATAGGGATCCTTGACTCTAGTCAGGATAATGGGATTACACTCCTAAAATAACCCCTGCTCACCCCCTTGGTAGCTTGGCACGAGCAGACCGGCTTATCTCAGAGGCAGTGTGTAAAGCATTTGTGACCACATACAGCAACCCAGTGACAACACTACAGATGGACACCACTCAAGCTTTTATATCAAAAATAAGTATACTTTATATAGATTTACCACAAGACCATAAGCGACAAAAATACACAATACTGTTACTTTAAGACAGGGGTCTTCAAACTGTGGGGCGCGACCCCCAGGGGGGCCGTGGAGTGATAGGAAGGGGGTCGCGCATTCCCTTCACACTTCTGCCGAGGCCCATAGCTTCAGCCCCCCTCCTTCCCCGTTGTGTCTCTCAGCCCGGGCTGCTGCAGTGCAGTGCTCGCTGCTGGGGGCTCAGCTGGGAGGTGTCTGGAGTCTTATCTCCAGCCGCCTAAGCTTTTCACAGGTCTTTAAAGACCATTTTCATATTTACATGCCTTTGTTTACTGGTTACCTAGGCTTAGTTTTTTTAATGGTTCCAGTACCCCTGGGCCCCCACTCTGCCTATTCCTTACATTTGTATTTTCACACTTACTGCTGTAGTGTGAGAATGCATTTAATGAAAACAAATATAAAGTTCGGTAGCCAGAAGAAAAATGCCTGCCATGTGTTGTTTTAAGAGCCCAGAGACCTGCTCTTGACACTAAATAGAGTTATAAATAAAAAAGTTTGTATTAATTAGCTATGTGACTTTTCTGTCTTTGTTCTCTTTAATTATCAGTCATGGATCATTGAGGTAGCCCTAGAACACAATTAAAAGTGCTTTCTATTTCTATTTGCTGTTCTAAGTATTCACAGATATGTGCTAAAAATACAGCTTTAGGTGACTGCTTAATTCTGGGCCATCAAAATAATGAGCTGTATCAGCACATTATTTATTTCCTCCACCGACGATCCCTAATTAATGCCATTATAGCAATAGTTTAACTTATATATGAAACCCTACGCTTCAAGTTTCTGGGAATGCACCCTGCATTCAGACAACTCACTCCTCATTCTCGCCCTTCACTTTCACTCTCACCCAGCACTCACAGCGATCACAATGCACTCACACTGATCACGATGCACTGACAGCAATCACCATGCACTGACAGCAATCACCATGCACTGACAGCAATCACCATGCACTGACAGCAATCACCATGCACTGACAGCAATCACCATGCACTCACAGCAATCCCCATGCACTCACAGCAATCACCATGCACGCACACTGATCACCATGCACTCACAACATTAACCCGCTCACCCTGCACTCACAGTGATCACCATGCACTCACACTGATCACCATGCACTCACACTGATCACCATGCACTCACACTGATCACCATGCACTCACACTGATCACCATGCACTCACACTGATCACCATGCACTCACAGCAATCACCATGCACTCACAGCAATCACCATGCACTCACAGCAATCACCATGCACTCACACTGATCACCATGCACTCACAACATTCACCCGCTCACCCTGCACTCACAGCGATCACCATGCACTCACAGCAATCACCATGCACTCACAGCAATCACCATGCACTCACAACAATCACCATGCACTCACAACAATCACAATGCACTCGCACTGATCGCCATGCACTCGCACTGACCGCCATGCACTCACAACAATCACAATGCACTCACACTGATCACCATGCACTCACAACATTCACCCACTCACCCTGCACTCAGTGTTCACAATACACTCACACTGATCACCATGCACTCACACTGATCACCATGCACTCACACTGATCACCATGCACTCACACTGATCACCATGCACTCACAACATTCACCCGCTCACCCTGCACTCACAGTGATCACAATACTCACACTGATCACCATGCACTCACAGCAATCACCATGCACTCACAACAATCACCATGCACTCACAACAATCACAATGCACTCACAGCAATCACCATGCACTCACAGCAATCACAATGCACTCACAGCAATCACAACGCACTCACACTGATCACCATGAACTCACAACATTAACCCGCTCACCCTGCACTCACAGTGATCACCATGCACTCACACTGATCACCATGCACTCACACTGATCACCATGCACTCACACTGATCACCATGCACTCACACTGATCACCATGCACTCACACTGATCACCATGCACTCACACTGATCACCATGCACTCACAGCAATCACCATGCACTCACAGCAATCACCATGCACTCACAACATTCACCCGCTCACCCTGCACTCACAGCGATCACCATGCACTCACAGCAATCACCATGCACTCACAGCAATCACCATGCACTCACAGCAATCACCATGCACTCACAGCAATCACCATGCACTCACTGATCACCATGCACTCACAACATTCACCCGCTCACCCTGCACTCACAGCGATCACCATGCACTCACAGCAATCACCATGCACTCACAGCAATCACCATGCACTCACAACAATCACTATGCACTCACAACAATCACTATGCACTCACAACAATCACTATGCACTCACACTGATCGCCATGCACTCACAACAATCACAATGCACTCACACTGATCACCATGCACTCACAACATTCACCCACTCACCCTGCACTCAGTGTTCACAATACACTCACACTGATCACCATGCACTCACACTGATCACCATGCACTCACACTGATCACCATGCACTCACACTGATCACCATGCACTCACACTGATCACCATGCACTCACACTGATCACCATGCACTCACAACATTCACCCGCTCACCCTGCACTCACAGTGATCACAATACACTCACACTGATCACAATGCACTCACAGTGATCACAATGCACTCACAGTGATCACAATGCACTCACAACATTCACCCGCTCATCCTGCACTCACAGTGATCACTCTGCACTAACAATGCGCTTGCACGGTTCACCCTTTACCTCACCCTGCAGTCACACAAGCACACTACTCACCCTGCACTCATGTGACACTTCACTCACCTGTCCCCCCCTCACTGCTCAATCTGTAGCTCGCTCAATCTGTAGCTCACTCAAACAAGGCCATCACTAACCATGCATTAATTCGTCCCACTCTGCATTAACTGCCGAACCCAAATTCATATGGTCACCTCACTCACCCTGCAGTCACTCCTTTTACCCTACTCTCACACTGTTGCATCGCTCACCGTGCCGTCACTTGGGTACTCTTGTCACCCACACAGGGTTTAGAAATTTGTGTCAGGAGGAGGTCCTTACGCCTGAAAATGTTGACAGGGGGGTGTCAGCATCCAAAAGTTTGAAGACCTCTGCTTTAAGATGATAGATTTAGCTTAGTTTAGTTCAGTTCTTAAGATGCGACACTTTGCGTCAATGTACCTTACGATGCGTTGCGCTTCCACGACAAGCAATGTCGCAGCAAGGGAAATGCGGCAAAGTTCAGGTGCAAAGAAATAAAGATGTGAAGATCCTCTCCGGGGATGCAAGAAGTTCTCGGTTCGATGCGTGGACTGCAGCGGCGACACCCTTGTTCAGAAGTGCGACACTCTTCTCCCACGTTTGTGTGAAGCTTCCGCACAATGCGACAACTACAGCGGCGACATCCTGGTTCAGAAATGCGACCGCAGTAGTTCCGACAGCAGCGCACTTCTCGGGGATGCGGGAAGCTTCTCTCGATTCGGTGCAGTGTGACAACTCCTGCGGGGACACTCTTGTTCAGAAGTGCGACGGCAGCAGCAGCGACGGCGACCTGCTTCTTCTTCTTCGTTGAGACGCGCTTCCAGCTCCTTGCGACACGCAGTCTCTCAGAAGGCCCAAAACAGCAGCAGGCACTTCCAAAGAACTCTGGGGAGCTGGGGGTTAAAGTCTGTTGTTCCTGAGACTTCAGCAGGAGGCAAGCTCATTCCCAAGCCATTGGAGATCCTTTACAAGTTGAAAATTAAGTACACACAGTTCCTTTCTCCTCTCTTTGGCAGTAAGGCAACCACTGTAGGCCAATCCCCTCTTTGGCAGTAGGGCAACCACTGCAGGCCAATCCCCTAAGTAGCACTTCAGCTTAGGAATAGTTTCTCCTCCGTTTCTTCAGGATCCTCTCCTCAGCAGAGGTTTCTTCTTGTTTGTCAAAAAGTGATCTAATTTCATGGGATCAGGGTCCCAATATTTAAACAACAAAATCCTTTGTTCTCTGAGGGGAGAGGGGCCTTTGCTCAGTTCAAACCAGTTCTGAAGCACTCTGTTTACCAGACTTCTCCTTTCCTTTCACAGTGCAGGGCAGAAACATCAGACGCCCCACAGGAGGTGGAGTCAGCATTGTGGAGGGAAAGCACAGCCCTGGAGCACTTTGTTGACATGATTCCTTCTCTTCTTTCACAGTGCAAGGCAGAGACATCAGACACACCTCAGGGGGTGGAGCCAGCACTGTGGGGGGGGGGGCACAGTCCTATTCAGGTCCCAGGTGCAACTCCTCCCTCCCATCTAAATGCAGATCTCTCTATGTACCACTGGGCTGACTCATTCTGTCTCCTGGAATCCCCCAGCCCTGTCACTCAAACTCCAGACAAGGAATACACAACCTAGCAGAGGCAGGCTTTGGATAGTTAGACAAGAAAATACCTACTTTCTAAAAGTGGTATTTTCAAACACAGAATGTTAAAACCACCTTCACTAAAAGATTTATTTTATCATTCTGAGTTCAGGCATACTAAACATGAATTTCTACCATGGTCTCTGAGTCAGTTAGGATATAAGAATGTAATAATCTAACGGCCCATTCTGGCCTATGGAGAACAGATAGCCTGGCAATAGTGAAACACGAAAATGGCTGTAATTCACTATTAAGACATGCCACACACACCAGGGCATGTCCTACCTAATACTTACAATGCACCCTGCCCTTGGGCCTAGCATAGGGGTGTCTGATATGAAGAAAAGGGAAGGTTTAGGGACTGGCAAGTGGGTGCACTTGCCCAGTCAGCATGACAGTGCCAGACTGCGCACAGGCTCTGCAATGGCAGGCCTTAGACACACTTTTACAGGCTGCTTCTGTGGGTGGCACAACCAGTGCTACAAGCCCACAAGCAGCATTTGGTGAACAAGCCCTGGGCACACTCAGTGCACTGTACTAGGGTCTGACCAGTAAACCAATTAAACAATCATGGAATCACCAATTCATAAATTAATTTATAATAGGGTGAGTACATGCACTTTAGCACTGATCAGACAAAATACAAGAGGAAGGCAAAAAGTTCAGTGATGACCCTTCAAAAGTCCAACAGTGTCTGACTTTACAAAGTGGCAATGAGTGTCACCACCCCGACAAGCCTTTCACACGAGGATTCTGCTTGCTGTGGATCATCACACTATTTTGACGTTCCCTGCCTATCCTACAACTACGCTTGGCAGAATGTTCTTGGAGACACGTTTGTGGCTTTATGGTGTTTTCCAGGCTGTGAATTATGATTTTTTTATTGGAATAAAGCATTTGAGGCCTTGCGTTGTGGCTGTAGGCAGTTGGTGGCATTATTCAATTGCTGGGAGCTCCGCGGGGCGTTTTTGCTCATGAACTCCTTGTGATGTGACCGCTGCCATTGTCTGCATCTTCAGGCTCCCTGCATCATCAAGCTTTGAGCATTTGTGTTGTGCTTTGTCGTCCGGCCGCCATATTTTTAATTTTAACAGGTTGCTGATCTAGTTTATCACATTGTGTGCCGCCATCTTTATTGCGACTTAAGGTCGCGTTTTGCAACTTCGTGGGATGCGGCAGCGCCTGAGTGATGGTTTTTCCACATGTTCCTGAAAACTTGTTCTTCTGTTCCACCACTTCTTGGTGGTTGGCAGCATCGTTGCCACAGCGTTTTGCTCCTGCTTGTGTCTACACGTGATGCAGTACAGGAAGGTGTTTTTTTCCTTTGCACAGCCTGCTGGTTTTTAAAACCTTTTCTACAGTTACTTTGGATCCTGCAAATTATTTTTTTAATTACATGGATCTAATTTTTGGTATGCTAAGGTTCAAGGGTTGACACTGATTTCCACAGTGAACTAGTCTCCTGGGACACGGATATTTTCATTCAGTTTGCTCTGCTTGTATTTCCTTGGTGGAGTGCTCACACTGGTTCCTGAAGGATTAAACACGTTTGATCAAATGACTAAGGAGATTGGTGGGGAAGGTGATAGAAATGTTTTTGATTGAGTCTTTGCAGATTTTGACCCTTTTATTCTCTCCCAAGGTTTGTATTGGTATCGAGAGGTACCGTTTTTTTCCACAGGAAGCAGGGACATGATCAAAGTATTGATAATTATGTAGCTGCACTTAGGACTTTATCTCTTGATTGTAAGTTTGGGTCCCTACAGGAAGATTTAGTAAGGGATCAAGTTGTGATGCATGTTAAAGATGCCTCTATATAGGAGCGACTGTGGGTAAATCGAGATGCCAATTTACAGCACATTTTGGTCATTTTCAGGACAGCTGAAATGCCTAGTAGGAGTGCTAGAATTGTACAAACTGATTCTTGTACTGAACAAGAGGAGTGTTTGGGAAAGATGTTTAACAAATTCCACAATAAAAGGGGGTCCAAAAAATGGACGACAAGCAACAGAAAAGGAATAGAGAGAAGCTTAATGAAGGGTAAAAAGATGTTTTGAAGTGTTTTTGGTGCATCAGTAAATTTCATTTACCCAATAGTAAGATGTGTCCAGCTTTGAAGTGTTCCAATTGAGGCATGATGGGGCATATCTCTAAGGTATACAGGAGGAATAAGAAGCAAAAAGTTGTGTATAGACAATAGTGATGCAAGTGATGAGGAAAGATGTGCTTTTGATGCACAGGAGGATGACCGATTCAGTCTCAACATAAAGGATGGTGAGAACACTTTGATTGTGGATAATGCAGTTAAGAAAAAACCTTGGTGACATTACTATCGCTGGGGTGGATCTACAAATTTACGCTGATTAAGGATCCCCCTATTTTATTATTAATGAGCATGTTTGGAAGTCTAAATTTGCTGAGAAATGTTAAGTGTTGGAAGAACCTATTAGCTTTCCTAAGAGATACTCAGGTGAGAGAATTGAAATGTTGGGTTTTCGCAAATTAATTTTTAGGTTTAAAAACCAGGGGATAGTATTGGTAAGCTGTATGGAGCTAGAAAAGGACCTTCTGTCATGGGGTGGTTCAAGAAGGCAAACATATGATGCTGTACCCCAAATGCCCTGAACCGGTCATGGTGCTTTGTGATGGGGAGTGTCTGGGCAATATAATGCTTGAAATGTTTCCAGGGTTTTCAGTGACAAGATATGGAAGTTAACAGATTTTGAAAATATTTGATTAAAAAGGATGCGTGTCCTAAGATTTTAAAGGCAAGGAATATTCCCATGACTGTCAGGAAAGAAGTGGAAATTTAATTGGACACATTAGTGGCTGAAGATGTTATGGAAAAAAATAGTCATCCGAATGGGTTTGCGGGGTCGTAATTGCCTGCCGTGATAGTGGTAATATCCGTTTATGTATTGATCTGCGCTTCCTGAACAATAATATTTTGATAGATCAATTTCCTTTACTGCGCATTTCGGAGATGTTGGCTTTAGTCAAAGGAGCAAGATTTTTTCCACAATTGACCTTTCCGGTGCGTGTCACCAAATTATTTTACTGGAGGGTTAAAAAGTGCAACACTGCTTTTATCTCTCCAGTGGGTTGCTACCAATATAAGAGAATGCCTTTTGGATTAGCGTCGGCTGTCGCCATTTTTCAGCGGTTGATGCATTCCTAATTTGCTAAGCTACCCCATCTCCAATGTTTTTAAGATGGCATTTTAATTTGAGGGAAAGACTGAGTTGAGTGTAATCCTTTGTTGGAGAGTGTCCTAAGAATTGTGGAAACTAGGTGTTTAATGTAACATTTTTCCAAATGCAGGTTTGCAGTACTATCGGTGAAGTATTTAGGGTATTTTCTAAGTGTGGATGGTGTGAAATCCAAACCGGAGCTGGTGGAAGCAATACCGTCTGCCCTTTCACCCTCTAGTAAAGATGATGTGAGGTCTTTTTTTAGGGCTCAGAATTTTATGGCAAGTACATTAGAAAGTGTTCTTGTAGAATTTTTCAAATAAGGCAGTTACTCGAGAACAAGTGTCAATTTAACTGATGCAAAGTGTGTGAGAGAAAATTCATGGATGTCAAAACTGCTATTGCTGAAGCTACTGCTTTGGCCGGTTTTGATCCCAATTTCACCAGTGTCATCACCACTAATGGCAGCTCTGAAGGGCTGGGTGCGGTTTTGGCCCAGAAATTGGAGGGAGGAGGTGAATCGGTCACTCCCTATGCGTCAAGACCTTGTTGGCTCTAGAAATTTTTTAGAGCTTTTGTTGGGTAAGCATTATGAGTTGAGATGTGATTAAAAACCTGCGGTCCGGTCCCTCACTACGGATGGTATGATTAAAGCGCTGGCAGGCATTGTGAGAATGTCGATGAGACTTCATGATTCTAGTGACCAAATATTTTGTGTCTGGTAAAGACAATGTGTCTGTGGATTTTTTTTTTTTACCAAGGATGCCGTTGCACATGAGGGAAAATACATGTGCAGAGTGGGAAGATTATCACATTGTTTTGGTGCATGATGAAGGAATTCCCTTCTTCGAGAAGAGAACCTGGGAGGAGGAGTATAGAAAGGACGTTGTGATACAGATGTTTTGAGATACTAAAAAGATGGGTGATCTGCCAAAGTATCTTTGGGATCAGATTCAAGATGTTTCTGGAGAGCAGGAGTGAAAGGGATTTTATGGAGAGGTGACGGGTCAGTTCCTCCTTTCAAGTTAAGGAAGTCAATTACCTTACAGTGTCATGAAGGACATAGAGGGATTTTAAGGACCCAGCGTCAAAATGGGTTTTGGTGGCCAGGTTTAGATATTTTTGTAGACCGTATTGTTAGAAACTGTTATTTGCATTAATGCTGACAAATCTTTGAAAACTTTACGGCCTAACATGGATGAGCCTTGTATCCCTAGAAATCCGTGGGGGACTATTGCCCGAGACATTATGGGTCCTGTAGACATTAAGGCAAAGTATATCATATCTGCCATGGGTGTTTTTTTCTAGATGGCCTACCATTAAGATAGTTGACAGGGTGGACACGGATGCTGTTCTACAGTTTTGGGACACTGTTTTTTATGGAAGGTTTTCCTACTCAAGTGATTACTGATAATGGAGTACAATTTTTATCAGGAAAGGCATAAAACTATTTTAATAAGAGTGGGCAATAAGCATCGCACCACATCACTATGTAACCTGAGTGAGAATGGCATGATTGAGCGTTTCAACAGTGCGCTCAAAGGTGTCATTGAATCTGCAGGTGTTGGGAATGATGAATGGGAGGTGCAAATACACAAGATAGTGTGGGTGTATTGTATCACTATACATTAAATTACAAGGTACATCCCTTTTGGAATTATAACGGGGAGCATAGCTAGGACAAAAAGGAATCATTCACGGTTAGTGTAATGTACTTCTGTCGATTTGGAAATGTAAGACTGAGATTAAAGGACACTCACATGTATAAATCCAGCTATGACAGTGTAACTGTTTTTTCTGGAGGGGCCAATATCAATGTTGGGATATCCGTTATGGTTAAGAAGCCATGGAGAGTAAGAAAAGTAGAAAGTACATTTTGGGTTTTTGGAATTTTCAAGAATATGGTAAGGTTGAGTGATGGAAAGGTTTGGAATCTAAAACTTATTGCTATTCTGAAGGGTGAAAAGGTGTATATTCCAAACCTTCCTCTAGTGTTCATGATGATTTTCGAAGTAACACGGGTTCCCAAATCAGGAACGAGGGAGTATAGAAGGTTTCGGAGGTTTACTTTGAACAAAAGGAGTTGCAGAAGTCCACAAGGGATGATGAGGACTCTGGGTTGGAGAATGGTGAAGAGTTTATTGCTGGAGAGAAAAGGATATGAAGGAAAACTGTATGGATGTCTGATTATACTGTTTAAGTCCATGTGTGTTCTACATGGATATGGAGTCAACTTTTGTACTTATGTTACAGTTTATTGATTATGTATTCCTCGTTATATGTATATATTTTCTTTTTGTATTTTATAGAGTGGGAAGATGCGTTGTGTTTGTAGTTGCTAGAGCCGTGCTGCCTTGGCGTACACCCCACATTTCAGTTTGAAATGATGGTGCTGTCAGTAGGCTGTTTCGGTGGTAAGCTAAGAGGAGGAAGACATTTCTTGCGGGTGATGTTAATATATATAATATTACATATTTCACTTATGGGATATGTCTGACTTTCCCGCCCTCTCTCTGCCCGTCCGGCAAGATGATAAAGCTGATTTGATTGGGCAAAATAATTATGTGCGATCTCGCATGCTGGTGCAAGGCGATCTGGATCAATGTACATATTGAGTGCTGCTAAAGCAAGTCCTCGGAAAGGAAATATATTTAAAAAACAAGCACTAATAATATACACTAACTTGACATCAGCTAGAGTATTCAGAATACAGAAAAGGAACCAGATGTATCTAATCGATCTTCCCTTTTCTACTGTCTGCTGGGTAGTGGCAGCCATATTGGGAGAATTTTCAACATCCACTAGGGAACAGGTACTGCAGGACGGAGATATAATCTTGCAGGTAAGGACTGCAGTGGGGAAGATGGATAAGGAAGTAATGGAGGCAGGGAGTGTTTGAGTACTATAGCGATTTATATAAAAAAAAAATATATATGATTTTATTTGAAAACAGTTCAATAAATGATGCAGTAAGGCAGTACAAGCGACTGTGATGGAAGAACTCTGCCACTGTACCCTCTTTCTATTACATTCATTCTGACAAAAAGGTGTCCCAAGCCTACTGACTACCCAGGCCATCAAGTAAAAAAAAAAGCAGATCAGAACATAATCAGTTCCTGCTCTAAGACCAGCAGTGCAGCAGTGGGGGTTGCCCAACATAAGAAACAAAACACATTGTATAAGCCAACCAGTAAACCGATACAAAAAACCGAACTGCAACAGCAGGTCCCCATGATAATGCTTCTCCAACAGAAGAGCCACCATCCGCACCACCAAGGGGGTGAAGAGGATAAGAGAAGACAAGAAGGTGGCAGAGTGAGTGGGTGGGGGGGAGGGAAAAAGTTGAAGGGGGAATCGCTGTATCCCCCATCAAGCCAATCCCACAATCCAGATGCCCACAGGCAAACAAGGGCAATTACATTCATAATGTTTATTTATTGGAGTCTAAGCTTTTGGATTGCAACAATTACCTGATTCAATACAGTTTCCTTGATCCTTCTGTAAGGCTTTGTTAAATGTACCTGCTCATTCTGTGAAACCTGTAGATCCAAAGCTTCTAAGAAAATCTGCCTTTCAAGGTTTGGTTGGAAACTGCTTTACCTACTTACTCATTTACCTTGTCTTCCATTCTTCCACTTACTCCCCATGTATCTCATCATTTACTGACTCACCTATTAATCAATGTACTCCGCCATCCAACAACTCATTCTCACGCTCAATCACCAACCCAGCCACACAACCCAATACACTCGCCAATCAATGAAGAACTTGCACTTAAAGTCAGAACTCTTGGCTTTATAAATCGTTGTTCAAATTCTAACCCTAGAAATGTACACAAGGATAAATACATAAGTGATCTAATAGTTTATGTACTGGTTAGAATAGCTCTCTATTTACCATGACCATGCTTATTCGGGGCAAAAGGCCCTGCTTTGGAAGCTGCAGCCTGATAGTGTGGTGGCAGGTGCTAGCTTGGTTGTGTGGGCACAGTTCAATCAAGAGTGACAATCTACAGTGAGATATGGGCAGCGCGATGAAATGAAGGAATCGCGTGGCCTTACCCATTAGTGATAACAGACTGTAGTTGTGCTCTGCAGAGGAAATTGAAGCTTTGCAGACATCAGCTCATTCTTAGAAATTCTCTCATCACTGCCACTAAGATGGTAGGAGGATAGGGCTTAAAGGAAGTGGTATGCTCAGTGTTAATGAAGAGGCACATTCGAGCCTTTTCAAGGTTTGTATATGGAGTGTGCAGTTGTATGGCGGAAGCCTGGGGTAGCACAGACCTAAGAAAACCCTCGCACAGATTTTGAATATTCGAATTATGGAACTCGCTGCACCATCGGAGTCCAATGCATTTCTTCATTAAACCTAAAGTAAAGTGGTGTAGAATAATTTATCATTGTCGCAAATTTAAAACCTTAAAAGTTTTAATGTTGGTTGTGTGATGTACATGAAATTGTTATGGCGTTAATTAACTAAACCATAAAGTTCAAATTTCATTGTCGCAAAGGACTTAGTACAAATCTAGTTTTATTTTTTTTATTTTTATTGAATTTTTAAGGGAAAAACAAGCAAAAGAGAAAAGATATATCAAAACAGTAAACCTATTACAAATAATATATATCAATGTAGGGAAAATAATTAATAGAGGAAAGGAAAAGGAAAAAGAAAGGAGGGAAAATAAATATAAAAAGGAAAAAGAAATAAGAAGAGGATGTAGATGCATAGAAATCATATAGGAGAGTAAGAAGTAGTTTAAAATGCAGGTGCATGTGTAGAGAGATAAGATGCAACAGGTAACCAGAGAAGATCAGTTTTAATTTTCTGAGCAAGAGTGGGAGAGGAAACA
The DNA here is from genome assembly GCF_964263255.1 of Lissotriton vulgaris. Lineage (NCBI taxonomy): Eukaryota > Metazoa > Chordata > Amphibia > Caudata > Salamandridae > Lissotriton > Lissotriton vulgaris. Next base: position 898,711,969 of record NC_141697.1, on the reverse strand, counting down.
TTAGCAATTGTGTGTTCATCACAAATAAAGTTTCACCAAGTCAATGAGGATAACTTAAAATTATCTTTCCAACAAGACTTGATATCTTTGAAGGCTAATACAAGAAATAAAACAAACAATAAAGAAATAGGAGTAGAATCATCCAAATCAGGTGAAGATGCACCAAGAAAAACATTTTGCAATTTTAACGTAATATCACATTTACAAATTTTCATACATGAAGACCAAACAGATTGCCAAAATGTGAGTACATTAGAACAATCATAAAGTTGATGTCTTAAGGTGGCGGTGCATTCAGAACATGACCAGCACAGGGGCGAAGAGGTAGGGGAAAACGTGGATATACAAATAGGAGTAATAGCTGTTCTATTGTAAATAAAATTGATAGATTGAGTTATACGAGCAGCAACAGAAATTTTGAATAACTTAGACCATAATTTATCCCAAACATAGACAGGAAATGATAAGGATAAATCTGTTTCCCAAGCTAGTTCTGTATGAGATGTAGGTTTTTCAGTAAAATGCAATAACAATAACTTATAAATGTGAGCAGTCTTCGGTTTGTGCTCTTGAGAAATACTCAATAGTGTCTTAGCTGGTAGAAGTGAGGGAGAGACATTGGGGAACTCATGAGAAGCTAAGTAGGATTGCAAAGCTGTTGAAATTAAAAGGTATTCATGGAGAAATTAGTTGGGTAACTGAAAGCGTAATTGCAATTCAGGGAAGGGAATAACATAATTTTGGTAAATCAATTGATGAACATAAATAATTCCCTTTTCCTTCCAGTGTTTGTAATAGAACGATTTACATTTATATTTGACACATTTATTGTACCAGATAGTAGAGAATAAAAAACATTGAAACTGTTCTAGACCATCAGACAATATATTCTATAGTACATTTTGGGAATATTTTAAAATAGGTTTAATATAAAAGTGCAATTAGACGTATATTATAATACGAAAGGAGGAGTATTTTAATATGGATCGCTCAAAAACAATCCATCTGGGAACAAGGATATCAGCAAAATCATAAGAAAGGGCAAAAAAATTGTCTAATCACAAATGCGGAATGATAAGCTTTAAAATCAGGAAAACGCACACCTCCAGATTTGGGTTGTTTAAGTTTCATAAGAGCAATGCGTGAGCGTTTTTTATTCCATAAAAACTTTGTACAGATGGATTTAATTTGTGAAAAATATGATATGGGGATTCGAAAAGGTAACATAGATAATGTGTAAAGGACATGATCCACAATCATCATTTTAATGGTATCTAGTATGCCACACCAGGACAGAGGGGACCAGGAAAGTAGAAGTGACTGAATCTTGGTAATTAGTACATTAAAAGTGTATTTAATTTTTGTAGACAAAGTAGCAGAAAACCAAATAGCAACGTATTTAATTTGTGTGGGACATCAAGTGAAATTAGTGTCACTAAACATATATTGATAGCAGTAATACTTCTGTCTTAGAAAAGTTCAACTTTTATCCAGAAATACTAGAATATAATTGAACCTCATCCAAAAAGGGAGGAAGGGAAGTATGGAGTTTGGACACATATATTAATATATCGTCAGCATAAGCTGATATTTGGTCTCAATAGAGTTATGAGTGAAGCCAGAAATATTTGTATTGACACGGATACGTTTAAGGCATTGATTAAAATTGCCAGCAACAATAATATACGGAAAATCAATGAAAGAGAGTAAAATCTTAATACCATTCCAAAATTCCGGGTGTGGTCTAACTGGCCTATAAATATTCAATAAAATTAGTTCTTTATTTTGTATAACAACCTTCGCCATTACCCATTGTCCATCAGTATCACTTTGTGTAGAGAGAATTTGGGCATGCAATGACTTATGAAACAATATAGCAACACCTCCCTTTTTATTAATTGGAGAGTAAACAACTAGACCCACCCGTTGTATTTTAAGCGTAAGCGATTCTGCTTCAGTACAATGCGTTTCTTGAATGAAAGAGAACTGAGAATTTAATTTTGATAAATGAGAAAGTACCTTTGGTCTTTTGACGGGGTTTCCAAGACCACGAACATTCCACGTGACAACAGTACGCATATTGGAAGGCTGGAGGGGTAATGCCTGCAGGGGGAAGATACACTTCAGGAAAATATCTGGAAGGAGAAAAACACCACATATAAGAAGAGAAAAAATATGTTCTATACCAATAAACAACACTAATGAACACATGCAACAAACGGAACATCATCAAGTAAAGGGAGCCAACGTAAAAAAAAGAAAGAAAAAAGTAAGAAGAATAAAGAATAGTAGAAAAAGAAGAGATCAAGGAAAGATCTAGAACGAAGAGGAAACAGCAATGACTGAAACATGGGACACAACATCACCAACGGAAGATGAAACGACAGAGAGGAAGATAAAGAGTAAAGTTATAAACAGCCATAACGAATGTGATATAGAGAGGATGCAAGAAACTTAGAGAGGATGAGAAGAAACAGCGGCAGAATTTGGTGATAGGCTTCGTAGAAAAGACCTCACTTTTGCAGGATCATCAAAAGAACGTGTGGAACCCTGAGTAATTTTACACAGGCAAGGATGAAGAATACTATAACAAATATTCAATTGTCTCAGCTGAGGACGAAGAGTCAAAAACTCCTTTCTCCTTGTATTAGTGGCATTAGAGAGATCCTGTGATAGATGGTGTGACCCGACCATATGAGGTGACGTTTCACTTTAGCTGCTGAGAGGACACGCATGAGTTCAGTAAATTCCCAAAACAACATAATGATTCCTCTGGGTCTGGAAGCATTTGCCTGGAGGCGACCAAGACGATGTACACGTTGGATATTTAATGAAGGTTCTGGAGGAAGATTTAAAAGTTCTGACAGGAATTTCTTTAGGAAAAAAAGCATATCTGGACCTTCAAGATTTTCTGGTAGTCCATAGAGACGTAGACTATTCTGTCTATTACGATTCTCAAGGTCCTCAGTGTGAAGTTTAAGACTAATTTCCCTTCCAAAATTAGAATCGTAGCAGATACATCATGTAGATCACTAATGCGTTGCTCCATATCAAGAACCGTAGCTTCCATTTTAATCCATCTATCTTCTATTTGTTGAAGTTTCTCATTAGTGTTCGACATAAAAAGATTTCAACCCCCTCACCTCATCCAAAATGTTATCAAGAAAGCTGAGCTTCACTAGCCATCTTGAAATGTCATGGTGGACGAGAGGAAACTTTTAGTAAAGATTTCAGTCTGCCCATAAGCTTAGTAGGAACACATCACAGAACGGTGAGGGTCCAGCCAACATTTTTTTAAAAATGACATGAAGCAGAGAAAAATGTCACCCTCCATCCGCACTCTAACATTTATTGAAAAAGGATCAAGAAAAACAACGTGGTCATCCGTTTAGTAGAACAAACGCGTAATTACCTTAGAGGCTGGAAGGTGTGACAAAGAGAAATAGGTAGTCGCATTCATTTTGTATGAAGAGGATGTCGGAAGATAAAAAAAAAAATCGTAGCAAGCGGCAATATTGTGGAGCATGTCCATACATAATAAGCCAGTGACTGATATTGTTGCTGGAGAGAGACAAATTCAAAGTAGGATGTGGTAAAATGACCAGTCTCTACAGATTAGAGTCAAAAGCAACGTAAAAAAAATGAAAATTGGAATATTCATGTTCCTTTAGCAAAAGTCACAGTCCATAGCAGGCAGCTCAAAAAGAAAAGTAAAAGAACACATTGGCGTGCACTTGAAAGCCAAAAACACCGGTTTCCCAGAGACAATTGCAGTGAGCGGCAGCTATAAAATGGTGGCCGCTCGCGCTATGCTGAGGCAATATCACCACCGCCGGCTCCTCAAAAGAAGGAAATGCGTTCAGAGCAGCTCTGTATGCCGCTCCAAGCCTTCATACATCAGTCCTGCATCCGCTATAGCAAAAAGCCCAGGAAAGTGACTGAATTCTTTAGAAGAGTTCCGCTTTCGAGCGGAGCTCAGGTCGGAGCCGCCATCTTGCCGTGGTGCGTGACCACGCCCCTCCACCGCTAGTTTTCTAATATGATCTGTTACTGATTTCCTTTTGGTTGGTGTTGGCAAAATAAAGTATGACGTTGGTTTGTGTTTCTCTTAAACGCAGTGTATTTTTTATCCTGCTATGGGGGTGTAGCCCTTGTGCTGTCAATCTAATACAGGCACTGCCCTTGTGGTACACTCACAAGGAAATACTGATTCTGATACAGAGTGTAGTGAGCGTGTGCAGATTCCACTTGTGCTGTCAATCTAATACAGGCACTGCCCTTGTGGTACACACACAAGGAAATACTGATTCTGATACAGAGTGTAGTGAGCGTGTGCAGATTCCACTTTGAATTACTGAAGTAAAGGTTATTCCTAGTGTGGGCTTAGATAGTCACTCACAGTGCAGTTTTATTGTACAATCAGTGACTTCCAATGTCCAGTCACTGCAAAAAGGTTAGTTCTGCTGTGGTGTTGCTACAGTAAGGGTGTCTCCCAATTGCAACCATTACTGAATGTGTGCCTTCCAGTTGAATGGCACTGCAGTAAGGACAACCCAGTAGATGTAGGTATTCTAGTAAGTAAATCTTTCAATTGTCAGTTACTACAGTCACACAGGGCTAGCTTGCACAATTCATTACCCCTACCAGCATTACCCCTACCAGTACCCGCACCGCTATTAACCATCATACTCCTAAACGTGTGACATTTTGGGGTGTTCCAGGTCACCCAAAGATATAAGAAGGGACCCAGTGGCAGGTAGTTTTAATTTTTAATGTATATTGCATTATTAACACCTTGGCTGCTAGGCGTTTTCCTCCTCCTGTGCTGATATTTTATCACTCCCATTGTTCATGACGAGCTCAGCTCGTCATCAGCACAGCTCAACTGTGCATCATGACGAGCTGAGCTCGTCATGAGCATCGAAAGGGTTAAACACTGTTGTTGGGATCACCTTAAAATTAGACCAACATCGCCACCATGTTGTAGACCGTTGAAAGTGCCAGCACTGAGCGTTGGCAATCACTGGCTCAAATAAAGCATTCAGTTATGGCTCCTAGTATGAGATTAATGCGATTCGATTCAAATAACTTTATTTCGATTCCACAAGGAAATCGTAAAAGTATACATCAATTTAAAAATAAAACAATCTACCATAAAATCACAATACATATTTGCAGGATAAAAACCATAATACAGCTTAAAACTAAATACCATGAACATTCAATATCTAGTGCTGATCTAATAAAATTTAATACAGCATTACAGGTGTTTGCAGTTGACAGAGATAACAAGAATTCATAAGCTTCTTTGTAATAGCACATTCCAAGAGATAATAATAATGGTCTGATAAAGGTGTTTCTTGGGACCTTATACAAAGTACAAAAGAGAAAAAGGTGGAGAGTATTTTGCGAAACTTTATTATTACAAGGGCATCAAGGTAACTTCTCCCACCAACCCCCCTGCTTTGGAAAAGCAAAGAGGAAGTGTAAGGCGCCAAGGCGAAATCTTGTAAGATAAAAGCGCCATTGTGTTCATAATATATGACAGATAAAAGGGTTGGACTAGCCTTCCCCGTACCCGTGATACATGATCATTTGTCTTTAAAGAACCCAGTTTAACACTATAGGCATTTTTAATAACTTCCTTAGCATCCTTACTAAGCATATCAGGATTTGTAAACATATTTCCCAACCCTATCTTATAGAGGGTCTCCTTGACATATCGTAGCCATGGGATTTCTCTGTAATGCTCGAGTTTAAGGCAATCTTGGAGGATATCTTTAGTTAATTTCAGTTCATCAGATTGCCAAACTTTAGACCATAATATTAAAGGTGCAACGTGAATAATATCCCTTACAAACTCAATTCCAACCTCTCCGTGGCAAAATATGTTAGATGTGCCCGATGGGACAGATAGTAAGCGTTTTAGAAACTTATTCTCCATAATCTGTATTTTTTCACAATTTTGTGACCCCCAAACACCAGCACCATAGGTCAGAGCAGAAACACATTTAGCTTTATATAAAGATGTTATTTCAGCTATACGTCGTTGTCCTAATTTACTAGCAAAGCGAAAGAGAGCTTCAATTGACTGTGTAACCTTTTGAACCCTGGCTGACAACAAAGGTTCCCAGTTCAATTTTTTGTTAAAAAGGTTTCCCAGATAATTGAAGTTATCAACTTTCTCTATATTGGAGTTCCTCACCCTGTATTTGCGAATTTTTACATTTTTCGAGCCGCAAGTCATGACAAAAGATTTAGTAAAGTTGACCCCTAAATCTAATTTTCCCATAAACATATCAAAAGCATTCAGACAAATCTGCATGCTATTGGGAGTAAGGGCCATTAGGACAGTGTCATCTGCATATGACAACATTGGAATTCTTTTACCGTTTATCTTCGGAAAATCAGCACCAGTTTCTAATAGAAAGCCCTCTAGACCATTCGTATAAACCAAAAATAGAAAAGGGGCTAAAATACATCCCTGTCGGATGCCTTCGGTGGATAATATAGGTCTTGTTTTCTCTCCTCCAGGGCCATATCTAATTCTGACCATTGTAGCAGTATGCAACCTGCGGAGCAAAGTAACCAAAGGCTCCTCGAACCCCATAGAGTCCATCATACGCCACAATTTATCCCTGCATACCGTATCAAATGCACTGGACAAGTCCATAAATGCCAAGTGAATAGAACTATTCTTTGCACCCATGTACTTGCCCATGATCAGTTCTAGATTCAAGCACTGCTCAGTAGTTCCTTTCCCCCTCCTAAAACCATATTGGGATTCTACAATAACCCCCGCCGACTCTGCCCACGCTTCTAGACGCGCCAACATTACCCTACCCATTAACTTGCTTGATGCGTCAATTAATGATATTGGTCTATAGCAACGTGGGTCAGACTTATCACCCTTTTTGAAAATAGGCACCAAAACTACCTCTTTCCAGGAGGTCGGGATGGGCCCCAGCACTAATGCCTTAAAAACATTCAGAAGTAATGGGGACCAGACCTCCAAATTATGTTTAAAAAGGTCTAAGGGTACTACATCAGGGCCAGGGGCCTTTAAAGCCGCCCCCTTAGTCAAAGCCAGCTCCACTTCCGAGAGCGTTAATGAGTCACTAAGTATCTTTGCTGATTCAATGTTAATATTACAGTATTCATCCTCTCCCGTGGTAGCAGTCTGTAGTTTCTCCTTGGGATTGAAGATTTTACTATAATGAGCTACCCAGGAGTCTTCAAGTATATGCACTCGAATGGTATTTTCTTCCCTTGTTTTTAAAAAAGGCCTATTTATTATTTCCCAAAAAAGTCTATTATCCCTTAGATCAACCGCTTTATCCAGGTCTTCCCATGCTTTGGTCCTCAAATCATTTTTCCTCTTTCTAATTGCCTCCCTGTATCTTTTCCTAGCCAATATAACCATGTCTCTATCTCGTGGGTCCTGGCGTAATGCCTTAGTTAAATTTGTTTGAGCTGAAAAACATTCAGCATAAAACCATTTAGGCCCTCGGTGTTGATTCCCCCCCCCTATTTTTACAAGATGAGTAGCCACATTTCCCATTAATATTTCGAAATTCTTAATTATGTGGTCTGGATCAGAAATAGGTGATAGACAAATTTCTATCTGAATCGCGTTTTCCTTAAAAATATCCATTTCCAATTCGCCTGACAGGTACTTTGTTCCACTTTAGAGTGACGCCCTGATTCTGACTGTATACTATAGGTTGTTCCGGACCCGATTTTCTTTCAAGAACCATGTTAAAGCTCAGAATTAGGGGATTATGGTCACTGGCTGGGTTCGCCTCAATTTTAAAGTCCTTCAAGAAGTGGAAAAGCCCCCTAGATACCATTGCAGAATCGATTATACTCGTTCTGCCCCCTGTGCCTTGAAAAGTAGGTATGTTCACAGTACCTGAAAAGCTGGGCATATCCAGGATACATAAATCATTGTTCATGACCATACTATTTAGAGCCTCCCCTTGTTTGGTATGAGTAAAAGGGGCCATAGGTTGGTCATTTAGATCCATCAGACCACACGCCCTGGACCCACTGAACTTACATAACTCACAATTAAAATCGCCTGACCATATGATGGAAAGAGGGAAGACCCTATTTGTCACCTTAGCAATCTCTACCTGTAGGTTATCAATAATTACGGTTTCATAGGGATCAAATATATTATAGTACCAATTAATAAGAAGAACAATTTCAGGAAATAGATCCTTAATGATAAGTAATTGGTACCAAGGTGATTCCACCACTCTGTAAACATATCTTAGATTATGCTTTACAGTGATTGCTGTCATAAGCCCACCCTTAGCTCGTCCTGATTGCGATGGTATTGCAGGAACATTAAACATTTGAAAACCATCCAAACTCTGGTCCACAGTACTCCATGTCTCCTGTAAACAGACTATGTCAAAAGAATCTACGTATTCTACCCAATCCGGATCCTCCAATCTTTGCCCAAGGCCCGCAGTATTCCAGGAAATTATACGGAAATAGCTAACCTCCTCTCGATTACCCTCCTTTACCAGTTGTGTTTTAGTTATAGAATGAGCTGGCTCACACCCAGCTACAATATTTCTTGTACCATTATTTCCCACAACAACATCATCCTGAGCATTTATACCTCTAAGAGTACATATGCTATCCCCACCCCTTCGATCTAATTTTGAGTTTACATTTGATTTGTACAAAAGTCCCATACTCCCTTGAACAGAATCATTCCCATCATTACCATAATTTACGAGATCATTGTTTTCTTCAAAATGGGTTTGACAATTTTCACTAGCCCTGAATTTCTCTACACGATTTATATTATCATTGGTTGTTATTTTCATTTCACTGCAGAGAGTAAGGTGGTGATGGGACAGTACCAACCTAGGGATAGCATCCTCAACCGGAGAAGAAAAGGTAAACTTATTGTTCCAGGGTGATAAGCTTTGTTGAGGAATTGGATTCAGTCAGTCATTTAAGTTCATTGGGGTCAGCGGATGGAACATATTTGATAATGAAATGTTCCAAAAGTCCTTCGGATTTGTAGGATGGTAATTATTTGACCTAGGGTACATATTAGGGTGATTTACCAAAGGAAAAAAGTTAACATTTCTATTAGGGTAGGTAGAGGTAGGTTTATTTATAAATTTTTTCTGATGGTAAAGGGAGTCCAAACCATATCTATACCAGGGTTTATTTGAAGAAAACATCATGTTTTCCGGATAGAAATATGTCAGATTCCGTGTTGACACTCCTCCATCATTACTACCCACAAACCAATCACTTATATAGGATACCACCCTATGGTCCCTAAAATTGACTATGATCAAATCACCCTCTATATCCTTAGGACGAATGCCGACCCATTGACACCTTCTAACTGAGACAATGTCTCCATTCAAATGTATAGGTAGTGGTCTATTCAGACGCAACCAATGAATCACTTTGTTTTTTAAACTAATATTCGATTCCACAGTTCCCTCCGGGACAGCAGGAACGCCTGTTAAAATAATGACAAAATCAAAAGACTCCGGCGGCAGATCTACTGTATCTTTATAATGTAATTTACCTCTGTTAGGATGATTTGTTTGGGAAGCAGGTATTTTGTTGATTTGAGCAGGCTTCAAAACCACTGAAGGGATCTTTTCTTTGGTTGTGGTTTTCGAGGCTGTAGTCACAGGTATGCCTGATGCAGTAGGGGGTTTTTTATTAGCGGGTACATTATTTGGTTTCTTAGGGGGATTATGTTGTCTAATTTGATTGTTTGAGGTTTTGTTTTCAGTAACGGTAACTGGGGTGATTAAAGTTGGTTTCTCTGGGGGCGTAGGCTGAGGAAGAAGGCAATCTAGTTTTTTATCCAGCCTTTTAAGCCTTTCGACAAGAGGAAGAATAAGAGCCTTTAGAAGTTTTTCAACAGCATCCAGAAGCCCATCATTAGGAATGCTTTTTTGTCCCATATCTTCATTCCTTTGTATTACTTCTGTCGCCTCTGTAAGCTTTTCCCCCACGTCCTCTGACAGGGTTTCTTTGGGGGCTGTTGTTACCTGTGGCGGATTCCACGGGTTGGCAGTCCCACTTTTATTTTTCCCTCCCTTCTTCCGTCTCTTCCTAGCTGGAGAAGATACACCACCTTTAGACTTTTGGTCATCATGTGCACTAGTTATTGTAATAGTAGGCTGAGAAGCAAGCAACGTGATGACCTCAGTTTGTATTTTCAGGGGGGGAGGTAAGGTATTACTATTAGAGTGGGGAACAGGCTCCAAGGGCAGAGGGGTATTAAGATATATAAGGTTATTTGATATTACCGTGGACAAGTCACTTGGACCTTCCACTGCCATATCCAGAACCCCCAGCGATGGCGGACTTTCCTGAAAAATTAGAGGTATACTATCTGTGTTAAATAACTCTGCATCCATCTCAGCCTGTTCTGAGGTGCATACAGGAGACTTCGCTTTGCTAGGGGGAGGAATCTGCCTCTTAAGATTCTCAATTGAGAGGCGTCGTTCGGCCTCCTTTCCGCTAGAGATAACTCTCGGTCAATTTCCTTAGTTGCTTTTGAAAAATATTTATCAAGGGGGCCGAGTATAGAGATACTCACGCGATCAGGGAGGGAATTAGGAGTTGAACTAGACATTTTTTGGATAAGTATATAATAAAATATATAATAAATGACAGTGTTTAGGCAACATTAACCAATAAGGGTAACAAACAAACAACCTCGTATAGTAATGACAAGTAAACCTAGAAATATACGAGGGTATCAACCCAATGTTAAATCATAATTACAAGGCCACATCCAATAGTGAACTTATCAGAGGGGGGCCCCAGCCCTCCTCCTTCGGCCCCTGACGGCCACAGACGGTCCCGCCCTTGTCCCGGGCTTCTCCCGGCGCGCTCCCGCGCGCTCTCGCGCAGCGATAGTAGGGGGTTGTTTATGTTGGGTAATTGGTTGGTGGGTGTGGCGTCACGAGCAGGGAGAGCGGCCCAGGTGGCAACAATCAGGGCTAGCAGGGACTCCTGGGAAATGGAGTCCCAAGCCCGCCGCTCGCAGCCCTGCCCCACAGCTCTCTCCCACAACAGCCTCCTCAATGGCCCCTCTCCTTCAGTCCAAGAGTCCAGGGATGTTTCTGGCCGCGATGCGGGACCCGCGAAGCGGGTTCCACAAGGTGTGGCGAAGCGGCACGAGTCCACAGAGAGCAAACAGGATCCCAATCAGATGCGAGGTATTCAGCGTCCCGCCTGACTACTGAAGACAGAGGACTTTATGGTCGTTGGTGGGTGCGGCGTCACGAGCAGGGAGAGCGGCCCAGGTGGCAACAATCAGGGCTAGCAGGGACTCCTGGGAAATGGAGTCCCAAGCCCGCCGCTCGCAGCCCTGCCCCACAGCTCTCTCCCACAACAGCCTCCTCAATGGCCCCTCTCCTTCAGTCCAAGAGTCCAGGGATGTTTCTGGCCGTGATGCGGGACCCGCGAAGCGGGTTCCGCGAGGTGTGGCGAAGCGGCACGAGTCCACAGAGAGCAAACAGGATCCCAATCAGATGCGAGGTATTCAGCGTCCCACCTGACTACTGAAGACAGAGGACTTTATGGTCGTTGGTGGGTGTGGCGTCACGAGCAGGGAGAGCTGCCCAGGTGGCAACAATCAGGGCTAGCAGGGACTCCTGGGAAATGGAGTCCCAAGCCCGCCGCTCGCAGCCCTGCCCCACAGCTCTCTCCCACAACAGCCTCCTCAATGGCCCCTCTCCTTCAGTCCAAGAGTCCAGGGGTGTTTCTGGCCGCGATGCGGGACCCGCAAAGCGGGTTCCGCGAGGTGTGGCGAAGCGGCACAAGTCCACAGAGAGCAAACAGGATCCCAATCAGATGCGAGGTATTCAGCGAGATTAATGCAATAGATGTAGCTTCAAGGTTATGTCGCTGAATTCAAATCTTGGCATCCGTTCACAAAAATGAAGGCAACCTCTATTGCAATTTCAACTCTGCAACAACGGCTTCCAAGTGACAGGCTGCTGCAGATATTACTGTCCTCCAGGGGGGCAGAGACTTCCTGTAGTGTCTGCTCTATGAATAGTTCTGCGTAAGCACACCGTGAAGTATTCCTTTACCATACCTAGTAAGGTCCCTTTTAAAATGATTCTTTGTCAGTAGATGTGGTAGGAAATTTCCATTGTAATCAAAGCTGCTGTTTTCAATAATTGCTAGTCTATTTTAGCAGTGGTGGGTTCTCCAGCTAAGGCAAAGGAGAATTGCTCGACTGCTTTCCAGAAGTGGAAGGAAAAATCAAATAAATGAAACGTATCCTTTTTTTCCCTGTTGCAGGCGCGGCAGCTGTCAGGCGGGGTGGGGCTTCTCTGCTGACTGAGCAGGGGAGGAGTGGTGTACACTCCCTAAAGTGCGCATGAATGTTTGCCGGCCCTCAGGGGCTGGCCAAACATTAATGCGCACTTAGCATGTTCTCCACCCAGGCTGCGATACAGCCTGGGTGGATAACCTGCCCAGGCTCCATGTCCCCATCTGAGAACTGTGGTTTGGCGCTCAGACCAATCACAACGCTGCAATGCAGCATTGTGATTGGCTCATTGGACACTCGGCTTGGGTGCTTCCTGTGCCTTGTTCCGGCCAGAGGAGAGACTCGTCGAGGAGGTAAGTTGAATATTTGTTTATCTATCCCTCACTGTACCCGCCCACCACCACTGATCTGTGCCGGCTGCCACCGAATTTCTGCCAGTTAGCCAAAAACAATGGACATATTCTACAACAAAAAAGCGAAAATATGGGTGAAAATTTACATCTGTGCCTCTAAATACTTTCTGCACCAGTCACAGGTTTCCAGAATTACTACTAAAATTTCATTTTCCATGTGAAGAAACCTTTTCTCTTACACCTCTTGCAAATCTGGGGGTGATCCGTTTCTATTACAAATCTAGAAGGGGGAATATTTAAGCCTTTGACTGCTGTGTTTTTTATGACGATTTCCAAAAAGGTCAGGGAGGAGTTTAGAAATGCCCACACATGTATAGTTGTGGTATTTCCCAACTTTTCAAGCTTCCGTCCCTCACCCCCACCATGTTTAGAGTAGCTGAATTTCTGGTATTAAAAATTACAGGATCCTGGGATAATCGTAGGATATTATATTTATGGCTTTGTGAATTTCCCAGTACGCATGTATTATCAAGATGTGAATGCTTGGAACTGAATAAGAAGAGTAGAGGTTTATTGTGTATTACTTAAATATTTACATATACAAGTATTTATATATTTCATCCAATAGCTCATCTAGAGATTGACTACCTTTTTTTAAATATTTTAGAGAAACTTAATTTATCATTGAAATAATTAAAAGTTCTTTAAACAGAGAAACTTTTATAAAAATATAGAATGAAGCATTTGTATGTTTTTCTAAAGTTGTGTTCATTGTGGGCCTAAATAATTTCACTGCAAGCACGCAGTCATTCTGAATAGCTAGATCCCCTAAGGCTGTGAATGGGTGAGGCTTCACATCTGAGCACTGGAAGGTGACAGTGAGCAGTCTCAGTAAGGGAGTAGATAAGTGGCCACGTTCCCAGCGAAGGTACTGAAAAAGATTATCAACTCATGACACACCTGCAGCAAAATCAGCTACTTGGCAACTTCCAATCCAGCTTCCACAGCAATGACAGCATGGAAACTGCACTGATCTCAACCACCGCCTACATCTGAACCCTCCTCAACCAAGGGGAAACAGCAGCCTTTATCCTCTTTGACATATTGGCAGCCTTCTACACTGTATCCCACCACACACTGATCGAAAGACTCCACCACATCAGCATCCAAGGGAACGCAATCCTCACTGTAAAAACCCAGAGGATCAACCTCCCATATTTCACCTCTGAGCCCAACGACATCACATGCGGTGTCCCCAGTGCTCATCCCTGAGTCCCACGCTCTCCAATGCATATTGACCCCACTGGCCAACATCATTGGATACCATGGTCTCAACATAATTTCCTATGCAGATTACACCCAACTCATCTTCCCACTCATCAACAACCCCACCACCACCAGAACCAGCTTCCACAGATGCATGACAAATGACGCCAATTGGATGAAGCACTGCCTACAGATAATCACAGACAAGACTGAAATACTGATCTTTGGCAACATGGAATGACTCCTGGTGGCCTTCATACCTAGGACTCCCACCCACTCCCTTAGCCATGCCAGAAACCTCAATCATCATTGACAACAAGCTCACCATGAAATTACATATCAACGCTGTCTTTTACACCTGCTTCCTCATTCTGTGCATGCTACGTAAGATCTGCAAGTGGCTACCCCTACATACGAGATGCACCACAGCACAAGCTATCATCATCAGCCGATTGGACTATGGCAACACCCACTAAGTAGGAATCGCTCACCTCCTACAGAGGCTTCAGACCATACAGAATGCCATAGCCAGACTCTTCCTCTGACTTCCCAGATGAACCTACATAACACCCCAACTCCGGAAACTTCACTGTCTCCCCGTATAGAAGAAATGCCAATTCAAGCTGCTGACCCATGCACGCAAGGCTCTACACAACCAAGAACCTGCCTACATAAAGCGCCACCTGAACTTCCAGCAGCTGAGGAAGACTATGCTCCACCTCCCTTTCACTTGCCCATATTCCCCACATCTCCCAAACCAGAAGTGGAGGACACTCCTTCTCCAGTGGAGGACTGCGCCTGAGAGCATGATTAAACCTGGAAAGAGAAGTGGCTGGTTGTCTGCAGCAAGACCAGAAATGAATAGCTAAGTCCAAGGATACTGTTGAAACTACTAAAACTGATTTACTTGAAGGCTACAGCAGGGACTATTCTTAGCTCCTGACTGGGTTCTTGGCAGGAAATGGATTAGCTGAACTATCACACACATTCTCCAAACACCTTTTTTTGAAGTCCTAGAATAAAGCCCCGAAAACTCTGAAAAGAAAAGCATACTAAATCAGCAAAAATGAGATGAGTACCTTAAGTCGTGAGGTGCAGGGGATCATACAGGTGGCCCCTGAAACATGTCCTCTTGATCAGGAGCTGAAGGCCCCAGTCTACTAAAACAGAAAGCCATATTTTAACACAGTAATTGGGGAAGGCTGTGCCTCAGGAATTCATGGGCTTTGTGAGACCGGTCACTCTATAGAAAGCTCAAATGAGGATAGATCACTTGGTGAACAATCTCACAGAGTAAGCATATGAATGGGATGAAATGGTGCCTAGCTAGATAAGTGAGTTTATATGGTGGGATTTGTGAGCACGAAAGGCTGGATTCCTATTACCTTGTTTCCAATATAAGACCTCAACGACCAAAGAGAAGTTGTATGCAAATACCTTACTGTCAATAACACAATTGCATGTTAGCAAGTTGCACTTAGAAGATTTCAGTACACAGTAGAGTCCACAGATCATGTTCTAGGTACTGTCTGGCCATGTCCCAGTCATTCAAGTTTAGATTTAGATGAACTGGTCAATCCCTTTGTGTAAGCACTGGTCTTTCAACGAAATTGACTTTAGGGTTTCAGCCTTTGAAACATCATTTAAGGAAACTATGGTATTATTCCTTAAAGAAAATGTATGGTGCGATCTGGGAAGCAGCAAAGGCGCTAGGTATTTTAGGGAGAATTAATTGCAGACACATCTAACTTTGTAAAACCTGGCAAGACAGAGAAAATATATCTTGAAGCCCATACGTAGTAGTCTGAATCCCAACATAATTCCAAATGCTGCTCCCGAACCTGTAGGGAACATGGAAAGGTGAAGAATAAATAAGAACAGTTCTTATTGAAAGGTCGAGCTAGAGAAAATGCTACATACATTCCAGAAATAATATGAAGGAGAAACTAAAGCTGCATGGACTGCTGACTTCTAGACACAAACCTTTATAAACGCCACTGTGATGACTTTGATATTAGGCAGAGCGATACTACTAGTCATGAATGTGTTCCACACTGATTACCACTCGTCATACTCTCCCAAGACCGAACTCATGACATCCAGGATACCTATACTTAACAAGTCTCCGTTTCGATAGTTTAATTCAATTTTGACACTGGAAGAACTAATTTCAGTAGATGAAGTAAGGGATACGTTTAATTTTTTTCTTTTTATAGTTCTGGGCCCAGATGGTCTTTCAGTGCCATTTTGTAAGGTTATATAGAGATGCTGATTGAACCCTTAACCAAAGTCAACTACTATTTTCCTACTTCTGGAGCTGTAACGAAAACAATTATGAAGTCTACGATTTTGTTGCTACTTATGCCTGGTAAAGACCACTCACCATGTGCTTCCTACACTACAGGCCTATTGCCATGTCAAGACTTTTGACTTAATTATTTCAAATTTTCATAAAAGGCATTTGATTTTAACTCCTGAATACCCTTGTGTAAGAACGAGGCTCCAGAAGGTAAGTAAAATTAGAGGTTTATTCTTGAAGAGTCATAGTACAACCGTATCAAACAAGGTTGAGGCAATAACTGACTCGCAAGAGAACTCTGGAACATAAATTGTACAACGCACTTACAGAGTTCCATGTTCCAGGCAAAGGAGGGGCGCGGGGGAGGGGAAAACCAGGAAAGACAGGAGAATGCAACACATCTTACCCTTATCAAAGAAAAGGGAAGAGAAAGGAATACAGGAAATCAAGACAAATACCTGGCAGGTAAAAACTTGGGTTGATCATTATTTTTAACTCTGGATGCCACAGATTGGGTGGAACGATAAGAGTTACAATTGGAATCAGGGAAATCATCTAACGGTGAAACTTCATCTCTATCTGAAGAGAAACCTAAAGACTTGCATTTGGCAACTCTCCTTACATTCCATATTCTACCATCCTGAGTAATTACACTGTTCTTACAAACCTTAACAGTTTTAGTAGGATGACTAAACTTGAAAGTACCTTTCACCAGGAAACCAGGTTTTCTTATTCTAACCCAGTCTCCCACAGAAAAATCTTTAACATTCATTTTGGATTCAAACTAAATTTTCTTGTTTTGCCTACTTTCCACCCGCTTATCAATCAGATTCACATCAACACATTCATCAACCTTAATAACTTTTTTGATCCACCAAGGACAAATTTCAGAAATAGGTTCTCTGTCCTTGAGAAGTCTGAAAGGACTAACTCCAGTCACTGAATGAGGCGTGATACGATACATCCATAATTTTTTTCTTACAACCTTTCTCCAAGACTCATTGGACATGCCAGCTGACTGAATACCTTCCTTGAGTACCCGGTTAAGCAGTTCCACTTGGCCATTCTCTCTTGGTTCATATAAGGATGTAGTCACATGTTTGATATTACACGTTTGGAGAAAACTTTCCATCTCCCGTGATGTGAGTTGTGCCCCATTATCCGTTACAAGAACCTCGGGGGAACCCTTGTGTGCAAAAACGTCTTTGAAAAAAGTGATAATGATTTGAGTAGAGGCATTTGCAACAAACTTGACCTCCGGCCACTTGGAGTGGTAGTCCACAATGACAAGAGCAGAACCGGCATTTGGAGGCAAGTGTTTAAAGGGACCTGAAATATCGAAAGCCACTTTTTGCCAAGGGCACTGAGGCCAAGAAACTGGTTTAAGAGGGGCAGAAGAAACTTGAAGCATTTTATCACTGCTGATGCATTCAGGGCATTCGCTGACAGACCTATCTACCATTTTGTCAAGTCCAGGCCACCAAAAGTTGGCCCATATAAGCCGTTTTATTGAGGACATACCGAAGTGTCCTTGGTGAGAGAGAAGTAAACTCTTGTTTTGCAAAGAAGCCGAAGCGATGATCTTCCCTCCTTTGAAAAGCAAACCACCAATGTCTTCATTCTCATCAGAGACACAACAAAAAGGGGCAATGTCCGCATTGGCAGACTTTTCTCTGGGCCACCCATTTTTCACACATTCAATAATACCTTGACTGCAGGACACCGCTCTGGTTTGGTGACCAGCTACCTTAGGTGTCAAGACTAACAGGCTTCAAGGGATGGAGGCTGATTGGGATAGACTACCTGGACGATGTATGGAAGGGGTGCGCTCCTAGATCCTTTGACTACCTTAAAAAAGAATACCAACTCCATGACTCCCAGCACTATCACTACCTGCGCCATGGCATGCCCTGCGATCACATGTGCACACGGACGTTTCGCTCCAAGAATACTCCCCTTTAGAGGACAGGCTCCTACTTGACCTTATTCCAGAGAAACCCACATCTACCATCTACAGCAAGCTCATTAACAACATGCCTGGTGTCCCTGCGTGCAAGATGGGAGGGTGACATTGGAAGCCTGGAGGATGAGAATTGGCAAGATGCCTTGCCAAGCCCCCGCAAAATTGCAATTCGCATTAGGTTCCGCCTAGTGCATCTCAAAATATTTCACCTTGTGAACTACCCGCGTGCCCACCTGTTCTCATGGGGAAGGAGCCTGTCTCCGCTGTGTGTGAGGGGATGCCAGTGGGAGGGTACCTTCTTCCACATATTGTGAGAATGCCCATACATAGTGCTTTTCTGGACCAGGGTTGTGCAAACGATGGCAACAGTAGTGGGATCGCCGGTACCGGTGGATCCAAGGTGGTTACTGCTAATGTTCAAAGGAGCCATGGACTGGTCCAGGTACAAAGAGATTTGGCTAGCAACAGCCGCAGGGGTGGCGAAACCAAATATAGCCAGTAGCTGGGGGGGGGGGGGGGGGTGCACAGGCTACCCCACAGTGGGACCAATGGCTAAGGGACCTGGATTGGTGCCAGATGGCGGAGGAAACGATCTATAAATCCAGAGGTTGTATTAAGAAATGGAGGAGGGTGTGGGGGCCTTGGCGCAGATATCAGATTATGCAGGGCAGGGTGGGATAGGGGGGATTGTTGTTACCAGCCCATGTTACTGCAGATTTTGTCCTCAAATGTACAATGTAACACGGTTTTTCTGCAATCCATTGGAACACTGCTGTGTATTGTATGAGACCTTGAGCAAAGTTAATAAAAAGATTTTCAACAAAAACAAATACCTTGACACACATCATCTTTATTCATCTCAGCCGTCCACTCAGTTTCAGACGAGCTCAAAAACTCCTGAAATAAAAAAATCCTTGACAGTAGCAACTATGTCCACTTCCTGTTGATCCCGAAATTCAGACTCATCAGGACACAGCATCGTAGAAAGAAAATCAGCCGTGACATTGCTCCTGCGAGGTACATACAACAACTCAAAATCATATTCCTGTAGTCTGGGTGTGGGGTGGGCTATGCGGGCAGTAGAATTCCATCCTCTCCCTGGGATAATATGCCAACAAGGGGCTTATGATCAGTTCTGATAGTAAATCTGTTTCCCCACACATATTTGCGAAAATGTGCAATGGCCCAAATCCACGCCAACAACTCTCTCTCAATCACGGCATATCTCCTCTCAGTAACAGAAAGGGTCCTAGAAGCAAAAGCCACACACAACTCTTCCTTTCCTGAACACTGGCTAAGAACTCCCCCAAGACCATAAAGACTGGCATCTACAGTGATAATGCATCTCTTATGTAGGCAGAATGACTTCAGGGTGGGCGCATTAACAATTTCGTTTTTCATTTGTCTGAAAGCTGTTTCTTCTTTTTCTGACCAGACAAACTCAGTAGACTTTCTAGTCGATTCTCTAAGGGGCTCCATCTTGCTGCCAAAGTTCTGTATAAATGTACTATAATATTCACATAGGCCGACAAAAGAGGAGTTTCTCTTTATTGTCAGGTGCAGGTGCATTGATGATGGCATCAACCAAGGAGTTTTTTGGCACTACACCATTACCCGAAAGTGTGTGACCTAGATACTCCACAGATTTGCATTTGCCAGCTTTAAGTGTCAAACCGCACTTTTCTAATCTGGTACAAACTTCTTTAAGATCATGGGATCGATCTTCATTGTTGGAAAAAATTACGATATCATCCTGGAAGCATTTAACAAATTTGCTGACATCTTTAAAAATGTGGTACATGGCCCTCTGAAACACAGATGCTGCTGAGGCAAGACCAAAAGGTATCCTTTTGAATTGAAAAAGCCCATGGGGTGTGATAAAGGCAGGGAAATGTTTGGAATCGCCAGTGAGTTCAATTTGGTGGTAAGCAGATCGAAGATCAAGGGTGGAAAAAATTCAGGCACCATCCAACAGGCATACCATCTCGTTAATATTAGGAAGAGGGTGGCAATCTGCGACCAAACTTGCATTCAACGCCCTCAAATCAACACATAACCCAATACTTTTATCAGGTTTTGGGGCTAAAACAATGGGAGAAACCCATTCTGAGGACTCAATTTCCTCAATTATACCATTCTCAACCATTTCATCTAACATGTTCTTTAATTCAGTCCTAATGCTGATGGGAACTCCCCTTAATTTCTGTTTCACAGGAACAGTACCTTCTTTGACTTTGATCTTGTGACTAAAACCAATAAGTTAGCCAAGATCATCTGAAAATACATTAGGAAGTAAATCAGTGAAATTAGTACCAGTAGAAGATAAAGCCAGGACATAAACAGGTTATTTGCTTCTAGGATTCAACAGAATACCCAATCTGGCCTGGCCACGCCAGCCCAAGACATTAACACCTTTGAAAGCTATGTATAACTTGATGGTGGCAGAATTACCCTTGAAATAAATAAGTACTTCCTTGAAGCCCATAAAATCAATGTAGGAACCATCAAAATTCTGCGCCACAATATCAGGTTTGCATATTAGATTGAGATCAACTAATTCTCCCAAGGATTCCAAGCAATAATCCTATGTGATTATAGTCCAAGGAGATCCATAGTCTGCCATTAGTTCCAATTTTCTCCCCATAATACATATACTGCATTTAGGAGAAGAAATCTTATCAGCCTCTGAGACATCAAAGGAATCTTGGATCGAAACCACAATGCCAGACTCTAAGTCACCCTGAAGATGATCACAAGACAAAAGATTACAAGTGACACAGGAAACCTTCTCTTTGGAGAATTTAGAAGAAGGCAGTACAGGTTTCTTGGAGTTCTGGGCACCCCTCATAGTATTCTTACACATTTTAGAAACATTACCTAAAGGTCTACACCTATTGCATTCTTTACCAATAGCAGGACAGTGTGGAAAAGAAGCTATATGGTCAAGATTCCCACACCTATAGCACTAAATTTGTTTAATACTAGTCAGTTCTGTTGCTGGAGTAATCCTTAGAGGTGCTAGAGTTAATAGTGTTGACCTCACTGGACGTGGAAGATTCGGTTTCTTTGTTGAGCGACTTTATCCACTTATCGGACTGCTGTAAGGCCTTAGCTGTACTAATGGCAGCCTCCAAATTAAGATCGACCATTATCCACAGTTGCTCCTGTACTTTCTTACTCCTTACGTGAACGAAGATTTGGTCCCTGATCATTTCGTCAGTTATCAAACCAAAGTTACAATGCAAGGACAACGCACGTAGGGCAGTAAGTAAATTATCAAAACTCTCACCCTCTTCTTGAGCCCTGGTGTACAATTTAAACCTCTTGAGGGCAACACTTGTCGTTGGTTCAAATCTGCCCTCTATACGCAAAATGGCTTCATCATAAATGTTGTGATCACCCCCCGATCTGACAGGAGGAAGACTCCTATAAACCACCTGCCCTTCAGAACCGAAGCAGTGAAGAAAGATGTTCTTTTTCCTCTCAATAGACATGAGTTTTCCATCAATAGCTCTTAGATAGGTGATAAATACCTCATTCCATCTTGTCCATGGAATGAGTGGTTCTCCTTTTGTTTGTAAAAAATGTAGAGGGTGGATCAAACTGCATAATGATGAACCAATAGCAATACAATAGTAAAAATAAACTTATAAAGTATATAAGATAATGTAGCAAAACAGGGAAATCATTTTTACAGTAGCCAAAGGAATGTACATGTTACTCTTGTAAACGAAATAAAAAGAAAATAGAGAATAACATGTGCCTGTTACTGAGAGAACATAGGCTGTGGAGGATGGTATTATAAAGTACACATTAAATATATAAATACCAGGTGTGCCTGTCACTGTAAGGAAGCAGGCAGTAGAACTAACAGTCAAGGTGTGCCTGTCACCGAAAATGAACAGTCTGTCATACCCGTTTGCAGATGAAAATGTATTAATTTATGAGCGTGAAAATCACGTAGGGAGAGCATTCCATGAGGTGTGCTTATCACTGTGTGAGGAAATACTGGTGACACACGTCCTGATGTGCCTTAAGTTTCAATTGACGCAGTAAATCTTGAGGTGAACAGACGCGGTAAAGAAAGAAAATAACTTGCACCAAAATGGCCGCCGGCGTGATGACACACAGCGCAGTCAAAGTAAGGAGCGGAAGAAACGTATAGCGTTGCAGCAGTATCTGGTTACACATCAATAGAAATCACCAGGCAACAGTTGTGATCCACGTCATAAGCAGTATCCAGGCACCAGCAGTAGAATAAAAAGAAGATGGCTGTTGGTCCCGAAAAGTTCTCCAAACCGATAA
This sequence comes from Lissotriton vulgaris, assembly GCF_964263255.1. Classification (NCBI taxonomy): domain Eukaryota; kingdom Metazoa; phylum Chordata; class Amphibia; order Caudata; family Salamandridae; genus Lissotriton; species Lissotriton vulgaris. Next base: position 898,689,497 of record NC_141697.1, on the reverse strand, counting down.
AAAGGCTTTGGCAGAGCACCAAAAAAGCTAGAACTCATCAGTTTCAAGCAGATAAACACAGGATGCAGCATGCAGGGAAGCTCTAATAAAGCAGGGAAGTGCAGAACAGGAAAACAGGCCCAGAAGACATTGTAGCACCTGTGCCCCACGGAAGATGTAGCAAACAAAGTCTTTAGCTGATCGTCGCCAAATTTGTAAGAACGGGGCTCCAGAAAGTAAGTAAAATTAGGTTTATTATTGAAGAGGTACAGTACAACCATATCAAACAAAGTTGAGGCAATAACTGACCCACAAGAGAACTCTGGAACATAAATTGTACAACGCAGGTACAGAGTTCCATGTTCCAGGTAAAGGAGGGGTGCAGGGAAGGGGAAAACAAGGAAAGACAGGCGAATGCAACACATTGCTTTTTTTGTAAACATGCTTACAGTTTAAAAATGTGACAATATTGGCTTTATTGTGTTTTACAAACCATTGGACATTCTTTTCACACTTTGCTATGCATTTCCCCTGAGGACTTACTCACTGTTATTCCATACTTGGATTGCATAATCATGGAGCTGGGTATTGGCCTAGCCTGGTTGAAGGTCTTGATTTCTCGAAGCATAAGTTCGGGGTTAGGGAGGTGGGGCAAGTAGGGTTTGGAGGAGTATTCTGTGAAGTATTGGTTTGGCCAACTTGTTGTTCCACTCTCTGTGCATTTTGCTTTCCTTTGTCAGTCACAACTTTGCTCACGTTAACTCCTACCTCCTTCCCCCATTTCACTTAACTATTGATGTTCCTCTTCCTTATTATGCCGATTTCTCTTTTCATGCTTTATTCTGTTGTTTTCTTGCCTCTTCCATCTTTAGGCTTTTCTATTGTGCTTCTCATGTTTTTTCAGGCGAAGCTGGAGGCTGGAGGCTGGAGAAAGGTCCTGGGGCTCAGCTCTACCCTGTGATGTGTCCTCCCTCCTGAAACAGTTCCTCCGAGACCTGCCTGACCCACTCATCACCGCACAACTGCAGGAGCCCTTGTGTCGTATACAGCAGGTAGCAGGAGAAGATGAAAGGGGACCCATCACAGCCCTGATCACCTGCCTGATGCCCCGTCTCAACACCCACACGTTACGCTATTTCTGCAAGTTTCTTCAGAAGGTGGCTTCCAGGTGAGGTGGGGCTACAATATCACAAGAGTATAAGGAGTACTTGCACACCGTCAGAGCTCTGCTTTGATCCTCATTACCTGTAAAGTGACTGATATATGTGCATTGGTAAGCTAGGTGGTTGAAGAATGAGACTTTGCTTGGGTTCTGTCTCCAGTCTAGTGTCCTTCTAAAACTTTTAGAAAGACAGTCAGCCTATGAGATTGAAAGGTAGCCGTGGGTTCCGACTTTTCCCTGCTTGGAATTGGCACTGTAGACCTATTCAACAAGCATTTGCAATGCAACAGGTCTCGCATTTGTGAGATTCTGAGCTATTGGCATTAAAAATGACAATGCCTTTTACTTATTTTTTAAAAACCTGCAAACAACGACTAGAAGTCCAAAGTGCACATAAATAAAAGGCATTCAGCCACATGGATCAACAGAAAAACTGGTCGCAAAAGGGCAGATTCTCAGAATCTGCCCCTTTGCGACTGGTATTTTTGTATTTGGGATGCATCATCCCAAATACAGTGACAGGAAACAAATAAAAAGATGGGCAGAAAATGGGCAGAGCTTCAAGTGCATACCTGAATACAGCATGCCTCACAGAGCAGCGCATGCGCTGCCCAGGCCCGACCTAAAAAGGAAGGGAAATCCAGACATTGTGTGGTAAATTGTGGTATATGTAAAAGTTGAGGGTGCAAAAAAATTGGAATTTCTAAAGGCGTAGGATTTAAAAAGGGGAATAAGAACATTGGCTATCACGCGGGGTGGAGCCTAGTGTATGCCTGCAGATTAAGTAGAACTTGTAAGAGTTGCAATGGGGTAAATAGGCAGATTTGTGGGCCTGATGATTTTATCTGTCAATATGAGCCTCCATGCACAGTGACTGATGAGACTGGCCTCCCAGTTCCTCTCTGTGGTCACCAAATAGCCTTTGTTTTGCTCTCTGGTACCCCTGGCCCTGAACTTGCTAACTAAACATCATCTCTGAAAGTCCTGAATGCTGCGGCTAGAATAGAAATTAAGCAGGGCAGTTTCAGAGCGAGGTTCATTTTCTGTAGATTCCACCCATTCAACAGGAAATAGTCGAATAGTCAAAGGCTAGACAAAGGTTCCACTCTGATGTTACGAGGAGGAAGTGTCAAATGGTGCCCAATGTCATTTCCGCTACGTTTTTCTTTTTGGTCAATCATTGCTTTTTGCCTCCTGAAACAAATGTTTTAAATTAGGTTTATCGTGATATTTAATCTCAAACGTAACACTTTCATAACCTAAAAGGGTGCTTTTGCTGTAGGGGTTGCATGTAAGTTTTTTTTTTTTTTAACTTCACACTACTTGCACCTTTTAAAGCCCATTTTATTTTATTTTGACTTCAGATGCGACGAGAACAAGATGGATTTGGCAAACCTGGCAGTGGTGTTTGCCCCCAACCTCTTTCGCAATCTGGAGAACAACGAGAAATTGACTGGGAAATTGACTGGGATTGCGGAGCGACAGCTGCAGCTTCAGGTGGCAGTCGTGCAAACTTTGGTGGCACATGCATCGGAGATTGGTGAGTCGCCCGTAGTGGAGAAAGTGTCCAGAGGAAGGGATTGAGTTTTTAAGAGTTAGTCATAGTGAAGGAATGCTCCTTCTCAGGTGGTGGTGTGGTGGCTCATCCTATATCCCTCAGAATGGGCCATATGAACAGGATGCTTCCTCCCCACAGAGAAATGTTGTCTTGTTTGGTTAAATGTCTTTATATGTATGAATCTGAACTATGCTCTCTCCATGTGTGAGTGTCATTTGCTGCTCTCAAGTCTCTGAATCTACAGGGCAGATACACAGCTTCCTACCTAATCTGTTTCTGAGGCCAGAAACCGAAAACTGAGGTCTGCACACTGTATGATCATCCACTGGCAGGCTTCAGCTTCCAGTCACTTTCCTTTTCACCCCCGGCTCTTATCTCATCACATGGTGTGATGGAGTCAACAAAGCTTCTCACCCCACCCTGTGATGACATGGGAGAGAAAGAAGGGGGCAACCTGATTAACTAGTAGCCCCGGGCACAGCCATACATTACCCTAAAGCTAACTGTTTGGCTGATAATGCTGTATGTCACTAATGGGGTGGCACTTAGACATGCCAATCCACTGAGACCAGGGTGGGGTTTTGCCACCCGTGGACAGTCTGTCTGATGAAAGGCGCAGGTGCCTTTATAGACCAGACACTCACTTCCTGTGACTACTTCATCTACTCTCTCATAGCAAGGGTCAACATTTTTTTACAATTATACTAATAGCTAACACTAGACTGTCATTCCCTATTGTTATTGTAGGAAAGTGTAGTATCATGAAGTGATGCGAATTACGCCTCACTATGTAATACTCTAAATACCCCAAAGATGGTCGTTGGATTCACAATAAAAAATCCTTAGTTGAGTCCTGGTAGTGTGACAAAGAGCAGCCAGACTTTCTAGAGGAACATATTAAGCATTTCAGAGTACCAACATGCACTATAAGTAACTGGCATGACTTGAAGGAAATCAAGCACCAGTTTATACAAATAGAGCAGATTTTGTATATGAATTTAGACACCAAAATGAATGCAATCAGATGAGCATAACTGGAGGTATTGATTTTAGAAGCAATAATAAATCTGGGCAATTCACTACAGTAAAACTTTAACATTGCGGTCAATGGGAAAAAGCACTAGTGACAATAGATCACTTTCAGGTCGAGCCATGTGGAACCCATGGGAGTTAAGGTGATGTGGCTTCGTACTGGGACCCATAACAATCAGTTACATTATTCCTGGCTCAAGAGGCCTGGGTGCAAAGTTGTCTTAGCTGTCCTTAGTGCTGAAGCGGTAGCGGCAGGAGTATTGGGTTTACCGCTTAGTCGGTGCTGGAGAGGAAACGGATGCAAAAGATCGAGAACAGGTTCACCTCTGTGGTCGGTTGAAGGTGCTGCGAGGTACCTTCGTTTCGCTGCATCGAGTAAAGATGGTGGTAGGCGACCTGGTCACCAAAAAGCCTTGGTAGCGGTAAGGTCAGCTGGATGATACTTTGACGTCTGGAGGTCCAGGGGAAAACAGTAGACACCTGAAACTTACAGGAGGTCAGGGCTACGTTTCCCATAAAGCACTGGGCCATCTACTTTTGAGGGATCCCTTGGAGGGCCCAATGACAAGCGATAATTTTGTTCAGGGAGCATGTTTGCACCTGTGTACTGCAGGGGACTAGTCCAAGAGAGTCTGAAGATGCCTTTGGTGCTCAAAGGGGTCCCTCTGTCTGGGGGAGACCGTCTTTGGTCCGGAATAAGTCTCATTCGTGCAGTTGCAGGTTGGTTTGCCACAGAGACAGGCTATCGTGCCTTTGCTTTGTGCAGGTCCTAAAGTCACTCTTCTTTGTCCTTGATTGTAGGTCTTCACAGATCTGAGGTTCTGGTTTTGGGGGTGCCCCTTGAATCCTATATTTAGGGGCATTAGGGGTTTGGGTGCAACTAGCAAATGGGCTACCAGCCCCAGGGGCTAATCTGTCCCTGATGTGACCACATCCAGGAGTATGTCACCTTTTCTACCCAGACCCCTCTATTCTGCAACATCTAAAAATGGCACAAATCTTCCTTGGCTGTACAGAGGTAGGGGTGTGGGTAGCTTTCTGGGGGTGTATGCCGACTGACTCATTTTCTCACCTGCCATAGTGCGAATGTGCCTAGGGTCAGGAGGAGGGTGGCTGCCTCATTTGGGAGTCAGCCTGCATGCATATCAGAAGCGGTGCATGCTTTCAAGCTTCCCGCCTTGATGTGCCACTTCATTAGCCATCCTGTCAGGGAGAGAGGTGTTAACCTTCCCAAGCAGGCCTTTGTTTTGGATTCCTGGGAGTGTTCACACTTTCTGGCAGGAGGTCAGATTCCTGTCTTGGCGGTAGCAGCTGCAGGCTGACAGCCAGGGCCCAAGAATGGCTGTGAAAACCAGGTGGGCAACCTCGAAGGTAGCCACCTGGGTGCATGCCACATCATACCGGACATTGGAATCATATCAGAGGTGATGAGGCAAGTTGTTTGATACCAAACATGACCATATTCAGCGGGACCATAATGGAGCTGGCATCCTCAGGGATGACCCGGTACCAGCCCATGTTATCTTATGGAGCGCTGATCACTTACAGTAGTCCTTAATGGAAAGAGGCTACCTTAGGGACATATAAGTTTGCACTTACATGTCCACACCTTTAATATAATGCACCCTGCCTTCTGTGCTTAAACGGCCTACCTTAGAGGTGACTCACCTATATTAAAGATTGTGCTTCGACCTTGCTACTCATGGTGAGGGCAAAGTCGAGATGTAGCGGTTTACACTGTTCCTTCAATCTGCAGTGGCAGGCCTGCTGACATCTGTTTACTTGGGTCACTCAGGGTGGCACAAGTAGTGCTTCAGGCCCTGGTATCCTCTTTAACACCCATGCCCTGGATACCCTTGGTACCATTTACTAGGGACTTATAAGGGAGTTAAAGTACTTGCCAGTTGGAAGTATCAATCGGTTACATTGTCTTTAGGGAGAGTGCACTGGCAGTGAGGATTGGGCAGCAAGCTCCAGTGCATTTTCTAAGTCCTAACCATCAGAATTAGGGCAACAAGTGTGAGGGTGACAATCCAAAAAGGGCACATTCCTACAGGTAAAATTAAAATGAGGCTGAAACCAACGTGTGGAGCTATGAAGTCCATGAGGGCAAGCTGCTGGTAGTATGTTAATGTGTGGTGAGGAAAGTATGAGCATATAGGTGTGTAAGACTGAGTGACCATGGGTTTGAGACATAGGACTATGAGTAAGTGACAAGGAGTGAGGCTGAGTAAGTGAGTGAGAACAAGTGGGACTAAGAGAGAAACCGAGGCAGTGAGTGTTTGGAAGTGATTGTGAGTGAGAATAAATGTGATTAATATAAGTGAGCGCAAGAATATACGTTTGTGCTATGCATGCAAGTCTAGTGCTCGCTAAGACCTACTGGAGGTAGGTCTCGACATGGGGAGTAACCATCCCAAGAGGCTGTATCTGACATGTTGGAGGTAATTATTGACATAAGGTGCATCCTTGACAAGGGGGGTGTGGGGGCGCAGGTATTGGAAAACGCTGTTTGATATATTAGGGGTAATTTTGGACATGACGCCTATGGAATATGAATGGCATCAATGGAAAAATTCTGCCAGTGGCTTATCGTATGTAATTCTAGGCATATGGAGATGGCCATTTTCTTGGGGAACCCATGATAAAAAGATGTCCCTGGTGGAAAAGAGGTTATTGATAACATGCGGGAAGGGCACCCACTGTATTTTTTGAAGCAAATTTGGTCCGCTCCAACAGGGGAGTGTCATGCTTCATTGGCTTGCCACACCATGAAAGTACTTGAATACGGTTGCCTTTTGAGCAGATTTATGTACAGATTGTACATTAGAAAATACTATTTAACCCCATTTTTTCTATGTATTTCTTTGGGGGGTAGGGAGTGATCCTCGTTTACTGAAATTCAAGAAAGTATTGCACCCCACAATTTACAAGAATCACCAGTCACCACTGGCCTTTCCCATGTAGGATATGAGGCAGCAATCTGCATTTTAGTGATCTAAGAACAGAATCTCCTAAATTGAATCTGTTCCACAGGGCAGAGCAGGCTGTCTTGGACCAAAGTGTAGTCAAACATCCTCTGTACCCTAAGAGAAGAGGCTCACCTGTGATTGAGGTGTGCATGATAGTGTGTGGGATGTTAAAGGTATTTTGTTTTGAGAGAGATATATAGCTTGTTCCTCTTAGTGCCTCCACTGCGATTCATTGCATGCCTGTTAGAAGCACAGAACACATTTTGTTCAGTACCAAGATCCTTTATATTGGTAAGGCTTGCACTCCCAATAAAATGATTGGGGATCCCATCTAGCAGTCTCAGCAGCCCTTCCGGGTGTGAATAAACCTGGAGAAAAAAAACCCACACACACTCACTCTTTTTTTGTTGCTGAAAAGACCAAAGGTTAAAGTAACGTAATAGTTAGGTCAAATGTTCACTAACAGCGTAACATTTTACACTCTAAAAACCGTAGAAATTCACCAGTTAAAGTAACTATAACTCTTGCTTTAAAATAACCATATCTCGAACCCCCACCATGCAAAGTTTTCTCATCAATAATTTCATTCAAATGTTGCAGTGATATTATCAATGATGACATAGAAGATATCATGAATGATGTAATATGTGAGGTGATTAGCAGTGCATGGCGAGGGCATAAGTTACCTTAGGGCACAAGTTATAGGTACTTGAGATAAATATAACTGATGAATTTTAAATGGATACATTGCTACTGCTACCAACGTAACAAGTTAATGCACTAAAACAAATTGCTTTGACATGATAAAGAAATACTGCATTTCTCTAACATACAAAGTGTTTCAGTTTCGTGAATTAGATTGTATACTTGAAGAGGCATTTATTACAAGTGGTAGCCTCTCACCCCTTCTAACCCGATGACGATGCCAGTAAACACAGAAAGACAAGTTATTTATCATGTGTACCTTACATGTGGTCTAGGTTGCAATGCTAGATGGAGCAATACTGTAGTCTTATCAGGTTTCAGCATAGAACCCATCCTGAAGTATTTTAAGATGTTCTATCAGTCCCGGCTTCCCGATTGATCAAATTGTGTGATCCTAGGCAATTTCCTGTATTCCACTGTGCCTCTTTGTCAATCATCCGATTTGGTGAAGTAAATTAATTGCCTAGGATCACAGTGTGATGACAAAGGACAAAGAAGCATAGTGAAATAAGGCAATTGCCTAGGATCACACAAATTGGTCTGAGGAGGACAGGATGGATTGTGGGTTTCTTGCTTTAACGCAATCCAATTGACAAGTTCAGCTACTAGGATATTTTTAAACCTTGTGCTGGAAAATGTGCCACTGCTTTGTTTGTTTATTGCTAACAAAGGCATAAAATATTCTCAAGAAGAGAACCTCCCAAAACCCCATTGGTAAAGCCCTATTTGTTTGCTATCCTTATTCACCTAATTTCATTTATTGGTCTTACGACCCTTCACTTTAAAGCTTCAGCAGCCACCACTGCACAGGAATCCGCATTGCTTCAACCCTGTGGGAGCAGTTTTCTTTTGCTCTCATAGGGTAGAAGCGATTCATAGCATTTCCATACAGAGACCGTGGGCTGGGACATGTTTTCTTCTCCTACCCTATGTGCCTCCGCCCGGTGGGAGAACTTTGTAGTTACCCTGCCCAAGTCATTGAGCTGGCCCCAGAGGATGGGATCCCCGGGGCCTATGTATGGCTTAGGGAGGGGGGGCCGCACGCCCCCTCTCATCTTTACTCAAAATAACCGCCCTAGGGGATGGGGTCACCAGGGCCTCTCCTGGCTTAGAAAGGGGGGCCATATATCCCCCTCTTCTATTAGTTAAGGTGCTGGCCCTGGGGTTCCCGGGGCATCTTGGAGGCTCAGGGAGGTGGGGGGCGGTGCACCCACCTCCCCTTTTATTAGGATACCAGCCCCGGGGTATGGGATCCCCAGGGCCTCTTGGAGGCTTGGGCCACCCTTTGACTGAAACATGCACCTGTACCATACCCACCTGCAAGGAGGAGGGGGTAGGAATTAATAGAAATGGGCAGGATTTTCCCTTTTTTTTCTTGGCAGATTCATAGATCCTACACAAACTTGAACCACAATAAAAAGAAAAATATATTTTTTTTTCCCCAGACCCTCTGGGACCCAACCAGAAGACCTAGGGGGTCAGGGTATCCCTACCCCACCCCCTTATGTCTTCTTTTTACGTTTTTACTTAGGACTCAGAGCTGAGTTCTGAGTCCTAAGATGACTGCCACCTCTTCCTGGTTGAGGTGGTGGCAGCCAGTCAGATCTGGGGATGAGATCTCCTGGCTCTGTGATGTATACATTTTTTTGGAACTTTACATGTTACAAATCTACTGAATGGATTTACATCATAACACAAAAAACACTCTTTCTGGACCAAGATCTAGCTTTCTGCAAAGTTTTCTTTAATCTGTTTGGCGGTTTTTTCTTGGCCCCCGCTTGACGAATCACCTCAAAACTTTCCATGCACAAAATAGTAAAAAAGTAGCCCTTTTTTGGGAAAATTTGTTAAATGGCATCAAAGTTATTAACACAACAAAAAATGGTATTTCCTATAGAAATGTATGGAATACACCCAGGGATTTGTTTGTATGGGGAACTATCCCTCGTAGGGAGGATTTAGACTTTCCTCTCTAGACCGAATAGTGTCTTGATCAGGCACCTGTTGCTATCCATTAGCTCCTCCCATCAACTTAACGAGCGAGGTTTTTTCCCCAGTGTCCTTGGGCGCACTGCAAGGAAATCGACTTCAATTGAGAACTATCCTCACCCAAAACCTATCCAGGGTGACAAAGTAAGGAATTGGGCTTCAAAGATTCAAGGTTTGATAGCCCTTTGTAGTGGCATTTAATGGTGCCCTTCTAAGCCTGCCCCTGGCACTTAAACCTAATGCAGCAAGTATAAGCATGTACACAGGACAATATTTTACCTTACATTCTATTTCCAGGACTTTCAAGGTTCCAGCTCATACGCTTTTTTATAAAGAGAGCATGAATCTTGTTTTTCGTAGATGAATTCAATCCCAATGCGTTTCGGGACACAGGCCTTCATTGGAGGAAATTTCCTATAAGTAGATTTAAAGCATGTATTCAAAGATCAAAGTTAACAAAAAATTAAAAATAAACCAGAAGATAGAGCGACCATCCACTATTGTATTATCCATGCACAATCTATTTCCAGACTTTATCAAAGAATGTTTAAAAAAACTATCACAAGCATGAAAATCATTCATAAATTGTGGACACTAACAATAGTTGGTGAATCAACCTGACCTACTTCACTCCTGCTTATCCAAGGTGCACACATGGATGTGCAACTCAGCATTAAAACTGAATGGCTCCAAAACAGAGATGATGTTGCTCGGACATTCGGGGCTCTCTCTGCCGCCAGGCAGCTGGCCTAGTTGTCTAGGCGATCCCCCAAGCCCCAAAAAGGAGATCAAAAGCCTGGGGGTGTGGCTGGAACAAGACTTGTCTTTCAAGACCCATGCTAAAAAACCGCTGGAGTCTGTTTTGGTCTGCTCCGGTCAGCCCGTAAGATCTTGCCTCTTCTTCCACTGGTCTCCAGGAAACTTCTTATCCAGGGATTAATTGTCTTGAGGCTGGACTATAGCAACGCGATTTTTTTGGGCGCTCCGGACGCAACGCTCAATAAACTCCAACAAGTGCAGAACGCAGCAGCAAGGCTGCTGATGAACATTCCTAGGAGACAGTCAGCAAAACCGGCACTGAGAGCGCTGCACTGGCTCCCGGTGCGGGAGAGGATAAAATTTAAATCCCTCTGTACGGCTCATAAAATCCTTCGGGGGAAGGGACCTCCCATTTTGGGCAGTATGGTGCTCCCCTATAAGGCTACCAGAGCCCTGCGCTCGGATCACAAATATTTGCTACAAACGGTCAGAGTGAAAAGAGCCCGGACAGGCGGTAGAAGATTCTCAGTGAACGCTGCCAACTTATGGAATGCGCTGCCTTTGAATCTACGTGCAGAGACTTGTACTATGCGGTTCCGGGAGCTACTTAAGACCTATCTGTTTCCCGCTTAATGCTGCCTTCTACTCCTACCCCCCTGGAGTCGTGAACAAGCGCTGGGATGCCCGTGGGTAACCGCGCGCTATTCAAAACTCCTAATAATAATAATAGTATCAAAGGCACTACGTTTATGCATCCAACTCGATGTACGCCCATAAAAATCTACACAACAGCAGCATGTGATACAAAAAATGTGGTGCATTTGTTAAAATGTCCATGTGACTCGGTTTACGTGGGAAAAACAGAACGTAAAGTGAAAATACGGATGACAGAACACAAAAGTAACATTCAAAATCACTATGAAAAATCACCAGTTGCAGTGCATTTTTCTAAACACAAACACAATGCCCGCCAGCTACGATTACGATTCTTGAAGCCGTGCCAACATATGAAAGAAGAAATGACAAAAAAATGGTTGCTTCAACGTGAAGCATTCTGGATCAATAAACTGGACTCATGCCACCCAAAAAGGTTACATGAAAGATTGGACTTGAGTTGTTATCTAAAGCTTGCATTCTCTGTATATTGCTTCCCTGCTTACAGTTTGTGTTTGTTAATATAGCCGATTTGGACTACAGACATGATTGTTTTAATTTTAAGGTATGACACCACTTAACATTGTACAGCAATACGTGTTGATTATAATACAACGCTGAGGAGCATTTGAACAGTGATATCACTTTGATTAGCGCTGACTTTAATGTTGTAAGATGGCGAGCATAGCCGTTCTTTACAGTTCAGGACCTCTCTTTAGTCCTATTTTTCTTTTTCTCCTCGTTCTCGAAGTTCCCTTCCGGGTCAAGTTTCTTTAAAAACACACCGCTAACAGAACTGGCTTATCAATTCATTTACATGCCACTGTGAGATTTCTTCACTCAAATTAGATCACGTAAGAATGGTAAGAGTTTTAATATACTCGCGTTTAATTTACATATGGCCAGGTTCTCTTTGGGACTCTGAGCTTGGTTATTTGTGATGTCGATTACGTTTGGCATTCGGTTCTACTGCGTTTTTCTACACGCATTTTCGAACGACTTGTTATCGCATAGACATCCGTAGAGAAAAACTGTCACAGTGATTTTCACTTGGGATTACGCATGGCAACTATTTTGTTCACTTAATCTCTTTTTCTTCACGCAAGCCATACAACATGTTTCAAATAGTCCCAGTAACTCTCACTAATTATCTCTTATGTCAACTGATTTTCTCACTTAGATCTTTTGGACCTTTGTGTGGACATTTCACCTGCAATTTCACTTGAGTTGAACAATTTCTCTGTTCACCTATGCACCTTGACTTCATTAACCTGACCCGCCTTACTTTAGAAACCGGTTACCATCAGCGGTATGCCTCACGATAAAGTCCTGAGATAGATTGTGCATTAATGATACGATGGTGGATGGTCGTTCTATCTTCTGGTTTATTATTAAATTTTTTGTTACCTTGGATCTTTGAATACATGCTTTGTATCTACTTATAGGAAATGTCCCATGATGAAGGGCTGTGTCCCGAAATGCATTGGGATTGCATTCATCTATGAGAAACAAGATTCATGCTTTCTTTCTAAGGAAAAAGTATGATTCCTAAAGATTGAAGACTTCTACATAATGAGAAAAATTTCATGAAAAAAAGCATTTACATATTGCTAAAGTCTGTGACCTTGTACGGTGTGCCAAATGGGTAAGCTGTGCTAGCCTTAGAGAGCGTACCCTTTTTGTTGTTTAACTTATGCCCCGAATCAGAGAGCTTTACCCACTGGCCCCCTACACCAGATAAACTGAATTAATTCTAAAACTCGCATCTACCAATCGAGAGTGCCACATTCCTCATATTCAGAGCATAAAAAGTAGGCAGTGTGATGGCCTGGCCTACATGAAAGGGAGTGACGACTTTGGGTAGAAAGGAGTCTCTAGTGCATCAATACCAGCTTGTCTGGGTACATGTTCAAGAATGGAGGTTCAGATGGCAAAACCTGAAGCTCACTGACCCTCCAGGCAGATGTTATTGCCACCAGGAAGGACATTTTGTTGGTAAGGAGCCTGAGAGGACAGTTGTGCAGTGGCTTAAAGGGAGCGCAGAGCAGAAACGTGAGGACTAAGTTAAGGTCCCACTGAGGCATGATGAAGGGGAAGGAGGAAACATATTGCATACCTATGAAGATTATATTTACAATGGGGGATTTGAAGAGGGTTGTCTGATCAGGCAATCACAGAAAGGCTGGGATGGCAGAAAAATAGCCCTTAAGGTGCCTAGAGCCTGGGGCAGGGAAAGGATAAAGAGAAGTACCTGAGAGGAGAGCAGAAAGAGGGACACCTTGGTTTTATACACATCATGCCACAACCTTGCCCCAGCAGGTGTATACTATTTTGGTGGATGGATACCTTGGCTGCCAAGATAACATTGCAGACTTTGGGCAGATAGTCAAAAGCGGTCAACTGTCTCCGCTCAATCTCCATGCATGAAGGCAGAGTGTTGACTGGTTTGGGTGGAGAACCCTCCCCTGCTGCTGCAGCAGAAGATCCTCCTGATGTGGCAGCTTGATTGAGGACAAAAGGCCATGCTCAGTGGCTCAGGATACCAAACTATGAGCCCAGTCTGGAGCCAGAAGGATTACTTGGGCCTAGTCATTTCTGATAGTCTTGAGAATTTGTGGCCAGGAGTTGTATGGGCGAAAAGCCATACAGGGGGCCTGATCTCCATTTGAGAAGAAAAGCGTCTGAGTGAGAGCCATCTTGGAAACTCAGCTATGGTAAACAGATCTAACCAAGGCTCTCCTCTCGGCGGAAAGAGACCTTGTACCACCTCCGGATGGAGATGCATCTTCGGTTGAATTTGTCTACCGTGGTGTTCGGAGAGCCAGCCAGGTGTTGAACCACCAGGGATATGCCCTGACATTCCAGCCATGTCCAGAGATGCAGGGCTTCTTCACGAAGGGTTGCAGTACCACCTGGCAGTGTTTTTTTCCGTGAACACTTGTTTTTACAAGCCTTTCTTTGATGAACGATGGAAAGGAATTTAATGCCAGCTGGATTGCCCGAAGCTCCAGAAGGTTGATGTGGAGTTTGTGTTCCACTGAAGAACAGAGGCCTCTGATCCTCACCTCTCCCAGATGGCTGCCCCATCCCAGGAGTGACAAATCTGTCACCACTGTGAGATTTGGTTGAGGAAGGAAGAGGGGTCAACTGCTGACATAATCACAGTGTATCCACCACTGCAGATCTCTTGCAGTTTCCTCAGATATCTGGACCATGTCAGACAGATTCCTCTGCGACCACTGAAACTTCAGGTCCTCGTAGAGTCATTGCCCTATTCGACATCATGGGTGCCACGGGGGGAGAATTGTCGATGGTCCTACTAGATGCCGAAAAAGCATTTGACCGAGTGTCTTGGCGGTTTTTATGGGAAATTATGAAATTTAACAACTTCGGCCCGGCTTTATTAAAGCCCTGAAAGCCTTATATATCAATCCTAAGGCTAAATTATCGATTGAGGGTTTTGAGTCAGAGTATGTCGAGGTACAAAGAGGTACTAGGCAGGGCTGCCCTTGTTCCCCGATACTATTTGCCTTAGTAATTAATCCCTTAATTTTAAAGCTTCTTAATTCTCCCCAAATCCAACCGGTAAAAGTGGGTCCGTACTCTATTAAAATACTGGCATATGCCGACGATATTGCTGTCCTCACAACTAAACCAGCAGACGCAGTAGCTGAAATAGAACAAATAACTCAAAATTATGGACTTCACTCTGGTTATTCACTTAATAGAGATAAAACCATGGTAATATGTACAAATAATATTACATATGACAGTCCCTATAAAGTGAAAAACGCAATATATCTAGGTGTAAATATCTCTCCCGAAATAAAAGAAATTAATCGGCTCAATTACAATCCTTTGATCAATTCAATAAAAACAGATTTGAAGAGGGTGGATAACTTACACCTCACAATAATAGGTAGGGCTAACTATATTAAAATGAGTATATTTCCTCGAATACTCTATCTATTCCGAGCTATCCCATTGATGGCTGACTACACCATTGTAAAAATCCTGGATTCAACAATTTCTAAATTCATTTGGAATTATGGTAAAATAAGGAGAGCATTACCAGCTTTAACTCTTCCTCTGAATAGAGGCGGTCTAGGAATCCCGAATTTGACATTCTATCTCTGGGCTACACTACTTCAACAAATGGGCTTACTTTTCAAACTGAAACCTTCCAACTTACCTATCACAGATGTTTACATTCCCTCTATTTTTGAACTTGGACTAGGAGGTAAATGCCCAGGATTATTGTTGAAACAGCTTGAAGCATCTTACTATAAGAAAACGAAGCTTAAAGTAATTGAAGATGTATGGAAAGTTTGGAAACTTGCTTCCAAACAGTTAGGCATACCTAAAATAACAAGGTACATTTCTCTCTGGCATAGCAAGATCATATCATCATCTCTAAAAGACACGGTCTCTAGGAGATGGGAAAATTCAGGTATATATACACTTGGTCATTTTTTCGGGCAGAACGTTGCTCCATCCTTTGAGAGACTACAGCAGAGATTTGATATACCAACCACAGATTACTTAAAATACTTTCAAGTTTATACCAACATTCGTAACTTTAAATCTATTATTAATTTAGATAGCTTTAACTTTTTTTCTATTATAGGGAAACGAGATACCAGAATAGGTACTCTATATGATTTTATTTTCTCAATCCTCTAAGGATGATTTAGAAAGTGTTGAGAGATCTTGGGCACAAAAACTCGGTAATTCTGATGTAGAAATTAATTATAGTATAACTCTTTACACAACATTATTTTTAGCACCTAACCTTAAAGCACAATACTTTAAAACCATCTAGAACCTTTATTTTACTCCGGCTAAACTGTTCACCTGGGGTATGCGAGTAGATGACAGATGCCCCAGATGTAGACAGGGACAAGCAAATTTAATTCATATGTTTGCCGAATGTCCGAAACTAAACAACCTACAGACAATGATCGGAGGATTCTGGACTTAAGTTTTTGGACGGAACCTCAGATCCTCCGCCACCCTATATCTTCTGGGTCACGATGAATCCTTAGGTCATAGCTTGGAGGAACAGAGAATTGCTTTTTTGGGTACTGCCGTCTTTCGTATTCTTCTGGCGGCATGCTGGAAAGACCCTAATGTTCCCACTTTTCAGATGTGGCTCGGTCGATTTCTTGCCATCTATAAGCAGGAGATGGCTATATATCGCACAAGGGGTAGGAAAACCAGAGCTCGGGGCACTCAGATCTGGGCCCCAATTTCTAACTGGTACTACAATGTAAGATCCTCCCCCTGATACGATAAGGGTCGACATGGGCCTACATGCTAAGAAAATGAAAAATGTGTAAATTATAATTGTCCCCTCTTTCTTCTGTCTCTTTTGTTTCTTTCTCTCTTTTTACTTTTCTTTCTGTTTTCTTTCTTTTGTATCTTGTTCTTAAAATTTTTACGGATGTTGTATTGTATTATTAAGAATTCATTCTTTCTTGTATAAAATTTGTTTCTGTTTGACTACTACAGATCACGCTCAATAAAAATAAATAAAAAAAAAAAGAAACTTCAGGTCCCACTGCAGAACCCGCATATGCCATCTAGCATGTGTGACCAGCAGGATGCAAGATGCCACGAGTCCCAGAAGCCTAAGTCAGTCTCACTGAAATTCAGAATAGAGGCTGAAACATAAGTATCATAGCCTCCATGTCTTGGACTACACATTCGGGAGGTAGGCCTGAAACTGCACCGTCCTAGAACAGATCAGATGAAGGGGAGTGTCTGAGAAGGAGTCAGGTGTGATTTTGGCAAGTTGATTGTGAACCCCAGCGAATGCAGGAAGTCTGCATTGTCCGGAGGTGGTAGATGACAGTCTGGGAAAAACCTGCCTTCAAAAGCCAGTTGTCGACATAGGGGAAGACTGGCACCCCTGCTCATCACAGAGGAGCTGCAACCACCAGAGTCACCTTGGTGAACACCTAAGGGGTGCAGGAAAGGCCAAAAAGGAGCACAACATACCGAGTACTCGTGACCCACCATGAGCAGCAGGTAACTCCTGTGGGCAGGCTGGACGAAACCGTGGAAGTGTGTGTCCTGCAAGTCCAATGATACCATCTAGTCTCTCGGGTTCAGGGCAGTCATTCTGAACTTCTTCTTGAGGAAGAGATTGAGATGGGGCAGGTTCTAGGATAGGGCCAGGCCCTTGTCCTTCTTGGGCACCAGAGAGTAACGGAAATAGCAACCACTCCCTACTGGCGTTGGCACCGTCTCTGTGGCTCCCTTGGCCAAGAGAGCCATCAGTTCCTGGTAGAGCGAGGTAAAATGGTCCTCCACCAGCCTATCACAAGCTGGTGCCATAGATTGGAGGGGTAGTCACAAAGGGTAGGGAGAAGCCTCTTCTGACAATTTCAATAACACATCGGTCTGATGTTGTAGACTTCCAGTGGAGCAGGTGATGGCATATCCTACCTCCCACTAGGTGCCCATGAAGCTATGAGAGCAGACTAAAGGAGTTGGAGGCAGCGGTTGTTGCAGAGGGGTGATCGTTCCCGACTGAAGCACCTTTAAAAACTTTAGTTTTGACTGCCAATAAGGTCCAGCACCTTGGGCACCTTTCTCATCACAATAGAAAATGACTATCCCTCATTCAGAGCCAAGGTAGGGGGAGAAAGCATGCCAGTATATGGGGAAGTATTAAGTCCATTGGCCTCTGTTAAGTCCCCACACCAGTTCAAGTTGGGATCTAAGGGTATTATTCAGGGTCCAGTTAGACGCCCTCAATCCTCCCCGAGTCCAGGCCCTTAGGAATAGGGCTCAGGGTCCAGCCTGGAAGGCCTGGCTCTGTAGTGAGGTCATAGAAATAACTGCAGACATTGCTAAGTTAGCATTAGTTAGCATATGCTTGGCAGCCATCTTGCCACTTTTGAGCACGTTACTTTTTGGCTTTATTCTTGTGGATAGGCTGCTGGTGCATTCCCACATGAGAACAGTTTGCTTTTCACACATTTAGTTGTACTCGTCTGCACAGGGTATTCAATGTCGAAAAACAATGTATGCTGTTGAATTTACTTTGGTCAGCCCCACGCCCATAGACATATCATCGAACACTGCTGCACTACTGAAAATCAAGTGATTTTATTATGGCATTGAATGCATGAAAGGCACTTGGAGAGATTCATTCCAACAATGAAGAGCTGTACTTGTCCTGAGATGTAATTCCTTGCAACTAAACTTGGAGATATGTAGTCCCCCTGACAAAGCCTAGAGATCTTCTATACTTATAATAAACTAGCTTATAGCACGAGGAGGGTGGTAAGGCATAGTAGTCCTGTTTCCAATGTCATTTTCATATGATTTCACCTCTTGTGCTTTATGGAATTGTAACCTTGCAAGTATATTGTTCTTATACATTTTGCTCCTTGTGTTGGCTAGTATACTGCATTGTAGAGTACGTTAGTTAAAATAAACTTTTTAAACTAAATTGTGTCTGTTTACTCACGTTGTGGACGAGTATGAGTGTATAAATGAAAATGTTCTTCTTCCCGCGATTCCTGAAAGGGACGGAGTCACGTGTTCTAGGCTGTCTAATCATTGGTAGCTTCGCTGTAGTACGGAGAACAAATGAGATACTATTGCTAGTCAGATTGGGGTTCTGGGCACTGAGGTGGGATTTCTGGTACACCACTACACACCGAGGTCCTGGTTTCCTGCGCATAGTTCTGTGTATGTGCAGAATCCTTGCAACAGCTCCAGTTGGCACCAGAGTCTGTGTCGGACGATGCCCCTCCAGCTTCATGTCTGAGTTGGGATTAGAATGGGGATAGTGCCTACAGCATCTGCATCTGCACAGCAGAAGGTCAAGATGCATGACTAGCGCCGGTCCGGATCCATCTGTATCATCATGGCCTCCCTGCTCCTCAGTAGACTGATATACTGGGCAACAGGCAAGGTGACCTGGAGAAAAACCAAATTGAGGATGCTCATGCCTGCACATGTGCTGATTTTATCCTCTCACCATAGGCGCACAACAGTGCTTTCCATGCTCCTGTCAGAAAGATGACTCTCAAAGAAGAGCAGAGAAACAGAACTCTAGACCGCAGAGTTCTTGTCCATGTTGATTTATAATCTGTGCACTAAACACCACTCCTGTTATATCCTGTACCTCAGTCAGTTCTCCAGGAACCAGTCTGCAAACTGTACTTTACAGAATCATCAGGTACTATATATAGCACTATGATCTCTGCAAGGTACACAAATCAACGTGAGAGGCACCCAGTCTGAGGTATATAGAAGGGCCGGGGAAATGTATGTGTGTGTGTGTGTGTGTGTATATATATATATATATATATATATATATATATATATATATATTCACTGAAAAAACCATAGGTTTAACACCAGTTATAATTAGGAATTAGCATTTAAAAAACCTATTAAATTCACTGAAAAAACCATAGGTTTCACACCAGTTATAGTTACCTGGAAATTTTACTGACATAAAACCATTGAAATTCCCACGTTACAGTTAGTTGGACTCACTATAACTTGCGCGTGTAATGCACTGCTAATGACATCACATATTACATCACTCCTGACATGATCAGTGACATCACTTGGTGGAAAAAAAGTCTGCTGTTCTCTATAACTTCCATTTCATCGACTTCCTATGAAAAAAAATCTAAGAACATCATACCTTACACTTTCCTTACGGCCAAATCGTGTCTGATATGAGTATTTTTTACTTTGAGATCCACTTACAGTACCTATATGAGATAAATAATTTAAAACATTAGATTAACTAACTAACTAACTTTTATTATCTATTCCCGTCTTCAAAGGCCAATTCCCTTTACTAAAAGTTTGGCTTTAAAAACACTAGGTAAGAATTTTTAGAGTCATAAGGCAAACATTGTTTATAAGTCAAATGAGAATCATTGCAGTAACTCCAACCTTTTTCACATTTTAAGTAGCATGTATAATGTCCTGAAGTTGTCGAAGGACCGTCATGATAAATAATAGCTTCAGTTGTAAAGGTTCTTCCTGAAATTGATAACTGAGAGGCCACAAAATTTTTGATACAAGTTGACAATTTAGTTCCATCAGGTCTACATCGTTGGAAAACTAAAATGATATACTGACCATAACTTTGTATAAATAATGTGGATAGCATTTGACAGTTACATTGGGTACACACCATATTCTGATCAGCTGCTTTAACTAGATTTTTAAATGACACTGATTTACAGTCAGATAAAGTCAAATATATAAATCTTTCCGTATCTATTCTAGTATTACTTGATGAACTACAATTGTGGCAGTCATGCTGCCATTGATAAGAAAGACTGAAAAGATTATCTACATCTACACCTTCATCTTCCAAAACACCAAACATATACATTAAAAATTCCTGACAATCCTGCTGAATGTTCTGTGAAAATTTATCTTGACCAGAACACATATCTAAAATATTTCGAATTTCTGTTACACTTTCTATTTTTGCTCTATCACTGCTACATTTCTCAAACACAGAATTCAATAAACCACACAATCTTTGATCCCGATTTTCAACAATCTGTTCTTGTAAAGTTTGAAGAAAAAAAACATTAACCACTACATTAGCATAGCAGTTGACACCAGAACTATTTTCAAACTGAAATCCAACAACATTTTCTTCACAATCCTTTTTCTGTTTTGAATTAGTTTCATCTACTTTTTGTCTTTTTGCTACTACCTCACTGCAATTACTCTCATTTCTTCTTTTTCGGCCTACCACACGTTTTTCAAACAGAGGATATTGAGGCAAATGTGGAGCATACTCTCTTCTTAACCTATTGTATTCTTTAACACAATCTAGATCTGCACAAATCTTTATCTCATCACACGCAATCCAGTACAATCCTGATAAAGTTCTGACTCGGGATAATGCCACATATGCCATACCCTCTTTAAACACAGATCTTCCAATGTTCACTAAAGCATTATCTACACTTAAACCTTGAGATTTATGAATTGTTACTGCATATGCCAAACAAACAGGAAACTGTTTTTGGCGAACATATAAGTCTTTTACAAGTAAAAATCTAGCAGAACGACTGATTTGTTGTACTTGCTTAATGCCATCAAATTTTATTTTTAAAAATTCAATTCCATCTCTATTTCTATAATTCTCAAAATCAACAACATAACCCATTGCTCCATTTACCAGACCTCTTTCAACATTTAAATTTCTTCTCAAATTGATACGACAATTTAAACACACATTCAGAGTCTTTTCAAAACCAGCTGTTTTAGATATAGTTTTCTATAATGAATCCAATTTAGTTTTCAAATTTTCGGACAAAACAATTGTTGTACCCATATGCTCTATTTTATCTATTGCTTCCAGTTTCACAATCTCTTCATTTTCTAACTCTAACATTTTGTTGTCGAAGATGGAACATTCTTGCAGAGTTGGCATCAAACATATCCCAGATTTCTTCTCAGTAATTTTTTTAAAAATATTCTCAGGAAGAATGTTTTCATTTGGATACAAATTTGAAATTAATCGAGCATGTAAAGCTTCTTTCCCAAGCTCACTTAGTTTTCCAATATGGCTGAGATACCCGCCACCCCCTCTCAACACAATCCCCAAGAATGGGAATACGGAAACGTTTCTGAACTTTTGGAAGGCGGGAGGGAGTTACCCTCCCGGCCGTATTTATTAAAATATGAAACAAAATTAAAACAATAAAATAACAGTTTCATATCATGTACAATTTCATTTCCATATTACGATGTTTTGGCTGACCTTAACATATTTCTAATACAAAGGTTCTCCTAGCCGATACTAACATCCTACAAATACATTCTTAAATTGAAATTGTACATCCTAACATTAAGGGCCAACGGCAAGGTCGTAACCGGTGTCAGATCCCTAAACCAGAACTACCCCCTCACTTGTGAGGGGCGGCCACACAGAGGACTGTACCTCATGTGCACATACCAATTTCCCTTGTCTTGACGGGGGCCCCAATTAACTCGACGCCATTTGCTGGTCGTTCGAGGACTCGTGTGAGGTGTCTAGAAGGTAGCGTGGACCCCCCTCCCCACCCCACACAACTTACCACATCTGCCGTCGCAGATGTCCTGGCCCCGGGAAATTCCCAGGAGGGGCCCGTAGCCCCTCCTATCCAGGGAGGGGCCTTGACCGCCTTCCCTTTCCTTTCGGCGTCCCATCCTTAGAAGGGACCGCCTCCCCGTTGAGGGGCCAATGGCCACCTCCCCCCGGGCGCTCCCATCCGTAATGGGTGACGCCCCCCCCATAGGGATCTTCCAATTACTGCTCACCGATCATGACCTTACCGCCACAGGCCGGATAGTTGACCGGCTATCCGGACCCCCCACAAAACTCCTACCTAAAGGTCATGCTGTAAAGTCTTTAGCCAGGCTACGAGGTCCCCTATGAGTAAAGAATTCCCCACCCGGGACAAACGGACCCCATCCTCCAGATACATACTGTCCCCCCTGATACAACCATGAGGAATCGAATGCAATGCACTTGTACGAAACAGTCTAGCCAACTTGTTATTTACCTTCTTCACCGAATGATTTATCGCAGACACAGAATTCGCCCCCCGCCACACTTTTCGTGGAATCATATGGGACCATGCAATTGTGCACCCTGGAACCCTTCTCGCCAACCAACTTACTGTGGATAGTATCGCCCCGAGAAGTAGTCGTCTACCAGTGGTCACCAAATCATTGCCCCCAAGATGCACTATGATTATAGATGGCGGTGACCTTGTCCGCCCTAACAAACCCTCGACAAAAGGTTGAAACTGGTCAATACAGAGCCCGCCCCTTCCGTAGAAGGTCACCCTGTACCCGTATTCCCCAGCCATGTGAATCATGTCACCTGCCTTGAATACGTCCGCGGCACACCTCACGTATGAGTGGCCCACGACCCACACCACTTTTTCCGCAGCCGGTGATCTTTGACCGCTGGTTCCCAGGTGTCGGGTCGACTGCACAGTCCGCCCCGCCTCTTAAGCTTGCGAAACTGTAAACCAAACAAAAACAAGAAGCGTGAGTACATGATTACAGCTTCACAACATGTGCAACCGCACATACCTTTTGTAACAGTTCGAGGACCAACGCCCCAATTGTTTCACTTTTTCCACACTCAGACCCCTGGCTGTAGCCTCTGTAGCAGCCCCTATCCGGAAGGAATGGGTCCCAAAATCGCCCGGGTTCAAACCCGCGGCCGAGATTGCCATTGCTAGCACCCGCTGGAACTGAAACCTCGTCAGTGGGGTGGCATCAGTGTGCCTCAACAGGGTCCCCCCCCACGATGCCGCCCTCTGCGCCAAATATTCCTCAACGCATACGACGGGGCACATGGGAGATCCGGGACTCCGATGGACTACTATACTGTCCCCAATCACACCCTGATCGGTCTTGGACCTGGGAAACGAGACCATCATCGTATCCCCCTTAACTAGAACGTGCTCTCGGCACAGTCCCCCCCCTGTATCCTGCTTGTTCCTCGCCACCAGTTCGCTTACCCGCATAGCCCCATGGAATGCTAATGCAAAAGCGGCCCTGAATAACACTGTTTCAGACTGGGATGAACAAGTCGCAGGGAGAACGGAAAATAACAGAGCCAACCTCTCCAGACTTATCGGGTGCCTTTCATCTACTCTGCGACCCTCAAGGCGTTGCCACCCACGCAGCGCTTTCTGTACTACGAAAGATGCAGTAGGGTCCTGGATCCCATGAGCCCGCGCCATGAAGGAAATGGCGGCCCGATGCCTCTGGGCCGTGGCTACCGATTTGCCTGCCTGATGTAACGACAGCAAAAACTTTACAACATATTCTTCCTGGCCCCAAAGCTCCCCCCTAGCCGAACCCAAAAAGGACTGATAAGAACGGAACGCCCCTTCATATGCCTTCCTCGTCCTGGGTGCTAAACTCTCTCCCACGAGGTTTTGTAGTTCGGGGCACCGAGAGACCAGAGAGCTTCGGGGAATGGTGCCGACACCGGGTCCGCTGTGGGCAGAAAACCCCAGAAGGCCTGCATACGGAAACGAGAAAGCGCATCAGCCGCCTGATTCAGTACTCCTGGCACATGTCTTGCCCTAAAGAGTACGTTCAATTGCATACATAGTAACACAATTTCCTTAAGCAATCTCAGAATCCATTTGCATCGTGCTGCCTGACTATTGATACACTCAACCACGGTCATGTTATCCAACCAGAACACCACAGAGTGATCCCGGAACCCCTCAGGCCATGTTTGTAGGGCCACCAGAATAGGGAACAGTTCGAGAAACGCAATGTTGCTCGTCAGCCCACACTCGTGCCACCATGACGGCCATTTTTGGGCCGACCAGTGATTACCGAATATGGCGCCAAAGCCTATACTCCCCGCCGAATCTGTCCACAGCCCCAACTCCTCGGAGGACACCGCCGGCTTGTTCCAGACCACCCGACCATTGAAATCCGCCAGAAATGCCAACCAAATGCGCATGTCCTGGCGAATCTCGGCCGAGAGCCTCGTGCGATGGTGCCCTTCTTTAAGACCGACCATGGCTTGAGCAATCGAGCGGGAGAAAGGGCGGGCCATTGGCATTACTCTAAGGGCAAAATTCAACTGACCCACAGTTTGCTGCAATTGTTGCAAGTTCACCTTCAATTCCCGAATACATGCCTCAAGGGAGGCCCTGAATCTCCCCACCTTTTCTTTGGGCAGCCGGAAGCAACCTTCCAGTGAATCGAGCTCTATTCCTTGAAACTCGAGCGAAGTTGATGGCCCCACCGTCTTACCTGGTGCCAATGGCACACCAAACTGATTCATCAGACCACAAAATGCATTTAAAGCTTGTGCACATTCTGGATCCCCAGCTGCCCCCAGGAACAGAAAATCGTCAAGATAATGCATAACATGTTGAAACCCCGTCATTCTTGTGAATACCCATTGCAGAAAACAACTGAATTTCTCAAAATAAGCACAAGATATGGAGCATCCCATTGGCATACATTTATCCATGTAATAGCGACCCTGAAACATAAAACCGAGGAGACGCTGATCGTCTGGGTGTACCGGGAGCAACCGGAACGCTGACTCGATGTCTGATTTGGCCATCAGCGCTCCGGGCCCCAGGCGATTCAACATGGCGACGGCCTCATCGAAAGATGCGTACCGCACCGAACACACCTCCGGGTCTATCGCATCATTCACCGAAAGACCTCTCGGGGCGGACAAGTTATGTATTAATCGAAACTCACCCGGGTCCTTCTTGGGGACCACTCCCAAGGGGGAACAATCAAAATTAGCAACTGGTGGCGTGTCGAATGGTCCGGCAACCCGACCCCGGGTCAACTCTTTCACAATCTTCGCCTGTACCACCGCCGTATTCTGCCGGACCGACAGTTGGTTCCTACACTGTGCCTTACCCTGAAAATTCCCCCCTGGGATGCGGAAACCATACGAAAACCCATCTCGCAACACCCCAGTGGAGACATGATCCGGGTATTCATTGAGCCAAGGAATCATTGCCATGGTATCAACCGGGGTAGGTAAAGGCGCCCCTCGGACTATTTCAGACCTGTTTGGCGCTTCCCCTACCTCCGTTATCACCCGTTTTGGCTCTGCACATGGTCTCAGGATGCGAGGATTGCCCACACCCCCCACAGTCGTGCCTAAACTTGCATGACCCCTGGGGCCTCGTACACTTTCCTCTGTTAAAATTCCAGCAGATGCCCTTCTTGCCTGTATTGCCACTCGATCTCGAGTGATGCTCATTACTTGGACCTGCCCAAAAGGGCGCCCCAGATGAATGGCGGGAAAACTCTCCCCCGCTTCCCCCCACCAATGGTGCCTTTAACATGCCTGATTTCTCCATCTTTTGCCAAGAAATGGAGTCGTAACAATCCCACGTCAGAGATGTGTCGAACTCCTTGGCCTTCCGAAAAACATTATCATAACAAAACCACTGATTGCCCTCATATGACTGGGAATACTCCATAATACGTGTCTGGTACACGGGTAACTCGGCCAACATTTCAGGCCTTCGTTCCCCCATAATTGAAGTGAAAATGCCAAATGCTCTGCCCCAATTACCTATGTTCTCATCGACCTTAAAAGCGGCCATCTTGGCGCGCCAAACACTCGGGTGCAAAAACTCTTTTTGACCCTTCACATGCTCGATCTCATAATGATCAGTTAGCAAAGAAAACATGTTCACATATTTCTCAGCCCATATCCTCTCCTTGATTTCAATCGGAATATGCTGAGCCACTTTCTCCCTTCTCGAGGGTACAGACCCCTCCCCCGCAATCGGCAGTCGCTTCTTACCTGAACTAGAGGCTGTAACTGTAGTCGCTGCCGAACTCGTGCCCGCCGCGGTTTCACCCACCGGAGCCTGCGGGGGAACAAAAGGACATGGTGCCTTTGCGGCCTCTCTTGACTGCCGCAACTGCCTCATTACTGCCCTGGCGTCATCCGCCGTGGTGCCTTCGCTATCTTTCCCCAACCACGCTGCCAGCTGTGCAGCCAACTCGGGAGGCATATCCTCCCTGTTCACAGGGGTGACTACAACAGGGATTGGTTGCCCCTCCTTCGGGACCGGGATCGGGGCTTCAGTCGGTGTATCGGGGAGCGCTGGCGGCGCCTCGGGAACCGGGGTCTCTCCCCCAGTCGCCCCCCTCTTGGACCTTCTACCTCTCCCGCTCGGGACTACTCCCGGCAATGCTGGTCCGACGACTCGCTTTGGGCCTCCTACACCGTTCATTGCCGCCATCTGTTTCTTCATCTCGGCCATGTCTTTCACGAGCATGCGAAGCATCTGATCGGTACCGACCCGCTTTCCGACCTTCTTGCCCGGCATTCTCGAATGATGATTCTCTGAAAGAACAAAGACAAAATTACAACGCTCAAAATTGGCTCTTCGTTCCGTCTCGAGCTCACGTGCAGCGGGGAGGTGCAGCTTCAGAGCACAGGAACAAGAGGATGCTACCTTGGCTTGTCGCTCCTTTTATCCCTCTTCGGGCGGGCGTAAACCCGCCTCCGCCCGCCTCCGGGGGCGTGGCTGGCGGCTTCGGTGTCTAGGACAACCCACTCTAGGGCGGGAAAAAGCGCGCCCCGGCTACGCCGCTTCGGGCATACCAGCCGGGACTCGCCTCCCGCCCAAGATGGCTTCCCGGGGGGATCGGGGTACTCCACCATACATTCGGGGGGACCGATTGGTCGCCCCTTTCCATTCTTACATCTTGTAAAATATTTTTATAATCTTCACCCTTTGCCTGTCGCATATTTTGAAGCAGTTCAGCATATTTAAAATGTAACCATATATTAACGTTTCCAATGCTTCCAAGGGACTTCCTGGTATCTTCATGTGTGAGCATTTTAAACACTGGTTGTCCTTTTACTGGAGTCAACTGCAATAGATCTCCAAAAACAATAATGTGTTTTCGTCCAAATAACACATCATACTCTGTTCTAAGAATGTCTTGCATTCTCAAATGCACAAAAGCAAGCATTAGATTTGAGACCATGCTTACTTCATCAATGATAAGAAGTTTCATTTTCTTCAAGACTTTTGAAACTTTAGAACACACATCTCCAGAAACTTGTTGTAATGCAATTTATTATCATGCTCAACTGGCAGCATCAGTAAACGATGTAGAGTAATCCCTTTAATGTTATGTGCTGCCAGACCAGTTGGAGCAGTTACAACACAAGACAGCGGTGAATCAGTCCTTTTCTGCAGATAAGTTGCAATGGATTCAATCAGAAAACTTTTTCCTGTTCCCGCTTTTCCACTTACGTACAGTCGAACAGGCTTAAATGATGTACATGAGCACACTTTTTTCTCATGTCTGAATCCATGTTCAATCTGTTCTGTGACTTCATCATATATCTTTTTCTGCTCAACGTTTAGTTGCTTTACCAAATCTTCTAAGTTAACTCCATCCTCTTGAGCTTGTTCCATAGCTCTTTCCACCTCATCCATGGCAGTGGCAGCTTCATTTTGGATAATAGGTCCTCCTAGTGGATCCTGACTCAATGAAGTAGAACTCTGACTGTCTTGAGAACTGTCTCTAGCAATCTCTTCAGCAATTGTGGTAATTTAGAAAAATAGGACATTCTATGGTATCCTTAGTTCCATTAAAAGAGTCTTTATAACAGAAAATCTCCAAGTAGTTCCTCTTCTGTACGCCATGGCTTAAAGAGTTGCAAAAGAGCTAAATAGTAAAATTCTCTTTTGTCTGGAGCTTCCCAACTCAATTTTCGATGATTAATCAAATGGCCTTTTTTCTGCTTCACTAGACATCCTTCATAGCCAATGACTGCATATTTTCCATTATTGATATCTTCTGTGATGTTCCTCTTATAACTGTAGTTTTGCAGAACTTCATACAAACAAGTGTTCTCAAGGTGAGTACTTCTATTTGGATAGTATGTATCCAACATATTTGTCTTCAAAATATCTGTACTGTTTGGTTCTTTCTCCGCCAAATATTCAATTTCTTGTACAGATTTCAAAACTCTGTTTCGTGTTGCAGCAAGACCTAGACTCACCCAAATGATTGTTCTTGATTTGGCATAGAGACTTGCTGATGATAACCGATCAGAACATTCATATGCTCCAATTTCTCGATGCGACAACATCTTCAGACTGAAACTGTATAATTTCTTGCTTAGACTCTTTTCATGTGAAATGTCCTCCCACATTTCCTTCAGTTCTGTCTTTTCTGTTTTTGTGATGTAAGATGTCACATATCGAGCCACCGCAATAGAGTTGTCAGCAACTAACTGAATATCCATGTTAGCATTCCACATGGACAAAATCACTGGGTTGTAATCGTTGATGTACTTAGACTCTTCGTTTCTTTTTAAATTGTATGTATTTTTGGGAGATTTCCTCGTCACAGTATGTCGTAGAGATGACATCAAATTATTTACTCTTCCCTTAGAAATCACTGGTCGTGGAAACGCAAAACGACATTTTGTGTAGTACTTTTCCTTGTTTTTAAATTTTCGACGACCGTACTTTCCACAACGATGAGATTGAAAACGTAAAACTTGTTGCCTTAAACTGTTTTCTTCAGTAGTTTTTGGAACAGCACATGTTGAATACTCTTCAATGAAACTCATTACTATTTCATCCGAATCTGATCCAAATTTGGGTGCATTTTTAATCCATAACAACATATGTATATGAGGAGCACCTCTCGCTTGATATTCCTTCCTCCAAAAGAAATCCAAAACCTCTCCAAGGGGAGGATTTTTTTTGTTGGTAATAAGACATCATAGCTTCAAATCTATGATTAAAATATCTGCAAACATTCACTGGATCCAAAGAACACAGTTCTCCAGGTGTTTTCAATTCTATATTTTGTATGTTTCCATTTGCCTCTCGTAGAAAGTGAAGTAAGTCGTCCCATGCATTCTCAGCACAGCTAAGAGTGAGGAACCATGTAGGAGTTCCTAAGTTTCTTAGCATACATTTCAATTCTCCATGACGACGGAACCAATACTCATTGGTTCCACGCTGACATGCCATGAGATTGATTAGCTGAGATTCCATAATACTATCTTGCAGATTGACTTTCTCCATAAAGTCCCTTGCAGAAACATTTTGCAGATGAGCCCCACTTTTTAATATATGATTAACTGCATAAGAAAGACCAGACAAATCACTTTCATACAGTAGATGAAACAAATACGGTATGCATTGCCGAAACCTTGAATCTTCAGCATATAATCTTAAAGTCCGGTATTCAGTTGCAGGAATTTGAACTGGTCGATCGTCATATCGTCCACCACGACCTGTTGGAAATAACTGTGGAAAACAACGAGCTTCCAAACTTTCTTCCCATACACTATTGGGACTTCCTTTTGCTGCTTTCATTTGAAACAAGTCAATTGCATTCCCCATTACTTCTTTGGAATGCAAAGGATGAAGAGTATAATGTTCATATATTTCTTCACTTCTAGACACATCAACTTTTTCAATTTGGCCAACTGAACAATCACTGTCTTCTTCTGTAGCTGTTTCCTCTGCTCCAACACTTACATCTTTATAGTACTCATTGTTTGTGACCAAATACAACGTTGCCTTTTTGACTTCCTAACATCCACTAAATCTTGCCAGATTTTCTTACTCTTTGTCGGAACCCCATTAACTAGAATAACTAGAGGATCCTCTTCCACTCTTTCTACACCAATTGTATCAATATTTTTCTTGACATCTAGATGCAAATAAACAACTCTTCCCTTTAATCCTCTTTGTAATTCTGTAGGAGGTAATTTCCCTATCTTAGGCTCCATGCGAACAATAGCTTGAAAAGGAGGGACACATTTAATCAAAATTGATTCATAAGTATTTAAATCCATCAATTCAGAAGGAATATCTATCAACTGAAGATTATTATGAACTGCTCTAGCAGGCATTCTATTTTCATTTAATTTTTTCAAACAATAATTACAAATACGCTGATAAAAAATCAAATCAAAAGAATTCTCCACCAACAAATAACTTACAAAATCCTTCCATTCACTATTATTTTCCAATTCACATTTTGCATATAAATCAACTAACCTGGTCTGAATCTTATAATGAGTCTGTCGACAACACACACAAGTTAAATTAGGCCTTTCACTTGATTTCACCTTAAACTTGGTAATTTCCTCGTCAAACTTTTCTGTACTTGAAATCTGTCCATTGTCTTCCACATTACCATCCATTACTATATCCATTTCTACACTGTCCTCTTTGTTCCCAAAATAACAAAACTCAATTTCTTCACAAATAGTCTTCACATCCACTTCAGATCCATGCTAAAGAGCAATGTTTAACTGTTTAAGATTAAGTGCTGGACTTTTTGCATAATACAACTTTCTCACTAATTTCCTCACCTTATTATGATGCACTGCTAACATCCTAAAATGATGAAAAACACTCTGACATACTTTTCTAGAAAGACAAGCCAGTGAATGCCCATGCAAACCTGCGCTTTGTCTCACTCTACAAGGATCTAACTCTTGCAAGATCTTCATTTTTTGTTTGAGACTTTTCTGACTATATGTACGTAAGAAATTTCGAAGCAAATCGATTGAATCCTGTCGCACACTACAAATACTACTGCATTTCCATGTGTACAGTGGACCCTTAGTACGTCTCCCTAAAACTTCATCAGATAACACCTCTTCTGCATCTCTAGACACAAGTTTCTCTTTTTCCATCACACAACCATCTTTCACCTCACCTCTTTATTAGCCGGGTCTGGTGGCTCAGTGGACTAATGCGTCTCCTGCAGGGGCCTGTGTTCGACCTCATGGTCACAGGTTCAAATCCCGGCGGGTCCACTCAGCCTTTCATCCATTTGGGGTCGATAAAATGAGTACCATTGAGTTGGGTAACAACAAACATCTGTTATTTCAGCGCCAAGATGCCCGTAGTGGTGAACGTGCGCTTTACAAATACTCATTTTATGTTATGTTATATGCTCGACCACTGGTGTCAACTGCATGCACCAAATCATTTTCCTGAAAGTAACTCTCTTCATTGAAAAATGGCTCAGAACTTGAACTATGCATCCATTTGCCAGAAAATACTTCACAAAAATTAGTCCGATTAATAATTCTTTTCCATCTACTGTTCGATTTGCCTTATTAAGTATCCTAATTCTATTGATTACTAAAATTAGTCCGATTAATTCTTTTCCATCTACTGTTCGATTTGCCTTAAGTATCCTAATTCTATTGATTACTAAAATAAATAATTTTTTCTTAACTTCAAAAGCCTGATCAACAATCTTCTCTACACTTTTCTTTTTCATATAAAAAGCAGTTCTCGATTTACCTTTCTTATCATTTTTTAGAAAATTTAAAACTACCCTATTACGAAACATTCGCCTACGAATGTCCCTAGATTGATTTACCCTGCTATTGCTATCCATTCTCTTCTCTCCTACTCCAATCGAGACATTTTTTGTGGGCCTCTCCTTCCTTTTTAGATTTGCTGTCTCCTTCTGAATATTCACATTACCAATATCATTTCTTTTTGTACGACATATGTTGCGAAGAAAAGACTTAATTGTCTTACCAGGAGCTTTTCTGGTGTTTTTTGAAGTAGTTGTTGTAGAGGATTCCATAAATTCTGTTGCTGATGTTCTCCTTTTACGTATGGTATTTTTGATACTTCTTTGCCTTGAAGGCATTTTTGCTTGCTTTTCAAAAGTTGATTTGAATCTGCTGTTCTGAAAATAAAACACATTAAAGACCACTATTGGCAAACAACAAAGTAATGACAAAAAGCAAACAATATAAACAATAAATTGCAACATATTTAAGTTTATACAACAGCAACTCAGGGCCTTATTTATGAAGGCCTTGCGCCACCAGTGCATCCCATGTAAAAAGAGACATACCGGCGCCACAAGACAATTATAAATAAGACCCAAATACCATTGATTTGCACCTAAAATCGTTTTTTAATAACATTTAAAAAACACAGGGCAGAACCTATGTACAAGCACTGAATTTCACTTTTGAAACCTCACTGTTTCCCAAAATACAAATCCTCTACCTTGCAAATATTGATAGCAAGCATTATCAAAAAGCAGAACACAAACCAGGAGCAAAGAAACTCAGGGCCTTATTTATGAAGTCCTTGCCCCACCAGTGCGTCACTTTCTTCCATGTTAAAAGTGACACACCTACGCTACAAGACGATCATAAATAAGACCCAAATATAAATACCATTGATTTGCACCAAAAATCGTTTTTTGAATGACATTTAAAAAACACAGGGCAGAACCTATGTACAAGCACAGAATTTCACTTTTGAAACCTCACTGTTTCCCAAAATACAAATCCTCTACCTTGCAAATGTTGATATCAAGCATTATCAAAAAGCAGAACACAAACTAAAAGCAAAGAAACTCAGGGCCTTCTTTATGAAGGCCTTGCGCCACCAGTGCGTCACTTTCTTCCCATGTTAAAAGTGTCATACCGACGCCACAAGACAATCTTAAATAATAGCCAAATATAAATTCCATTGATTTGCCCCCAAAATCGTTTTTTGATTAACATTTAAAAAACACAGGCAGAACCTATGTACAAGCACAGAATTTCACTTTTGAAACATCACTGTTTCCCAAAATACAAATCCTCTACCTTGCAAATGTTGATATCAAGCATTATCAAAAAGCAGAACACAAACTAAAAGCAAAGAAACTCAGGGCCTTCTTTATGAAGGCCTTTGCGCCACCAGTGCGTCACTTTCTTCCCATGTTAAAAGTGTCATACCGACGCCACAAGACAATCTTAAATAACAGCCAAATATAAATTCCATTGATGTGCCCCCATAAATCGTTTTTTGATTAACATTTAAAAAACACAGGGCAGAACCTATGTACAAGCACAGAATTTCACTTTTGAAACATCACTGTTTCCCAAAATACAAATCCTCTACCTTGCAAATGTTAATATCAAGCATTATCAAAAAGCAGAACACAAACCAAGAGCAAAGAAACTCAAGGCCTTATTTATGAAGGCCTTGCGCCAGAAGAGCGTCACTTATTTCCCATGTATAAAATGATGCACCGGCTGCACAAGGCAATCATAAATAAGGGCCAAATGAAAATACCATTGATTTGCCCCCAAAATCGTTTTTTGAATAACATTTAAAAAACACTGCACAGAACCTATGTATAAGTACTCAATATCACTTTTGAAACCTCACTGTTTCCCAAAATACAAATCCTATATATTGCAAATGTTCTTAGCAAGCATTATCAAAAAGCAAAAAAGAAACCAACAGCAAACAAACTCAGGGCCTTATTTATAAAGGCCTTGTGCCACCAGTGCGTCCCTTTCTTCCCATGTTAAAAGTGATGCACCGGCGCCATAAGGCAATCATAAATAAGGGCCAAATAAAAATACCATTGATTTGCCCCCAAAATCGTTTTTTGACTAACATTTTAGAAACATTGCGCAGAACCTATGTACAACCCCTCAATATCACTTTTGAAACCTCACTGTTTCCCAAAATACAAATCCTCTATCTTGCAAATGTTGATATCCAGCATTATCAAAAAGAAAAAAACAAACCATCAGCAAACAAACTCAGGGCCTTATTTATGTAGGCCTTGCGCAACAAGAGCGTCACTTATTTCCCATGTTTAAAGTGATGCACCGGCTGCACAAGGCAATCATAAATAAGGGCTAAATGAAAATACCATTGATTTGCACCCCAAATCGTTTTTTGAATAACATTTTAGAAACACAACACAGGACCTATGTACAAACATTCATTTTCACTACTGAAACTTAACTATCTGCTTCCAAATATTCTCCATAGAGCAAAGAAGTCGCTATCTAAATTAAATAAATTATTACTTACCTTTACAAATGCTTTGGGAGATTGAAAACAGTGTCAGACACACACACCAATTTTTCTTTAGCAGAGCAAAAGGTGTGCACTCAATACACTGAAACCAAGACTGGCATAGAAAATCTCTAACTTTACACACATATGCCTTTTTTCAACCAATCAAAAGTCTTCCCTCACTATTTTCAAATCAACACCCATCCCCCTCTCAGACCTTTTTATCTGTTACCATAGCAACTCCCTCCTAACTGAACTCTCAGGTTCAAAAGTTTATTCTACAATGTTGCAAATGTCAGCAAGGATGTTTGACCTCTCAATACACCAACTTATCCGGGGCATTATTGCTTTAAGTGACTTTTTCTTAACCATTCAAATTGCTTCTTACACACAACACAACCATGCACCCTAACTTTCTGTTTTCAATTAACTGAATCCACCAATCATTGCTTGTGATTCAACAGCAGAGAAACTCCACAATTATTTATTTGTAAACTCCTACTGTTCCAACTGCCATTTCATTCCCACACTTCATCTGACTGCACCAGAACCTTCTCTCATCATGTATTCTGTATGGATTATTGGACATAGCTACATCCACTGGGCTCAAAGGTATGCAGCAAGCAGAAATTATCACAACCTTGATTTATCAAATGTGGAAATTAAGTGGATTGGCCAGAGAGGATTGAGATGTCATCAATTGATACCATTGGTGAAAACCTTTTTGCATCTGCCAAACCCTGACCTCTTAATAGTGCACTGTGGAGGAAATGATTTGGGCAGTATGACTGGGGTTGGTCTGGAAATGCTTTTAAAGGACACCTTTGATCAATTGATGACACTATTTCCACAAACTGCCTTGGTTTATTCCAATATATGCCAAAGACAGAAATGGAACTGGTCCAACCAATTTTGTCCACAATTTGAGAAAGCACGGAAACATGTGAATAAATCTGTTTCTGCTTACATGAGAATCTTTGGAATGGGTTCAATATACAATAACAATTTGCGTTACAACATGTAAGACATCTACAGACGAGATGGTGTGCACTTCTCAGATGAGGGGAATAGAATATTCCTCCTGAATTTAAGACTGTGCATTGGAACCTACTTGTAGGTACCTAAAACAGCCACAGAACCCAAAAGCTCTTTTCAGAGCTACCCTACCTCTGATCATTCAAAACGTTTATCTTTTTCTAACTTTTTCACTATTTTTCACCAAAGTACGCTCCCTGGTACGCTTACCGGTGCGCGTACCGAGCGCTCCCCTGCGAAATTTTTCATTTTTTTTTCATTTTTTGCCTATATAAGCGTCCTAAGCCCCCCTCAGAAAACCTAGAGGGTCAGGAAGTGACTACAGTGCCCCCTTCTACCCATTCCCAACGTTGTTTGTCCTCCATCTTGTGTCTCAATTGTACCGAAACACAAAATGGAGGACTCCCGTAACGCTGCCGGTGCGCGTACCGGTGCGCGCACCGGTAAGCGCTCCCTAAAAAAAGGTGGGAAAGTTAATTACAGAAAATCCACTGGATACACTTTCAACAAATATAGAATAGGCCCTACTACATAGCAGTCCCTACCATTTGCCCAAATTTGGTGGAATTCCATTGAGACATTTAGGCTACAGGCCTGTCTAAATATCCTGAGGTAAATTACATGACCAAAACACATATGAAGTGTTAGAATTTACAACCAATTAAAAAGTTTCTTTCATTTTTTACGATTATTTCCTGACATTTGATTGGTTATGTACATGAATAAAAAAAAAAGAGAAGGAAACACAGCCATTTTGACAACTACTTCCTGAAGTACATTTGAAAAGAAATTACACTGACAACTTCAACTGCTTTCTAAAAGGTAAGTTGTTATTTTGGAAAGTGAAGTATGTTGTACACTTTAAGTTAATTTGAGAAAAAATATTCTGTTAGTTATATACTATCCCTCTGTAATAGTTATAGATTGAGATAAGCTTCTCTGTTATAGTTAAGGATTGAGTTAGGCTTCTCTTGTATAATTATAAATTTACTTAGGCTTTATCACATACACTTTTTTATATTTCTAATTCCAGCCTGATACCATACACTGCCCAAAGATAACTTCACTGTTAAAAAATCCAAACTACATGTCTGAAATTAAACCCAACAGTGCCCTATCTCTACTGATATAATTATTTTTTATGCAATTTACAGCAACAAAATGGAAGGAGAAAAGAATATTTCTTTTGACATTGTTTTGGACAACAACCATGATGGAAAAAATGCAGAAAATGATAACATTGACTTTATGGATGAGTCTCTGGACCTTGAATTACTTGAGTGTGTGGAATAAATGGAAACACAGAATGTAAATGAGGACATTCCAGACAATATGTTAGAAGTTTTATTAAATTATGAAAAAGAATCAGAAGAATAAATTTATATTTAATAATCAAAAATTGTTCGAGCCATTATTCATTTTTATATGTAATTCATCAAGTAGATCAAAAATGTTTAAAATATAAAGTGACACATAGTATACTGTGCAACTTTTTTGTGTTACATAAAAAGTTTGCTCTTAGTTACTTCCTTTCTCCCACTATATTATCTCCAATGTGTATTTAACATCTCTTTATCATCTCCTGCCTCCATGTTGTTTCTGCTTTCCTGACAGACTACGCTATGAATTCCATATACCACAATAACTTCTGTAACAACATGCGAGATATCTACAAAGGAAACGGTGTATATTAAATAATAGACTCTGCATTGGTACCTACATGTTGGTACTTAAATAAAAAAAAAAGAAAAACAACAAAAAGAACAATTAATAAACATACAATTTTTAAAACGGATTCTTTTTTCCCCATAGCACGCTCCCTGGTGCGCTCCCCGGTGCGCGTACCGGGCGCTCCCCCCTACGAAAATCGGGCAAAAAAAATTTTTGGGACCCCGCGGGCCCTTTTATGGCCCCCACATCAAACCTACGGGGTCAGGGGGGGTCTACCCTGCCCCCTTATGGTCAATTCCCCCCTTTGTTTTTGCCACCTCTTGTGTCTCTATTTTACCGATACACAAGATGGCGGCCGCTCCGGACTGTTTCGAATGTTTACAGACACCCAAGAGTCAATCAGCTTTCTGCGCGCAAGTCGCGTGGCGCGTCCGTTGCGCTCCCCGGTGCGCGTACCAGGGCGCGCCTATAGATATATATATATTTTTTTTAACCTAATGTACTCAAAATCCACTGGAGCACATATCTTGAAACATAGCAAAGGCACATCGGGCTACCAGTCCCTACAATTTTGCCAAATTTGGTGGAAATCCATTCAGCCGTTCGGGCTAAAAATGAAATCGACCGCCCTATGGAAATTAACATGGGGAAAACGTGTTTTGTGACCCCCCCCTTTATCTCGGCCCCAGCTTGACGAATCCCCCCCAAACTTTCAGGGGAGGACCGGAACGCCGCAAGGCCATTTTGAGGAAATTTTCAGTCCGATTCGTCAACCGGCGCCAAAGTTATTCCAAATAGAATTTTGAGATTTAACATTGAAAAAAAGCCTAACTATAACTACCTAATTGCGACCGCCAGTAGGATATATATATATATATCAATATATATATATATATTGTGCAACAAAGTGATCCTGCAGACAGTCGATGCGCTCAACAGCGTGTGCTCGGCTCAGGGGTCGGATCCTGACCCAAATTAGAGTTTATATCACAAAGGGAGCGGCACACCAAATTTCTGTTTGAAGCCTTTTAATCAGAGCTTCACCCCACCAACGCGTTTCAGCCTCACAGGGCTTTGTTCACGGTCAGTAAGTCCTTCTACTATTTTCTTTTTTATACTAGCCCATACTAGCCTTAGGTGGCATTATGGGAGTTGTAGTATGAAAACAGTGTTAACAAAAAAATCACATTTTAAAAGAAAGACTGGTGAGTCATTAATTTCATACACATTTCTTAACATGTTAAATCACATGAGCCGAATTAATTTACGCTTATAAGTTTGTCAGGAAATTAAAACTTGCTAAAATACATGCTAATAAATCCTCTACGAATAATGACCAAATCATCAATACTGAAGAAAGCGAGACAATAACTACAATTGAACAACTACCTGATTTGAGGCGAACTTTTGAAATGTTATATGATCAAGGAGAAAATAATCTCTCAGATATTCAAATTCTGGAACAAATGGATATTAGAAGCAATGAAAAACCAAATACAGGATTAAAAAGGAAATCCCGGTTCTATCCCATTCTGTCACCAGGTAATAAAATCGATCTCTTCTCGGGTGCTCTTAATGAAGAGTTAGACAAATTAACAAAGAGCAGCAGAGAAAACTTAACATTGGATGAGAGAAAGGCAATAAAATCTTTGATGGAAAATGAAAATATTACAATAAAACCCACGGACAAAGGGGGAAATATTGTAATAATGGAAACAATAGATTATGTTGCAGAAGCGATGAAACAACTGAATGTACAACAGAACTATACCAGGCTAACATATAATCCAATTGCCAACATGATAAAAGAACTGAAACATCATCTAAATGAATGGCATGAAAGAAAATTAAGTGATGAGGAAAATACATTTTTAGATACGGACTTTCCAACAATGCCCTGCATATATTTCTTGCCAAAAATTCACAAGACTTTGATAAATCCACCGGGGAGACCTATTGTTTCCTCATGTAGCTCCCTATATGAGAACATTTCTAAATATGTGGACACGTTTCTTGCACCTATTGCTCAAAGCATGCCCTCCTACATTAAGGACACAGGAGAATTTTTAAGGACACTCCTAAATATAACCTGGAATGAGGAATATCTCTTAGCCACAATTGATGTGGTATCTCTCTACACATCAATTAGACATAGTGTGGGGATAGAGGCATGTCAGTACTTTCTAAAACAACGCAGCATCACCACATTGGAACACACAAACATGCTTCTACAAATGATCAACATGTGTTTGACTAATATTGTATTACTGTTCAACAAGTAACTGTATAAACAGGAATGTGGCACCGCCATGGGCATCTCATTTTCGCCGAACTATGCAAATACCACCATCGGATGGTGGGAAAAGACCATTGCATGGAACAATATCAATCAGAGAGATGTAGATCGCATAATTCTATGGGTACCCTACATAGACGATTTGTTTTTAATTTGGCACGGATCTGACATTGAGTTCCAGAATTACTTTTTAAAACTGAGCACAAATGACGTAGGTCTGCAATTCACCTGCACAACGAGTAAAAAACAAATCGAGTTTCTTGATACCAAGAACTATATATCTGACGGAAAACTAAAATCAACACACTTTCGCAAAAAAACAGCCACCAATAGTGTGCTACACGGGACAAGTTTTCATCCTAAGTCACTGTTGAGAAGCATCCCATATGGTGAATATATAAGGTTAAAAAGGAACTGCTCTGAACCTGAAGATGCTGAAATCAAAATTCAAGAGAGTAAATTAAGATTTAAATCAAGAGGATATGATGAACGCATCCTAAAGAACTGCAAACAGAAGGCTGATCAAAAAACACGAGCAGAAATTTTGATTGAAAAACCAAAAAAATCAATGGAAAAGGATCCACCAAGATTTGTGACCACATACAGTAAGGAAAGTGGAATCATCGCCAATAAAATAAAGAAATATTGGCATCTCATATCTTGAGATCCGGACATTGGAGAACTAGTGGGAAAACAACCTGCAATCACCTACAAAAAAATATCTCTCTTCACGATCTCCTGGTGAAAAGCCATTTTCAAAAAAATCCAAAAAAGAATTGGCTACAAAACCAACGGAAAGGTTTCCAACCATGCTCATCATGCAAAGCATGTAAAATAGGAACCAGCAAAAGAAGCTATGAGGAACCGAATGGCAACATCATGTATATTGACCAACAGATAACATGTATGTCCAAAAATGTGGTATACATCATAGAGTGCAGATGTGGCAGCAAATATGTGGGTAGTACCACCTGCATGCTGAAAAAGAGGATGTTAGAACACATCAGGGCGGTCAAAAACAAAAACATGCTCTACGCAACTGCCAAACACATTAATGCTTGCCAAGAAGGAGATTGGAGAACTGAGATTCTATGGGGTGAAAATACTCACTAAAATTGAAAGAGGAGGCGACACAGTTCGTAAACTGCGACAAATGGAATCTCGCCTAATCATTCGATTACGAATGAAAACACAGAGAGGCATGAACTTTGAGGAAGACCTCCACATACATTTAGAGTGATCTTGATAGTACCAGCTAATAGACTTTCAATTTGATAGGGTACTATACCCAACTACAAACTGACTGTAATAACTGGAACTATTCCAATAGAGAAGGAGAATGGAGAAGGAGAGATGGAGAAGGTAAACACCATCTACCGCTCCTTTCCCAAAGCTGACTCTGACAGTACGACCTTTACATTGCGTACATCACAATGCCTGGCTATCCTTCCCATACCGTCGGAACTGGAGTGTAATCTCCTAGTAGCCAAGATGAAGTCTGGGTCGCCGGACGACCCTCTGAGACCGGCCCAGTTTTTGGACTCCGCGCCTATCTGCCTCCCACCGATTCGAAAATTGGTGGATCAATCCCTCACCACCGGGTCAGTGCCACCTAGTTGGAAGGCGGCCTGTGTTATGCCCATCATAAAAAATCCGGGACTGGATCCAGTGAAGCCGGAGAGTTATTGACCCATCTCTCTCCTTCCATGGGTGTCAAAGATCACAGAGGCCCATGTGAATAACATCCTAACGAAACATCTGAACTCCGCTCACCTTCTAGATCCTACACAGAATGGTTTTAGATCTGGCCATAGTACAGAGACGGCACTCTTATATATGGTTGAACAGCTACGCTCTGTACTAGATGCAGGTCAAACGGCGGCACTGGTCTTATTAGACCTTAGTGCCGCCTTTGACACTGTATACCATACCATTCTTATCCGCAGGCTTGGTGAGGCGGGCATATCTGGCAAGGCGTTGGATTGGTTCCAGTCGTTTCTCGCGGAACGATCATTTCAGGTAGTAGTGCCACCATTCAGATCAAAACCTCACGCCATTACTCAAGGAGTTCCGCAAGGTTCGGCGCTGAGCCCCACTCTTTTCAACTTATACGTCCAACCTTTGGCGACGGTTGCGAAGAGTTGGGGTCTCACTATGGTATCTTACGCCGATGATACCCAGCTGGCAGTGGTTCTTAATGGGGACTCTGACCAGTCGGCATCCAACTTTGCGGATGGTTTGAGGGCTGTTGCTAGCTGGCTCACTACCAACTGTCTACAGCTCAACGCCCTCAAAACCGAGGTGATGGTGCTAGGGAAACATCCTGATCTGTGGGGTGCGAGTTGGTGGCCCAACGAGTTGGGTCCCCCACCCAAACCGGTCTCTGAACTCAAAAACCTTGGTGTGTGGCTTGACTCCAAACTTACCTTCTCGTGCCACACTAAGAAGGTGGCATCTACATGCTTTGGCATCCTGCGTGGTTTGAGGCCCATCCTCAAATTTTTTGATGCCCCCACCCGCCAGTTGGTGATTCAAGCCAGCATAGCATCAAGGCTTGACTATGCAAGTTCACTGTTTTTAGGCGCCAATCAGGCGGAGGTCCTGCGACTCCAACGGGTGC
This sequence comes from Lissotriton vulgaris, assembly GCF_964263255.1. Taxonomy (NCBI): domain Eukaryota; kingdom Metazoa; phylum Chordata; class Amphibia; order Caudata; family Salamandridae; genus Lissotriton; species Lissotriton vulgaris. Next base: position 898,647,708 of record NC_141697.1, on the reverse strand, counting down.
AGAACGCGGCTGCCAGGGCTCTGGTAGGTCTGCCACGATTCTGTTCAGCCCGCAGTACAATTTGTAAATTACATTGGCTGCCAGTAATCAGGCGCATAGAGTTTAAGACGATGTGTTTTGCATTTAAAATTCTTAAAACCGACACCCCTTCCATCCTCCAGCATCTTTTGACCCTGTATATGCCATCTCGTAGTCTTCGCTCTGCTAGTCAAAATCTAGCACTTGTTCCACGCTTTAAAAAAAGTAGACTAGGTGGTCGTTCTTTTACTGTATTGGCTGCCAAGCTTTGGAATGCGCTTCCTGGGCACATTCGAGCCTTGGAAGATCTTCTGGTTTTTAGGAAGGCTGTTAAAACGCATCTGTTTCCCCTGCCTTATTAAAATTTTCCGATCTTTTCTGTTCTGCCTGTTATGTTGCTTTTCCAGTTATAGCGCCGGGACGCCCCTTCGCTGGGGCAGCTGTGCGCTCAAAAAACTTAGTAACATAACATAAACGTAAAATTAATTCGGCTCATGAGATTTAACATGTTAAGATATATGTATGAAATTAATGACACACCGGTCTTTCTTTTAAAATGTGATTTTTTTGTTAACACTGTTTTCATACTACAACTCCCATAATGCCACCTAAGGCTAGTATGGGCTAGTATAAAAAAGAAAATAGTAGAAGGACTTACTGACCGTGAACAAAGCCCTGTGAGGCTGAAACGCGTTGGTGGGCTGAAGCTCTGATTAAAAGGCTTCAAACAGAAATTTGGTGTGCCGCTCCCTTTGTGACATAAAATATATATATATATATATATATATATATATATATATATATATATATATATATATATATATATATATATATATATATATATATATATATATATATATATATATTGCTCCAAACGTCCTCCCCGGTCAAAGGAAAGAATGGCCACACTCCCCAGAGTCGCTTTGGTTTAAAAGTTATTTATTCAACTTGGAGATCACACAGGACGTGTTTTGGCTTTCACGCCTTCTTCCTGCTGTATCGAGGTACATACTAAATAAACGTAATTTTATCTAGAATCACCACAGTCATTAACATAAAAAACGGACTCCGCCGTAACATTCATTTTACTCGTGCGCCATGATGGAACATGTTCATTCACCATAAAAATGTATATTTTTACTTGAATGTCAGGGATTGGCAGCAGCGCAGGCTCACACACGCCACTAACCTTTGCTCAAGGTGTCTGGCAGAAACGACTTCTGATGCTAAGCTCTCCTCCCCCCGCCAGCCACGGAACCCACAGTGGAAGCGAAACACACTGTGTGCCCACGTACCTAGCCGGGAAAGGGGAAGTGGATAAAATAATAAATGGGTAGCGATGATTCCTTGGGATCCCTCAGGAGTCTGGTAACCAAGATGCGTAGGACAGCAGGAGAGGACCCACCTAATTTGGGAAGAGTAAGAAACACAATCAACTCTACTCTTCATGTGCCCCAAACAGTATCAGAATCACCAGGTAGGCGCTTCACTCACCAGAATCACACAAAACCCAGGCCGTAAAGAAAAGGCACCACAGCAAGCCTGCAAAGTCTATGACGATTTCGTTCAGAGTTCAGGACTGTGGTATGCAGGTTTCAACAAAGGATAGATAAGGTAACGGTTGTTAGACGTCACAAACCGCTCTTAGTGTTCAGCCTCAAGTTAAGCACAGTGAACCAAACTCGGGACATCAAAGGACACAACGTCTCTGTCTCTTGTGGTAGCGATTGTCTGTTGCACCAAAAATAAAGCAAAACAGTTCCGGGACTACGTCTCCCAGAAACCCTCTCTGTAGGAAACGTAAAGGAAAAATAGCGCAGCGGGTCTCAGGAGGAATATTGCACAATACAAGGTAATGTACACGCGCTACGTTTCAAGAGCGCCCTAAACTAACTATCTAGGGATGATCAAGAGCAGTCAAACGATAAACGAAAGCGAGCCCGCTTTCGTTTCACAAGTACTTATCCGGGGAGCGCTGAAAGATCCAACGCTGGTTTACATCGCGGCTTCTCAAACTCAGGAAATCTTCTTGCTTCTCGCTGGAATCCGGCGGGGAACACATCCGCCACTCCGACTTCTCTCTCTAGGATCGAAATTGACAAGCACCGTCCGTGAGGATGGGAGGTGCTAATATGCCTTTGGGTCTCATGACTCTTCCTGCTTGCCCCTGGGAATGCTGGTCAATGTAGTTCACCCTCCTACACACATCTCCACACGCATACCATCTTCGGGATTTGGATAGTACAACCTTCCCTCGACCCCCGGGCACCACAATCGCTACAGAACCCCCTCTCGAGGACTGCCGACTCGGCGGTCGACCAGGCTTACCCGGGTGTAGGGCATGGAAACGGTCAACAAGCTCTTGACAGTGCAGATTCCCCAGAGGTTCCCAGGATCGGTCCTCGGGGCCGTAACCTTTCCACTCCACCAAATACTGGATTCTGCCCCTCACCATACGGGAATCTAGAATGGACTGCACCTCAAATTCCTCCTGACCATCCACATCAATCGGGAGTGGAGCAACCGGAACTCTCATACCGGGAGGGCAAGGAACCAGAAGGGAGACATGGAACACCGGATGTATCTTCCAACCCACCGGGAGCTGGAGCTTCACAGCAACAGGGTTGATCACTTCAACTATACTGTAGGGGCCCACGAATTTGGGTGTCAGTTTATTGTTCCCTTTAATGTGGAGATTCTTGGTGGAGAGCCACACCCTGTCCCCTACCCCATATGCCGGCTCGACCCTCCTCTTCCTATCAGCGAAGCGTTTCTGCGCGGACTGGGCATCGGCCAGGTTGTTTCGTGCATCCAACAACACCGCTCTTAGGTGGGCGTGGTGTTCGTGGATGCTAGGAACAGGGGAACGGACAGGCCACTCAAAGGGAAGGATTTTAGGATGGTACCCATGGAGACAAAAAAAGGGCGAACAACCCAGTGTTGAGTGCACGGCATTGTTGTATGCGAATTCTGCCATCCAAAGTAGCACAGTCCAGTCCAAATCATTCCGCAGAGAGAAACAACGAAGATATTGCTCCAGGGTCTGGTTCAGGCGCTCCGTCTTTCCATCCGTCTGAGGGTGGTAGCTGGAGGATAGACGGGCGTCAATGTTCAAGGTGGTACACAACGCCTTCCAGAATCGAGAAGTGAACTGAGAACCCCGGTCGGTGATCAACACACAAGGAAGTCCGTGGGCCCTGACTATATGTTGAAGAAACACTTTTGCCAATTCCGTAGACGTGGGGACCTCCTCCAGGGGTATGAAATGGCCCATCTTCGTCAAGTGATCGACGACTACTAATATCACAGTCATTCCATCACAAGGAGGCATCTCAACGATAAAATCCATAGAGAGAGTGTGCCAAGGCTGGGGAGGTATGGGCAAGGGTCTCAGTAGTCCCACCGGTCGAGCATGCACAGCCTTTCCTTGCGTACAGATGGCACAATTCCTCACATAAGACCGGACTTCCTCTCGTAGCTGGGGCCACCAGAAGGAACGCTCCACAATAGCAATAGTCTTGTACATCCCCATGTGTCCCCCCAGAACCGAATCATGAGACCAGGCCAGTACCCGTTGTCTTAGGGCATCGGTGGGGATAAACAGTGCAGTATCCTGGTAGGCGAGATCATCCTTTTCCGTGCGATGCTCCGGATCCTCTTGTATCCAGTCAAGCACGTTCATATCTGCAAGGGCTATTTTCACGTCTTCAAGAAAGTTGTTTGACGACAAGAGAGCTATAGAACCCACGCTGGCGGTTGATTCCTGAAGGATCAAAGGTGATTCGATGTCTTCGGTCTTCTTCTGTTCGCCGTCCTCCAAACGTGACAGAGCATCCGCCTTCCCATTTTGGGGTCCGGGTTTATATTTGATCACAAGGTTATAGTCAGAGAAAAACAGAGACCATCGTAACTGTCGGGGAGTGAGGGCCTTAGCTGTTTTCAAAAATAACAAATTCCGGTGATCAGTATAGATCTCAACTGTATGTACTGCGCCTTGTAGATAATGCCGCCAATCCTCACATGCCCTTTTTATAGCTAAAAGTTCTTTGTCTGTTATGGCATAGTTTACCTCACAGGGCGTGAGCTTTTTTGAGAAGAAGGCAACGGGGTGTACCTGGCCCGTACTAGGGTGTCTTTGGGAAAGCACTCCCCCCACAGCATTTTGAGATGCGTCGGTTTCCAGTATAAATGGTAGTTGCGAGTCAGGATGACGAAGAATAGGCGCCTGAGTAAACTGCTTTTTCAGGTATCGAAAAGACGCATCCGCATCTTTACTCCACACAAAAGGTGTATTCTTACGTAACAAACAGGAAATCGGATGTATGATCTTGGAGAAGTCCTTGATTAATCTACGATAGTAGTTGGCGAAACCGAGAAAGCTTTGTACAGCTTTCACTGTTTTGGGTGTAGTCCAATTGATGATCGCCTCTACTTTCCTCGAGTCCATTTGAAAGCCCTTCTCGTTGATGATGTACCCAAGGAAGGACACTTCCTGGACATGGAACAAGCATTTCTCCAACTTGGCATAGAGGGAGTTACGTTGTAATCGGTCTAGTACAGACTTCACATGTGTGACATGTTCTGAAAGAGTGGAGGAATACACCAGGATGTCGTCGATGTAGACTATGCAATAGGTTTCTAGACAGCCCCGCAGAACCTCGTCCATGAAAAACTGAAATGCGGCGGGGGCATTGCACAGCCCGAAGGGCATTACCCTGTATTCAAACAGGCCCAGCTTCGTTCGAAACGCTGTCTTCCACTCATCCCCTTTTTTGACACGCACCAGATGATAGGCTCCACGCAGATCGAGTTTGGTAAAGTATCTGGCTCCTTTGAGTTGCTCCATGAGCACTGGTATCAAGGGGAGAGGGTACCGGTTTTTGATGGTCACACGGTTAATGGCTCGGTAGTCGATACAGGGCCTCAATTCGGCGCAATCCTTCTTAGGAATAAAAAACATAGGCGATGAGGCAGGAGATGACGAATGCCTGATGAATCCCGATGCTAAATTTTCCTCAATGTATGTCTTCAGATATTCTGTCTCCTTCTCCGTCATGGCATAGACCCTACTACACGGAATATCTGCTCCTGGTATGAGGTCGATTCTGCAGTCGTATACCCTGTGTGGCGGTAAATGGGTAGCCTGTTGTTTGTCAAACACAGGGGAGAACGACCGATACTCCGAGGGAAGTATCGTGGCACAACAGTATTGTTCAAGAGGACATGCAGCCGCCAAACAAAGAGAAGACGAGAGCTCAGTAGTACAGGGAACCGAAGAGACCTGAGTGCAATGTTCCTGACAGTAGTCGGATGACAAGGTGATAGTGCGTGCTGCCCAACAGACCTTTGGATCATGTAGCGTTAACCAGGGCATTCCCAAGATGAGCCGAAACTGGGGGGCATCAATGAGATCAAACTGGATATATTCCTGAAGATTGTCTCCGACTTGCATCAGCATGGGACAGGTGTGGTAGGCCACTGGACCCGACGATAAAACAGTTCCGTCCACGGCTTTCACCAACTCTGGTTTCTCTTTTTTCTCACAGGCGATTCCATTCTTCAGAGCGAATTCCTGGTCAATATAATTTCCGGTGGCTCCGGAATCTACTAAGGCATCCAAATTCAACGATTTCTGTGGGGTGACCCAGAGGATGATTTGAAGGTTCATATGCGCCACTGCAGGATGCAATGTGTTTGCAAGACATGGGGAGATCATTTGCGGCAGACAACCCAAGACAGAGACCTCTTCCTGGTTTGGGTTCTTCAGTTTTCCGACGGTTGATCGGACTGTACTAAAGCTTGTATCCTTGGGACAGGGTTTCGGGCTGGAACTGTATTCCTGGCTCTACAGTCCTTTATGAAGTGACCCCCTTTTCCGCAATAGAGACATTGCTTCAGGCGACGTCTTTTTTCTTTTTCTTCCTGTGTCAGCGGTCCACGGATACCACCGATTTGCATGGGTTCAGGACCTTCGGAAGGTTTGGAACGTTCTTCTATCGGACTCCGAAAGCGAGGGTAGAAAGGGCGATTGTCTCCTCGTGATCTGTCCCCTCTTCTCTCTAGGAGCCTGTGATCCAACTGGACAGTCAAATCAATGAATTCTTCACAGGTGTCGGGTAACTGCACCACTTGTGCAAGGACGTCCTTTAATTCACCGCGAAGGCCCTGATAAAATAATGAGATGCGTTTTGCAGGGGGCCAATCGGTTTCCACCACCAACCTGTTGAATGAGGTGATATAAGTCAACCTTGACGTATGGTAAGTAGTTCCCTATCCAGGGTCAACATATGGGATTTGCGGTCAAAAAGTTTGCGCAACTCAACACAAAAAGCAGAAAAATCGTGCAGCACTGGGTCGTTCTTCTCCAGCAAGGGGATGTTCCAACTAGCAGCATTACCCCCCATGTAAGACATCATAAAAGCTGTCTTTGCCGAATCATCTTGAAATACCCCTGGCTTACATAAAAAATGTAACCTACATTGGTTCAGGAATGTTTCAAACTTGCGGGGGTCTCCATAAAAGCGTTCAGGGGCAGCTAAAGGAACACCTACAGTCTGCACCACATGAACGGTATGTGCGGCCTCAGCCGAGGAAGCACTGGAGGTAGCTAGTTGGGGGGGAACAGAAAACCCACCCCCTTCCACTTCCATAGGTTTTTTTGCACCAGGGGGAGGTAATGTAGCGGGTTTGATATAAGGACTCCCTCCTGTTCCTTTCTGTACTAGTCCTGCGACTTCCCTTCTTAAGGTACCCACTTCTTTATACAGGGTTTGGTTTTCAGCTCTGGAAGTGGCTACTTCCTGTTGCAAGGCGGCCATGCCTTCCACCAGAGAGTTCAAGACTGCCTCAACATTCATCGTTCGGGCCGGTGTGTCAACTTGGGCTTGTCAATCTGTCAGGGATTGGCAGCAGCGCAGGCTCACACACGCCACTAACCTTTGCTCAAGGTGTCCGGCAGAAACGACTTCTGATGCTAAGCTCTCCTCCCCCCGCCAGCCACGGAACCCACAGTGGAAGCGAAACACACTGTGTGCCCACGTACCTAGCCGGGAAAGGGGAAGTGGATAAAATAATAAATGGGTAGCGATGATTCCTTGGGATCCCTCAGGAGTCTGGTAACCAAGATGCGTAGGACAGCAGGAGAGGACCCACCTAATTTGGGAAGAGTAAGAAACACAATCAACTCTACTCTTCATGTGCCCCAAACAGTATCAGAATCACCAGGTAGGCGCTTCACTCACCAGAATCACACAAAACCCAGGCCGTAAAGAAAAGGCACCACAGCAAGCCTGCAAAGTCTATGACGATTTCGTTCAGAGTTCAGGACTGTGGTATGCAGGTTTCAACAAAGGATAGATAAGGTAACGGTTGTTAGACGTCACAAACCGCTCTTAGTGTTCAGCCTCCAGTTAAGCACAGTGAACCAAACTCGGGACATCAAAGGACACACCGTCTCTGTCTCTTGTGGTAGCGATTGTCTGTTGCACCAAAAATAAAGCAAAACAGTTCCGGGACTACGTCTCCCAGAAACCCTCTCTGTAGGAAACGTAAAGGAAAAAATAGCGCAGCGGGTCTCAGGAGGAATATTGCACAATACAAGGTAATGTACACGCGCTACGTTTCAAGAGCGCCCTAAACTAACTATCTAGGGATGATCAAGAGCAGTCAAACGATAAACGAAAGCGAGCCCGCTTTCGTTTCACAAGTACTTATCCGGGGAGCGCTGAAAGATCCAACGCTGGTTTACATCGCGGCTTCTCAAACTCAGGAAATCTTCTTGCTTCTCGCTGGAATCCGGCGGGGAACACATCCGCCACTCCGACTTCTCTCTCTAGGATCAAAATTGATAAGCACCGTCCGTGAGGATGGGAGGTGCTAATATGCCTTTGGGTCTCATGACCCTTCCTGCTTGCCCCTGGGAATGCTGGTCAATGTAGTTCACCCTCCTACACACATCTCCACACGCATACCATCTTCGGGATTTGGATAGTACAACCTTCCCTCGACCCCCGGGCACCACAATCGCTATATTGAAGTAATATGGAGATATTCATTTACCTTAAATAACAAAATTTGTAACACTTTTTTTTGCACAATTGAGCCCTAGATGGGCTTATAATCACTACTTATAAATTCAGAACCCAATACATTTGGTATTTCATATCAAAATCTAATACTCTGCGCCCGCTGAGGCAAATGCCTATCCATAAATTAATAAAGTGTCATTACACATGATTTGGTAGATACATTTAAATGCAGATCAATCAAATTATATTTCATCTCATTTCAACCAGATACCTCTATTTACATAATTCAGATACCATCCACTTCCTATGGAAGATTACTCATCTAACCTAAATGAATGGAAAGTTCTTCCTCTGTGTTGAGACCAAAAGGAATTACTAGGTCGATTATATATCTTGACTCGAGTCTATGCAGTCTCAATTCACGGTTACCACCACGCTCACTAGCTGGAATGTGGTCAATGCAATAAAATTTCAGGAGACTCCTGTCACTATTGTGATACTGGGAAAAGTGCCTCGCTACTGGGTACAAGGGATCCTTATTCTCAATTGCCGGAGCATGTTCCAAAATTCTGCGCTTCATGGGGTGTATTGTGCTGCCTATATAACATTTCGACCTTGGACATACTAGGCAGTACACACAGTATGGGGTGTTACAGTTCTAAAACGTATTTTTCTTTTTTACCCCATCCATGCCAGGTATCCTATAGGTCAAGACTTTAGAACTATTTTTACAAGCCTTGCATTTTGAACAAGGAAAAAACCCAGTAATTGTACTGATTCTCAGCACAAAAGGAATTGATTCGTAAAGGCTTCTGACCAATGAATCGTTCAAGGATCTACAACGTTTAAACGTAATTTGTGGATAATTAGGTAGAGTACTACCTATCACTTGGTCTGTCTTCAAAATATGCCAATTACAATGTACAATTTTCGGTAGAGCCCCTGCCTCACTTGAGAAAGTAGTGATAAACCGGCATGTCATCCGCTTGGTTCTGTTTCTCCCTATCCCTCAGTAGGCAGCTTCTTGGTATTCTATCCACCTTAACCAGTGTTTTCATTAACAAATCACAACTGTACCCTCGAACCTTAAATCTATCAATAGCTTCTAATGCGGCAGCATTAAAATCTTCAATATTAGTACAGTTCGTCTTTGTATAGAAGCTCACCATATGGTATGCTATCTTTAAAGCTCTTTTGATGGCTACTGGAGGCTTCTAAGATCGAATTACTTGAGGTCTCCTTTCTAAACAGTGAGGTGCAAATCTTACCCTCACTAATAAACACTCTAAGATCTAGGAAAGAGACCTCTTTCGTATTCAGGTGCCCACTAAAATGGAGATTCAGAGAATTTCTGTTCAGTTCACAAATGTATTCTTCAGCTTCATGTTGTTGCCCTTTCCATAAATAAACAAAACATTGATGTATCTGTGCCAAGATACAATGCAGCTGACCCACTTATTGTATTTCTCCGCCCAGGCCACCTGCTTCTCCCACTAGCCAACAAATAAATTTGCGTAGCTGGGGGCGAAGCAGGTGCCCATTGCAGTACCCCGTATCTGCCGATAGTATTGCTTCTCAAAGAGAAAATTGTTATTTGTCAAACAAGTCAGCAAATTCAATCAGCATTTCAATATGTTCTGACAGTTGCAATGACCTTCCTTTGAGAAAATAACATACGGCTTGTAGGGCTTTATCATGCTCAATTGCTGTATATAGGCTAGTTACGTCCAATACAATCATTACCATATCTTTTTTCCATGAGATGTCCATTATACTTCTAATGAAATGGGTGGTATCTCGAGTATATGAAGGCAACGTCCTTACAAAGTCTGACAGGAAGTAATCAACGAAATGGAACATAGCTTCAGTCAGGCAACCAATAGAAGAGAAAATAGGCCGCCCGGCATTCTTGAGTATTTTTGGCAAATGATAAAAAGTTGCAGTTACAAGATATGGACACGTAAGAAGTGTATACTCATTATCATTTATCATGTTTCTATCTGCCCATTTCTGAATTCGATCATGATATTGATGAATACTTTTGGTATATTCCTCTTTCGAGATTTTCAAATAACATTTCGTGTCCGATAGTTGCTGAGTGCCTCTTGAGTGTAGAATTGCTGTGACATCAGGACTATTTTTCCCCCCTTGTCCAAGGGTTTACATAGTATATCTTGATCATTCTGTAGCCCTTGCAGTGCTTGTTGTTGTCCCTTTGTGAGATTACTTTTCCAATTAGGTGTTGGTGTCCTTCTCATTGTCAATAAGTCTTGTTTAACTGCTTCCTCGAAAACATCTATTGTGTCAAATGGGGTCATTGGCATATAAGTTGACTTGGGCCTAAATTTAGTTGATACAGTTTTTTGATCAATGCCAAAGCACCTGGCTCCCGATATATTCAGGGATGCATCTTGTGAGCTCGTGGGTTCCTGGCTCGAAAGTAATTGAAGCGTCCGAAGATCATCCCCTGACAGTACATTAGTGCCTGATGTTGGTCGGTTATCCTGGGGGAGAGCTGATATTTGTTCCGTGCCCTGTTGTTGCAGCCCCCTTATTTTAAAGAATGTCTTCAATTTAAGTTTGCGCATGAAGAGATAGGTCTATTCGGGTTTGTGTGTACTCCATTTTTTTAGCAGGGCAAAAAGTCAGTCCTTTCTTTAAGATTGTTTCTTCATCGTTGCTCTGTTTATATATATATGTATAAGAGTATAACAAGAAGAGGGAGAGGGAAAGTGGATTCGGTCTCCCCTGGCAAATTACATAAACAAAATGAAACCCACTCTGGTAGTGGTAGTGATCCCTACAATGGTGGGGAGCACACAGTGTTGTTTTAAATACCCCTCACACACCAACAGGCCCCTTGGTGTCATGCTTCATCATTGGGGTCTTCCCACCCCTCTACGGGATGCGGCATGCTGTGACTCACGACTACGTAGGAGCACTGAAAGTGAACTATGTGTTGGTGTGTGTGAGGTAAATAAGTGTGAGTGGTGAGGTGGTGAAATGGGGTGGTTAAAAGATACCTGGCTCGTAGGTGAAAAAATGATAACGTTTTTATTAAGCCCTCGGCTGGTATCGTTAAAAGGGTGCAGGGTGAGGTTGTTTACTGCATATTAGGGTACATCAACCTCAGAAAGTGCGTCAACATGTTTTGGAGTGTAAAAACTCCTTCTTCAGGACGAGGATATGCACAACTATCCTCACCTTACTCACATGACATGTAGATGTAAAAGTGAACTCTGCAAAAAATTAAAATAGGTGAAATGTACCTAATAGTGTTTATAGAAATTAAGTCTGTTGCGCCTAATTGGCGTTTATAGAACAGAACCTGTAAATAGACAAAAAACATGATAAATCATACCATCACAATAGGACGTCGATTTTGATCAGGAAAAATGACCTGTTCAATATAAAGAAGGGTAGAGTATAGAACCCAATGATGTCCAAAACCCTGTAAAGAAAAAGGACATGGACAAACACAAAGACAAAGACACATATATTTAGGAATGAAAACGCCATGGTAATCCCGAAGTTGGATTTCTGGAGGGAAAAACATGTTTATAGACTGTGCTTACTTATGGACAAAGGCTAGCTGGCCTCATGAGCCTATGCGTGGTATTGGGGGTTCTCTCTTCCTGCTCAGTACGGCAACCAAAAGATGTTAGAAAGCTCAATTCAGGTTCTTATAGCTCATACTCATGGGTAATGTAGATACCACTGCCCTGAATAACAAAGCACCCAACTCACGGATTCTGCAAGACCTCATGGGCTGCCTTCCCCCTCAACGCGGCTCCGACGTTATGTCGAGTGGTTCAGACTTGCCCCCTTATATATTGCCAAATATTGGTTAATTGTTGCTTAATTGGTTGATTGAGGACGGATCAAGCCCAAAGGAGGAGTGTTTCCTTCGGTAGATGTTCCGGTATTGCGCGCAAGTGTTGGGCGTTTCCCAGTCTAATGCGCATGCGCGTAGGGGAAGTGTGCTCAAGTTACTGTCCCGGGTTGTGCCGCGCATGCGTGAACCTACGCTAACTAACCGCGCAGGTGCTGTGCGGTGGGGCCATACTGATTCTTTTGGACCCCAGAGACGGCGAAACAAGTGAAAATTTCGGGGATTTTACAAAAAAACTTGCATTGATATTTAATCGCCACTGAGTTGTAAAAAGGAGGAAGTGGACATTAATAAAAGTGAGGATTTCTAAGAATATGCGCTGTGTCAACATATAACAGCTGCTGTTCCAGCTTGTCCAGTATTTATCAAGGTCCGCCCATACTGAATATATTAAGGCAAGGATCCAGGATGGGTTTATTAGGGGTATCACTTCTAGATGGATGGATTAAGTGATGCATTAATGAGGTTGATTTATAGGTTAAATAAGGGTTAGCTAGTGCCCAAAATAAGATCTAGGTTTTGGATGTGAGCCCATAAGTCATCGCAACTGACTCCATGGAATGGAGTCATTGAGGACAGTGGTGTCCGTGCCAAGACGGAAAACCCACCTCTGCTCCTTCTCAAATAGACCAACATCTGTTGGTAGTTGTTCAATGACAGTCCAGTGTAATTCGTTGACACAGTGTTGTGCCTCCAAAAAATGCGCTGCCATTTTTGTGGTCGATTTTCTACACCTTACGTTGCTCTTATGCTCGTTTATTCTGGTCTTCACAGCTCATGTAGTCATGCCCACGTACTCCATGTTGCATGGGCACGTGATGAGGTAGACAACGTTCCTGCTGTTAGTTAGTGAACACTCGTTGTTCCCACTTTGTACCATTCTTGAAGGTGAGGGTCTGACTTTTTTTAGTTAGGTGGCAACTATTGCAGTTACCACACGGATGGTGTCCACGTAACCCTTGCAACCGGGTTTGTTTGATCACTGGGGTTTGAGGTCTCGTATGCACAAGGATGTCTTTAAGATTCTTTCCTCTCCTGTGGGCAAACAGAGGTTTTTCCAAATCAAGGGTGCCACTCGTTAGTATGCGCCAGTGTTTGTTCACCAGTTTGGAGACCTCGTTAGAGACTGAACTGTATGTTGTAACACAGACCGTTCTGTTCGCTGTGTTGTCTCTGGGAGTTCTGTCTTCCAGGAGAGCCTCTCGGTTATTGTTCCGTGCCCTTTTCATTGCATTGTTTATCACCCTGTCTGGATATTGTCTCTGTTTCAGTTTTCTGCTCAGATCTTGAGCTTGGGACTTATACTTGGCTATGTCGCTACAATTGCGGCGCAGTCGAAGGAACTGTCCGAATGGCAGATTCTCTCTTAGGTGACGAGGATGGAAACTGTCAAACCTGAGAAGACAGTTCCTCACCGTTGGTTTGAAGTGAGTCTCTGTCTTTAGAAGCCCTGACTCATGGTAGATGTTTAGGTCCAAGAAAACCATCGACTCTCTGGACATCAAGTGGGTGAATTTTAGGAAAGCATTTTGTGTATTCAACCAGGTCATGAAATCTATAATTGATTGGCCGTCAACCTCCCAGATGGCCAAGACCTCATCTATGTAACGTCGCCAGGTGCGGATTCTGTCCCTGAAAGGATTACTAGGATGGAGGGTCTTGGTAGACTCCAGATGGTGCACATACAATCCCGCCAGGCTCGGCGCGAAAGTGCTCCCCATGCTGGTTCCATGTTGTTGCAGATATAGGGTGCCTTCATATTCAAAAAAGTTTTTGGTTAGTGCTATGGAAATACACTCTATTACCACTCCACGTGGGGTTTGATATTTCCTTGAGTGGGAATGTAGTACCTCCTCAATAATTAGGAGGGTTTCATCATGTGGAAGGCTGGTGTAGAGGCTTTCTACGTCAAGACTCAACAACATATGTGAGTCTTGGTCAAATGGGTAGTTTTGTAGTAACTGCAGGACTGCTTTTGTGTCCCTCAGGTATGTGTCTGTTGCCTGTACCAAAGGCCTCAAAAATGTGTCTGCGAACTTGGACAATGGTTCTAGTAATGACGCAATGCCTGACACAATGGGACGGCCAGGTGGATTTTGTAGACTTTTATGAACCTTCGGTATCGTGTAAAAGTATGGTGTACGAGGGTTCTTTTGTATTAGAAATTCTGACTCCTTCTTTGTAAGCCAATCGTGAGCCAGGGCTTCTTCAATCATTGCCCCTATCTGTACACATAAGGATTCGGTGGGGTCATCCAAGAGGACCTGGTAGTTTCTCCTATCAGAAAGGAGTCTCCTACAGTCTTGATCATATGTGGCTGTAGTTTGGATCACCACTGCCCCGCCTTTGTCTGCTGGTTTTATAGTCAGTTGTTTATTCTGCGAGAGTTCCCTTATTGCCTCGTTCTCCAGTCTGCTCATATTCTGAAAAACGCTCTTGTTGGTGTTTAGTTTGCTGAGTTCGAGCATAATGGCATTCTCAAATGCCAGGACTAAAACAGGAAGTTGGTTGTCCAATGGAGTGAAAGTGGATTTTGGCCTCAAACCCGTGTCTGAAGGATCCGGGGTAGGCTCTTGGTTTTTGAAGAATGCTTTCAACTTGATAGTTCTCACAAACCCTAGTGACCCAACAAACCCGGTTTCAAGGGTTACGTGGACACCATCCGTGTGGTAACTGCAACAGTTGCCACCTAACTAAAAAAAGTCAGACCCTCACCTTCAAGAATGGTACAAAGTGGGAACAACGAGTGTTCACTAACTGTAACAGCAGGAACATTGTCTACCTCATAAGTGGGCATGACTA
>NC_141697.1:898622969-898627969 GCF_964263255.1 Lissotriton vulgaris | reverse complement strand
TAATCGAGCAAAATCAGTAGGCCACTAATTGGATCTCTTTTTGACCTCGCTAAAATAGAAATATTAGGAACAACCCTTCTTGAGAAATACGAAAATAGTGAGATGAACTGAGCTCCACACCATGAGGGCTGCAAGACAGCTCGGCTCCATCACCCATCCCGCACAAAATAATGACAAACCCTATGCAAATATTAAAAATATAGACAACACACCAGCAAAGAAACAGGGTAAAACATTTTATTAAAAAACTATTTACATAACGTTGGTTTATAAGATGATGTCAGTAGTGGACCGATGTGTGAATAGATCGAAAACAGCACAAGGCTCCAAGATCCGGATAGCAAGCTCCTGGATGTTGGGTGCCATAGTTTAGAGTTCTGAATTTCAGCCTTTTTCAATGCCTGTGCTTTGTTGAATCAAAATGGCGGCTTGACACAAAGCTGACTCAAGCGTTGTTACTGATGCTATGCAGACCAAAACTGGTTTTCAGTTTGTACATTTTTCTAGATTTTTCAATCCAACTTTGGTTGACTTTGTAGAACGATGGCTTCAGATTTTCAACATACGGTGTGGTGGCGCTGACTGGGAGGGGGCGCTTCGCTCCTGCCCCCTCCCCAAGTAAGATTTTCATACGTGAAAGTACGTTAATGGTTTTGGTCCCTGAGATGCTTCGATGTCACTACCATTCTCAAATAGCATAAGTTCTAGATGTTGGGTGCCATAGTTAAGAGTTCTGAGCAGCGCTTGTAACACTGTCTGAAGCTTATTTCCACCTACTGCAGCTTCACTATTCTCAAAGTAAGTGAGTGTCGTTTGTGGACCTGACTGCATTAGAAAACAATGTGATATGTTACCTTCCTAAACAGCTTGACGGAGGCCCCTGAGGGGCGCTGTGATGGCCATGGACTCGGAGAAGACGCTTGGCTCCGACACCCTCCCCAAGTCTTATAGCACTGGTGTAGCCTGAGATCGCCCCCGACATAGGCGGCCGGCTCCCGGGGTCCGGCGGTACTTTTTGCCTTTTGATGACTCTTCAATTCTGGACCTTGTCCCACAATCCGTTTGACCTGAAGACAAGCTGTAGTGAGGCGCCCCTTTATCGTTTTAGTTGCCATTCCGCCCGCTTTTGCTACACTGTGCCTCTTCCGCCATTCAGCTGTTTTCCGCCCGCTCTTGCGACTACAGCGTCTCGCTCACCATGTAGTTGAGATGCGCCCGCTCTTGCGGTGCAGCGATAGGCGGCTGCCACAGGACTCTCAAAATGGCGGCCGGCTCTTCGGTTTTGGGCCTGGTCCACTAAAATGGCCCTGGGACACCTTGGAACTCGGACGCTTGTCTGCTAGGGCTTGGGTCCCATTCTCGAAAAGCGTCCCCTCAGCCGTGAAGATTCTACAAAAGTCTTGGGGGCCTCCGACTCCCGCAGGCTTCTGGTGGGGAGCGGCTGCCATGATTGCTCGTGGAATGGCCACGACGGAGCTACGAGATGGTAGTGGTCTCATGCTGACGCCAGCTTTAGTCTGAAACATCCAGAAACACTGTAGACTACCAATTCGATCAGTTCCGGTAGCGCCCCAACATGACCCGGAAGAGAAGAACTTGCCCTCCCCTCTTTGACTGATGGTTCTTGTTGCCTGTCCCCTCTGTTGTCATTTAACAGAACTTTTTGGACTGCTGAAAGGGGTTGTGTTCTGAACGCTGGTTGGTGGAGACATTTAGACTATATTCTTGACCTACGTTGTCGCGTAATGCGTTTTATGACACGCCGCGTTAGCGCACCCGGAAGTGATCCGAGGCGCGGCGCGCAGCGCGTAACGTAAGCATAACAGGTCATGTGACTTGTTAATAAAACTTTTCATTGGTTCATTTTACTTTTGTTAATTTAATGATGAAAAGCTTGATCATATGACCTAAAAATTACGCTTTTTATTATTTTCGAACAATATTTTTTTTTCAAACATATGTTATAATATTCCAGGCTAATGTACTTTCCCTGAAAATTTACAACTGTCTTGCAAGTAAAATATATTCCTTTTTCGAGAAAAAGGGCGTTTCTTCCTTCCATGACGGAGCCGTTGAGTAAAAGAGATTCGGCCTGCTGTCTTAGTCGCCGATACGCCTGATTATCAGATTCTTATCGATCACTTTATGTTGCAGACATGAAAAACACAACTGCCCTTGACCATTTATCTTTACTGCGTTCCTACATATTATACCTTTTATCCGTCATGTAATTGGACTGCTTTATTTCACTTGCCTTTTACTGATTCGAAAACAGTCACTAAAAGTAAAAACTTTACAAATGAAAATACTACTACCGTGTTTTGTTTTAAAAACCTTTATTGTGAAAATGTCAGTATACAAATACGGGCCTATAACCACGTGGGCCGGCCACGGAGCAAACTCAAATCGTATATGATGAGGAGACATTTACACTGTAGAAGAACGTAACGAGCGGGCCATTAGGTGACAAGAACAAAGGTGTCTAACAGTTGCGGAATCGGTGGACGTACATTTTGTAATTAAAATACGACAGGGCCACTTACAATAACATTTTCTAGATATACATTTGCGGGCAAAGAGTTACGAGTCCCATTTATACCGGCGCCATTTTGGGCGAGGCCGGGCAGGTCCAAGATATAGTCAAAATGTCTCCACCAACCATCGGCCAGACCAGAACCCCTTTCGGCCCTTTATGTTACAAGATGGTGTCTTCCATTCAGAAAATATTGGTGGCAGCATTTTGAAAGGAAACAGAAACAGCCGTTCTCCTAGTGAGTTTCACATTGTTACATTTAGGAAGAATGTTGAAGAGTAGTATGTGGAAAATCTGAAGCCATTTTTCTACAAACTCTCAATCAGACTTGGATGGAAAAAAAAACCTGAAGAATGTACAAACTGAAAACCAATTTTTGTCTGTATAGCACCAACAGTAACGCTTGAGTCAGCTTTGTGTCAAGCCGCCATTTTCATTCAATCAATAGCGTCCCCCTGCACACATTCAGGGACCTGGTCGTGTCTTCAGATGAAACGCATTGTAGGGAAAGAAGCAGAAAGGAAAAGGAAAAAAGTTCCGCCGGACCTAGTGAAGCTGCAGCAGGTGCAAATAAGCTTCAGACAGTCTTACAAGCACTGCTCAGAACTCTCAACTGAGGCACTCAACATCCAGGACTTGCCATTCGGATCTTGGCGCCTTGTATTTTTGTTTTGTTTTTGATGGAGGGGAAAGAACAAAAAACAGACATTGAAAAAGGCTCAACAGTGCAGGGCGCCTTGTGCTGGTTCCGACCTATTCACACATCGGTCCGCTACTGACATCACCTCATAAACCAACGGGGCACCCCACGCCGACTTTCGGCGCAGCATTGTAGGATGGCCACACCAGTGCGGCAATTTGCTGGACACCACCTCGGTGCCATCCAGATCTCGGCGCGTTCATTCATTCAATAGCGTCCCCCTGCACACATTCAGGGACCTGGTCGTGTCTTCAGAAGAAACGCATTGTAGGAAAAGAAGCAGAAAGGGAAAGGCAACAAGTTCCGCCGGACCTAGTGAAGCTGCAGCAGGTGCAAATAAGCTTCAGACAGTTCTACAAGCACTGCTCAGAAATCTCAACTGAGGCACTCAACATCCAGGACTTGCCATTCGGATCTTGGCGCCTTGTGCTGGTTCCGACCTATTCACACATCAGTCCACTACTGACATCACCTCATAAGCCAACGGGGCACCCCACGCCGACTTCCGGCGCAGCATTGTAGGATGGCCACACCAGTGCAGCCACTTGCTGGACACCACCTCGGTGCCATCCGGATCTCAGCGCGTTCGAGTCACTGTGCCGGAAGAGTGACCGGAACTCAGCTGAACACGCCGTCTTTCGGCGCAGCATTGTAGGATGGCCACACCAGTACGGCAATTTGCTGGACACCACCTCGGCGCCATCCGGATCTCGGCGCGTTCGAGTCACTGTACCACAACAGTGACCGCAATTCAGCTGGACACGCCGTCTTTCGGCGCAGCATTGTAGGATGGCCACACCAGTGCGGCAATTTGCTGGACACCACCTCGGTGCCATCCGGATCTCGGCGCGTTGTGCTGCCTTCGGCCTATTCGCACATCGGTCCGCTACTGACGCCGCCTCACGTGCCAACGGATTTTCTACGCTTTTTGTAGCCCTATGTCGCATAACAGGTCATGTGACTTGTTTATAAAACTTTTCATTGGTTCATTTTACATTTTGGTTTCCTAAAGATGGAAGGCTTGGTCATATGACCTAAAAATAACACTTTTCATTGGTTTAGAACATTTTTTTTTCCCAAACGATGAAAGCCCCACCTTGTTTCTGGATCATTCAGACTGAAGCTGGCGTCAGCATGAGAGCACCACCATCTCTTGGCTCCGTCGTGGTCATTCCGCGAGCAATCATGTCAGCCGCTCCCCACCGGAAGCCTGCGGGAGTCGGGGGCCCCCAAGACTTTTATACAATCTTCACGGCTGAGGGGACGCTTTTCGAGAATGGAGCCCAAGCCCTAGCAGGCAAGCGTCCGACTTCCAAGGTGTCCCAGGGCCATTTCAGTGGACCAGGCCCAAAACCGAAGAGCCGTCCGCCATTTTGACAGCCATGTGGCAGCCGCCTATCGCTGCACTGCAAGAGTGGGAGCAACTCCACAACATGGTGAGCGAGACGCTGTGGCCGCAAGAGCGAGCGCAACTCAGCTAGATGGCCGCCACCTGGGGAGGCCCGTTCACGCCGCCTCCCCCCCCCCCCCCCCGGGCCGCCGCACGCCAATTTTCGGAGCAGCATTGTAGGATACCAAAACCAGTGCGGCAGTTTACTGGACATCACCTGGGTGCCTGTCGTACATGTTGTGTCAGCCATGTGACACTGGACACAGACCGCTACTGACGAGGCCTCCCCCCGCACCACCCGGGACGCCCCACGCTGTTTTTCTGTGCTGCATTGTAGGATCCCTAAACCAGTGCGGCACCCAGGCGACATCACCTGG
>NC_141697.1:898615469-898617969 GCF_964263255.1 Lissotriton vulgaris | reverse complement strand
AAATTTCCAGCTAACTATAACTGGTGTGAAACCTATGGTTTTTTCAGTGAATTTAATAGGTTTTTTAAATGCTAATTCCTAACTATAACTGGTGTGAAACCTATGGTTTTTTCAGTGAATTTCATAGGTTTTTTAAATGCTAATTCCTAACTATAACTGGTGTGAAACCTATGGTTTTTTCAGTGAATTTCATAGGTTTTTTAAATGCTAATTCCTTTGTATATCGAGTTTCTAACCTTTTTTTTTTTTACAATTTGCTGTTTTTTTTTAAGTATTCATTTTTTCTTATAATTTTTTTCTTTTGCGCTCTGGGTGCGCGCTCCGGGAAGCTTTCAGCTAAGCTCTCCTGTAAGCTTCTCCGAGAGCTCATCTGAAAGCGCACCCAGAGCGCAACTGTCGTTCGTGAAAAAAAAATATGAATGAAAAGTTAATAATAATGCAAAACATTTCGTACCATACAAATAAAATTAGTTTTTTTTAATATGGAAAATGATTATGCATTTCTATAAAAGATTGATGACGTCACTTCGGCGCGCAACGTAAGTGCCCTCGGAAGCGCATACGTGCGCGGCGCATAAACGCACGGAAAAGCGCCTACGATCGCGCCACGTTTGCGCCCCGGAAGCGCCTACGATCGCGCTGCGTAAACGCACCCGGAAGTGCTCCGGAGCGCGCAGCGTAAACGCGTCGGGTCATGTGACCCTCAAATAACACTTTTCATTGGTTGCTAACAGTTTTTTTTTACAATGAATGAAATCCCCACCCATTTCCTTCACTTCTTCTTTCACTTTTGTGACTGAAAGACCTGCCTTTTTTGCTGCTCCATATTCCTGGATTCATCATGGCTGCCAGACCATCCAGCAGTGAAGATGACTTCATTGATGAAGAGCCTCCTACCCCAAAGGTGAAGGAACATTTCATTTGGAAATTTTTTAAGTTTCCAGAAGGCCAGAAGAAGGTGAATGCACCAAAAGTAGAGTGCAGGATCTGCAAACAGGTCCTGTCACGGGGTAACCCCCAAAAAAAATACTCTTTTGGGAACTTTACGATGATCCGACATGTGGAGAGGAGGCACCCCCAGAATTTTGCCCGGGAAAGTGTCAGGGCTCTGGCACAGGAGGTTCCCAGAGATGGGGCCTCTACATCAACAGGAGGAGCAACTTCTTCTGGAAGAGAACAATCTCAGGGGCAGGTAGCAAACATTCAACCTGCATTCAACCATGGGGTCGTCAAATGCAGATACTGCAATCAACTCCTCACCTATGGGGAGCAAAGTGTCCTGCTCATGGTTCGGGCATTGGAGAACCATCACTGCCCTTCCCACCCCTAATTTTTTTCTTTTCTTTTTGCTCCTGTTGAGCAGTTTCTATTCCCTGTTTTTGTTCCTCTTCAGTTAAAAGAAGAAAACCAAAAGTTCTTTTCAGAACTACCTCCAATTCTCATCAAAGAGCTATAATCTTAAAAAATGAAGAGTAAGTGAAATATAGTGCATTGATAATTGAAAGGAGAATGAGTAAGAAAGAACAGAAAGGTATGAGAGGTGAAAGGAAGTGAAGTAGGAGGAATGAAAGAAGGTGAGTGTTAGAAAAGAAAGTTATGACACAGTGAATAAACTGGAGTATTTCTGACATATCTGTAAACACAAAAGTAACGCATTGCAGGAGTGCGTCACAAAAGTGACGCAACTCCAGTAATGTGTCCTTTCACATGGAAAAAGCACCATGTGAAAGGTTTGCTGTGAAGCAGGCGCAAGATTTTGGCGCAACTGCATCCTAAAAGTGACGCACTGCGTCATTATTACCAAGCTTTTTGCAAGGAACACCCCCTCTGCATGCATTATACCTGACACTATTTTTTAAAAAGTGACGCATCTAGGTACATGGGTCACTTTTTAAAACTCTGCGCCATATTGTATCTGCATCAGGTATATTGTATGCAGAGGGGCAATCCCGCGCAAAAAGCTTGGTAATAACAACGTACTGAAATCTATGAGATTTCCCTGCGTCACTTTTAGGATGCTATTGCGTCAAAATTTTGCGCCGGCCTCGCATCACTTTTATGTTTACACATATGTCAGAAATACTGACGTATCTGTAGCTCCTTGCAACATGATTCGTCATACATTAAATATGACACATCTGGAATGTCATAAGGACTGTGGACAGAAAAGTGACGCATCACACCAGCAGTGTAATAAAATGTGCCTCGTTGCACTATATTTAAAGGATGCAACAGCATCCTAAAAGTGACGCAGTGAAATCTCAAACATTTCACTGCGTCGCTATTACAAAGCTTTTAGTGGGAGAACACCCCCTCTGCATGCATTATACCTCACGCAGATATAATGTGGCGCTTGATTTTAAAAAGTGACCCATCTACCTAGATACCTCACTTTTTAAATATAACGCAACGCGGCACATTTTTTTACACTACTGGTGCAATGCGTCACTTTTCTGTGCGCACTCCTTATGACATTCCAAGTAACGCATTGCTGGAGTGC
>NC_141697.1:898577969-898610469 GCF_964263255.1 Lissotriton vulgaris | reverse complement strand
GGGACGATTGCGACCGCAGAGGCAGCGTCCGGTGCAGGTAAGCGGCCATTGCCGATCGCGAGGGATGAGTCAGTACCCTCTCGTAGAGAAAAGTTGGGGCAACATGTTCCTTTGGCAATTAAGGAAAAGATTTGGGCGGGGGAATATGTGAACATCTTCTCATTGCTTGTCGATCATTATGAGGTAGAGCATGTTAAGGGTCAGAAGGATCTCATGCACCCGAGTGTTTGGCGCGCAAAAATGGCCGCCTTTAAAGTGAATGAGAATATTGGAAATTGGGGCAATGCGTGGGGAATTTTTACGTCGATCTTGGGGGAACGTAGGCCTGAGTTGCTTCCCGAGTTTCCAATCTATCAGTCTCGAATCATGGGGTACTCGACATCGCACCAGGGTAACCATTGGTTCTGTTATGATAATCTTTTCAGAAAGGCGAAGGAGCATAACAAAAGTTTAACCTGGGATTGTTATGATTCTTTGACATGGGATAAAATGAAGGAGTCAGGAATGTTGAAAATGCCGTTGGTGGGGAGCAATGTTGGCGAATCCTCCCGCCAATATGCGGGGACGCCCTTTCGGTCAGGTACGGGTACCGACGATTACTCGAGACCTGCCGGCAATACAGGGAAAAGGGGTTTCTGCTTTAATTTCAACAGAGGTAAATGTACTAGGCCACATGGATCGTGTAAATTCAAACATGAATGTAGTGGTTGCGGGTCGTCCCATCCTGAGTCCACGTGCAGAGCCAGAACGGGCGAGAATGGGGGTAGAGGAGGCGCCAAACAGGTCTAATGTAGTCCGAGGGGCGCCTTTACCAACCCCGATTGATACCTTGGCGATGATTCCCTGGCTCAGTGAATACCCGGATCGTACTTCTGCTGGGGTGCTGCGGAACGGATTTTCGTATGGTTTCCGCATCCCGGTAGGGGACTTTCAGGGTGTTGAGAAGTGCAAAAATCAGCTTTCCGTCCTGCAGCATACGACCGTAGTACAGGATAAGATCCGGAAAGAGGTTATTCGAGGTCGGGTCGCCGGCCCGTTTAGTGTACCCCCGGTGCAGAATTTTGTTTGTTCTCCGTTAGGGGTGGTCCCCAAGAAGGACCCAGGTGAGTTTCGACTGATTCATAATTTGTCAGCTCCACGTGGTATTTCTGTAAATGATGCAATCGATCCAGAAGTGTGTTCGGTGCGGTACGCATCCTTCGATGAAGCCGTTGCCATTTTGAATCGCCTGGGGCCCGGGGCGCTGATGGCGAAGTCAGATATCGAGTCAGCGTTCCGATTGCTCCTGGTACACCCAGACGACCAGCGTCTCCTGGGATTCATGTTTCAGGGTTGTTATTACATGGATAAGTGTATGCCGATGGGGTGCTCTATATCATGTGCCTATTTCGAGAAATTCAGTAGTTTTCTACAATGGGTCTTCACAAAAAAGACGGGTTTCCAAAATGTAATGCATTACCTTGATGATTTTCTGTTTCTTGGGGCAGCCGGGGATCTCGAATGTGTCCAGGCCTTGTCCGAATTTTGTGTACTAATGAACCAGTTTGGTGTGCCATTGGCACCGGGTAAAACAGTGGGTCCTACGACTTGCCTCGAGTTTCTGGGGATCGAGTTGGATTCCAGTGAGGGTTGTTTTCGTTTGCCAGCTGCCAAAGTGTTGAAATTCAGGGCAGCCCTGCAAGTCTGTATAAATGCATCTAAAGTTACGCTGCATCAATTACAGCAGTTGGTGGGAAAATTGAATTTTGCCCTGAGGGTGATACCAATGGCCCGCCCCTTCTCCCGTTCAATTGCCCAAGCGATGGTCGGCCTAAAGGAGGGTCATCATCGCACGAGACTATCGGCTGAGGTCCGCCAGGACATGCGTATTTGGTTAGCATTTTTGGCGGACTTTAATGGTCGAGTCGTCTGGAACAAACCAGCCGTGTCCTCTGAAGAGCTGGGGCTATGGACAGATTCAGCAGGAAGCTTAGGTTTTGGCGCCATCTTCGGCACAAAATGGTCGGCACAAAGGTGGCCGACATGGTGGCATGATAATGGTCTGACGAGTAATATTGCTTTCCTGGAACTTTTTCCCATTTTGGTGGCCCTCAGAACCTGGCCCGAAGGGTTCAAAGATCACTCTGTCATATTTTGGTCTGACAATATGACCGTGGTAGAATGCATCAATAGTCAGGCAGCACGTTGTAAACTGATTTTAAGACTGCTCAAAGAAATTGTTTTACTGTGTATGCAACTGAACGTGATATTCAGAGCAAAACATGTCCCAGGGGTGATGAATCAGGCGGCTGACGCACTGTCTCGTTTTCAAATGCAGGCTTTCTCGGGTTTCCTTCCCTCAGCGGACCCAGAGCCGGCACCCTTTCCCGAAGCTCTCTGGTCTCTCGGTGCCCCGAACTTCGTCACCTCGTGGGAGAGAGTCTAGCACCAAGAACGAGGAAGGCATATGAAGGGGCGTTTCGGGCCTATTTAGCCTTTTTGGGGATTGACAGAGAGGGGCTTTGGGGCCACGAGGAATGGGTAGTGCATTTTCTGATGTCCTTGCGTAGGGCTGGGAAGTCGGTGGCTACGGCCCAGAGGCATCGTGCCGCCATTTCCTTTGTTGCCAGGGCTCATAATATCCGGGACCCGACAGCGTCTTTCGTAGTACAGAAAGCGCTGCGTGGGTGGCAACGCCTTGAGGGTCGCAGAGTAGACGAGAGGCGCCCGATAGGTTTGGATAGGTTGTCCCAGTTGTTGGCCACACTCCCTGCCACATGCTCGTCTCAGTTTGAGACGGTATTGTTCCGGGCTGCTTTTATGCTTGCATTTCACGGGGCGATGAGGGTAAGCGAGCTGGTGGCAAGGAACAAACTGGATGTGGCGGGGGGTTTGTGCCAGAAACACGTTCAGATCAGGGGTGAGACGATGACTGTCTCCTTTGTCAGGTCCAAGACCGATCAGGAAGGGATGGGTGACTGCATAATCATACGCAGGATTCCCGGGTCCTCCATGTGTCCGGTAAAGTGTTTAGAAGACTACCTAGCACGTAGGGTGGCATCATGGGGGGGGACCTTGTTGAGACACGCGGACGCCACCCCACTGACGAGATTTCAGTTTCAGCGGGTGCTTGCGATGTCAATTGCCGCAGCGGGCTTGAACCCGGGCGAGTTTGGGACCCATTCCTTTCGTATAGGGGCTGCCACAGAAGCTACAGCCAGGGGTCTTAATGTTGAACAAGTGAAACGAGTGGGGCGTTGGTCCTCCAATTGTTATAAGAGATATGTGCGGTTGCACATGTTGTGAAGCTGTAATAATGTACTCACGCTTCTTGTTTTTGTTTGGTTTTCAGTTGCGCAAGCCTACGAGGCGGGGCGGACTATGCAGTCGACCCAACACCGGGCCAGCGGTCAGACATCACCGGCTGTGAGAAAGGAGGTGTGGGTCGTGGGCCACTCACACGTGAGGCGTGCCGCAGACGTATTCAAAGCAGGTGACATGATTCACGTAGCTGGGGAATACGGGTACAGGGTGTCCTTCTACGGAAGAGGCGGTCTCTGTATTGACCAGTTTCAAACATTTTTTGAGGGTTTGTTAGGGCGGACGAGGTCACCGCCGTCTATAGTTATAGTACATTTAGGGGGCAATGATTTGGTCACCACCGGTAGACGACTTCTCCTGGAGGCAATGCTTTCCACTGTAAGTTGGTTGGCGAGGAGAGTTCCGGGGTGCACAATAGCGTGGTCCCATATGATCCCACGAAAGGTGTGGCGAGGGGCTATTTCTATTCCTGCTTTGAACCATTCTGTTAGAAAGCTTAATAACAAAGTGAGTAGGTTGTTCCGTTCCAGGACATTGCATTCTATCTCGCATGGTTGTATTAATGATGACAGTATGTATTTGGGGGATGGTGTGCATTTGTCTCGGGTGGGCAATGAGTTACTCATAGGAGACTTCTTAGCATGGTTAAAAACGTTGAAACATGACCTTTAGGTAGGAGTTTTGTGGGGGGTCCGGATAGCCGGTCAACTATCCGGCCTGTGGCGGTAAGGTCATGATCGGTGAGCACTAATTGGAAGATCCCTATGAGTGGGCGTCACCCAACACGGATGGGAGCGCTCGGGAGAGGTGGCCTTTGGCCCCTCAACGGGGAGGCGGTCCCTTCTAAGGATGGGTCGCCGAAAGTAAAGGAAAGGCGGTCAAGGCCCCTTCCTGTGTAGGAGGGGTTACAGCCCCCTCCTGGGGAATTTCCCGGGGCCAGTGACGTCTGCGACGGCAGATGTGGTAAGTTGTGTGGGGTTGGGGGGAGGTCTACGATACCTTCTAGATACCTCACACGAGTCTTCGAACGACCTTTAACTGGCGTCGAGTTTATAGGTGCCCCCATCAAGTCAAGGGAAATTGGTAGTAGTTGCACTTGAGGTACGCCTCCGTGCTGTCGCCCCTCCCAAGTGGGGGGGGTATGTCTGGTTAGGGATCTTGACACCGGTTACGACCTTGCCGTTGGCCCTTAAACGTTAGGATGTACAATTTCAATATTTCAAGAAAATGTTTTTGTAGGATGTTAGTTCGGCTAGGAGAACCTCTGTATTAGAGAATCTGTTAAGGTTAGCCAAACATCGCAATGTGGTAATGAAATTGTACATAATATGAACTGTTTAATGTTTTTAATTTTGTTTTAATAAATACGGCCGGGAGGGTCACTCCCTCCCACTTCCAAAAAACTTCAAGAAATGTTTCCGGTTTCCCTCCTTTGGGGATTGTGTTGAGAGGGGGTGGCGGGTATCTCAGCCATACAGGTCTTCCTCAGTCAAAGGACAAAGTCAGAATAAGGAAAAAAGGTGGGGTCTTTCATCATTTAGAAAAAAAAACTGTCCTGAACCAATGAGAAGTGTTATTTTCAGGTCACAAGACCAGGGGCTTCATCATTATGAAACTAAAACTGTTATGAACCAATAAAGTGTTATTTTCTGCTCACATGACCCGACGCGCTTACGCTACGCGCACGGGGGCGCGCAGCGTAAGCGCGTCGGAAGTTTACGTTTTGCGATCGTATTCGCTCGAGTACTTCCGGGTGCGCTTACGCCGTGCGTATCACGCGGTCGCGGCTACGCGATACGTCACGATCATGTTTTCGTTTGCGATATTGGCGCTCACGAGACGCTCCCCGGAGCGCGCCCGGGGGCGCTTTTCAGAAATACGCTTTTCGGGGCGCACTCCGGGGCGCGCTCTGGGAGCGCTCCCCCCAAAAATTAAAAAAAAAAAATGGGATAATTGTAGAGACAGGTAGCCCTATTCTGAAGTGGTTTGTAAAAAAATTAACTTTATAAAAATATGTATTGTGCTACATTGGGCTTAATATATGTTAGAGCCAAAATGTAGCCCAAATGTAGCCCAATGTAGCCCAAAGATGGCCACCAGAGATCAAAAATTGTAAATGTAGCCCAAAATTCAACTAGATGTAGCCCAACTGTAGCCCAATGACAGAACGTACCAGAGTGTTAAAAAGAACAACTAGAGTGATAACAGTCTTATTTATAAAGTGAAACTTATAGTTAGGAATTAACATTAAAAAAACCTTTGAAATTCACTGAAAAAAACCATAGGTTTCACACCAGTTATAGTTAGGAATTAGCATTTAAAAAACCTATTAAATTCACTGAAAAAACCATAGGTTTCACACCAGTTATAGTTAGCTGGAAATGTTACTGATATAAAACCATTGAAATTCCCACGTTATAGTTAGTCGGACTCACTATAACTTGCGCGTGCAATGCACTGCTGATGACATCACATATTACATCACTCATGACATGGTCAGTGACATCACTCATGACATCACTGATGACACCATCCAGTGAATATGTGTCTTTCTGAAAAATAAATATTAGTGAGTTATGTTTAAATATTTAAATACATATATTAGTGTTTCACTTTGTGTATAAGTGGCTACATGTGTTGATAAGTAGCTACATGCGTATGTATATGGGTTATTTGATATTTTTAGTAGTATCAGTATGAGTGTCTATATGGTTTGGTGGAGGTATTACTTAGCACATAGATGCATGAGTGACTGACTCTTTGTTTGTATGTGTTTTGAAGACAGCATATGTACAGGACTGTATGGGTGGATGAGTGTCTATATGTGTTTGTTAGTGAGTGAATGACTGTCTCACTAGTGTCTTTATCAGTAACTACATATGTTTTAATCTAGTATATATGAATATTGATGTATATAAGTGAGTATATGTGAGAGTAAGAGATTGTAAGATTTCCTGTTTAAATAAGTATGTGTTTCTATAAGTGATTGTTTAAGAGAATAAATATGTGTAATTTTCAGTAGAAGTAAGGTGGAAGTGTGTGTATAACTCTATATTCAAATAAATGGTTGTTCAATAGTTTATTTGCACGTGTGAATATGTGTGTGAGTAACTTTTGGATGAATGTCGGTGTGTAACAGGATGTATAGGTGTATCTCTTCATATGATGAGTGAGTATATGTATGAGTGACTATATAGAACTGTTGGTGAATGAGTGGATGTGTATATAGATAGTGGAAGTACAGAATTGCTTGTTGTAACTGATATAGGTATGTCCATTTTTTAAAAATTTCAGTTTCTATTTTTGAATATGTGTCTCAAGGGTTACTTTACACTGAGAGGAGGTCTGTGACTGTGTCACAAGGATGGTGTCATCAGTGATGTCATGAGTGATGTCACTGACCATGTCATGAGTGATGTAATATGTGATGTCATCAGCAGTGCATTGCACGCGCAAGTTATAGTGAGTCCGACTAACTATAACGTGGGAATTTCAATGGTTTTATATCAGTAAAATTTCCAGCTAACTATAACTGGTGTGAAACCTATGGTTTTTTCAGTGAATTTAATAGGTTTTTTAAATGCTAATTCCTAACTATAACTGGTGTGAAACCTATGGTTTTTTTCAGTGAATATATATATGTATATGTATATATATATGTATATGTATATATATATGTGTATGTATATGTGTATATATATATATGTATATATATATGTATATGTGTATATATATATGTATATATATATATATATGTATATATATATATATGTATATATATGTATATATATGTATGTATATATATGTATATATATATATATATATGTATATATATATGTATATATATATGTATATGTATATGTATATATATGTATATGTATATGTATATATATATGTATATGTATATATGTATATGTATATGTATATGTATATATGTATATGTATATATATATGTATATGTATATATATATGTATATGTATATATGTATATGTATGTATATATGTATATGTATATATATATGTATATGTATATATATATGTATATGTATATATATATATGTATATGTATATATATATATATATGTATATATATATATATGTATATGTATATGTATATGTATATATATATATATGTATATATATATATATGTATATGTATATGTATATGTATATGTATATATATATGTATATGTATATATATATATATGTGTATGTATATGTATATATATATGTATGTATATGTATATATATATGTATGTATATGTATATATATATGTATGTATATGTATATATATATGTATGTATATGTATATATATATGTATGTATATGTATATATATATGTATGTATATGTATATATATATGTATGTATATGTATATATATATGTATGTATATATATTTATGTGTATGTATATGTGTATATATATGTGTATATGTGTATATATATATGTGTATGTATATGTGTATATATATATGTGTATGTATATGTGTATATATGTATATGTATATATGTGGTGTATGTATATGTATGTGTATGTATATGTATATGTATATGTATGTATATATGTGTATATATATGTGTTTGTGTATATATATATATATATATATATTCACAGAAAAAACCATAGGTTTTAGACCATATATAGTTAGGGATTAGCATTTACAAAACCTTATTTTACTCGCACAAAACCATAGAAATTCGCATATATAGTTAGATGCAATAACTATATATCGCGCACCCGCAATCCACTGCTGCTGATGTCACATATTACATCATTCATGACATGGTCAGTGACATCACTGATGACATCACTGATGACATCATCCAGTGACTGTGTGTTAAAATATGTCTTACATATTGAAGAATGAGTGGATGTATAAGTGTCTGGATGAAGGATTTAGTAGGTGCATGACTGACTGTATGAGTGAGTGATTAAATGTGTCTCACTGGGTGCATGGGTAAGTGACTAAACTGTCTTAATTTGTGCATCATTATGTCTGTTGTTCTGTAAACTGCTGCATGTGTTAATCAGTAGCTATATGAGTAACTATAAGGGTTATTGATTGTTTGCCCAAGTATTTGTAGGGGAGACTGAGTGTGTGTGCGGGTGGCTGGGAGGTGTATGACTCTGTGCATAGATGTGTGAGCAGTTGATTCACTAGATGTATGGGTTCAAAAGTGCATGTGGAAACAGCTGTATGGGCGGTTGACTGTCTGCATAAGTGTATTGGTGATTGAATGGATTTCAGTGCTACATGTCAAAGTAAGTACATATGTAAAACACAGTACATGTGAGAGCTGACATATATAAATAACTGTTCATAAGAGCCAGTCAATGTGTGAGTGGCTGTATGGATCATTGTGAACTTGTATCAGGGATTGTATAAGAGAGTAAATATGTGTTAGTATATGTTTGAATAAGTAAGGTGTGTATAACTGTATAGTTGAGGAAATGGAGGTGTGATTGATTCTTTGCATGACTGACTAGGTGTGTGAGTAACTCCATGGATAAGTGACAGTCTGTGAGTGTCTGTTTACACTGATTGTATCTAAGGTTATATTAGAGTCTGAAGATGTTCATTGTATTACCACATAAATGATATCATCAGTGATGTGATCAGTAATGTCAAATGAAATGTCATCAGTGATGTCATCAGTGATATCATTTAAGATGTCATCAGTGATGTCATTACAGATGTCATCAGTGATGTCATCAGTGATGTCACTGACCATGTCATAAATGATGTAATATGTGACATCATCAGCAGTGGATTGCGGGTGCGCGATATATAGTTATTGCATTTAACTATATATGCGAATTTCTATGGTTTTGTGCGAGTAAATTAAGGTTTTGTAAATGCTAATCCCTAACTATATATGGTCTATAACCTATGTTTTTTTCAGTGAATTTCAATGGTTTTTTAATAGCAAATATCAAAAACTGTCAAATGTCAAGTACGTGATAGGTCAAAACTTTTTCGTGTTTATGCACGCTGATGTGCTTTGAACGCTGCCCCCGCCCCCTCTTTTCTCTTAGTAGTAATCTCTCTTTGCAGATAATGAAGGGTAGTTAACGCAGGCCTTTGCCCCCGTTCTAATCCATTGTGTCTGCTTCTCTCTCCATTTGATTGATTGTTATCCAAGCATTTACTGTTTGAAAATTGGTTCTCTTTGGTTCATTCTCTATTTACAAACAAGCACAGAGTCGCAATACTCTGTTTAGTCTTTGCAGATAGTGAAAAATCGTGTAAAAAAACAAAAGGAATCGAGCAAAATCAGTAGGCCACTAATGGGATCTCTTTTTGACCTAGCTAAAATAGAAACATTAAGAACAACCCTTCATGAGAAATACGAAACTAGTGAGATGAACTGAGCTCCACACGATGATGGCTGCAAGACAGCTCGGCTCCGCCACCCACCCCACCCAAAACAACGACAAACCCTATGCAAATATTATAAATATATACAACACACCAGCAAACTAACAGGGTAAAACATTTTATTAAATAACTATTTACATAACTATTTTATACTTTTTTGTTGCCCGATCCGGCTAGCTCAATCGATCGAGCATGAGACTCATGCACTCTGATCTCCTTGGCCTCAGTCAAGCATCAATACTAAAATTTTAATACATGAGTGTTCGTTCATGGTTTTGGTCCCTGAGTTGCTTCGATGTCACTGCCTTGCACAAATGGCATAAGTCCTGGATGTTGGGTGCCATACATCAGAGTTCTGAGCAGCGCTTGTAACACTGTCTAAACCTTATTTGCACATGCTGCAGCTTCACTATTCTCAAAGTAAGTGGGAGCCGTTTGTGGACCTGACTGCATTTGAAAACAATGTAATATGGTACCTCCCTAAACTGCTTGACGGAGGCCCCCGAGGGGCGGTGTGATGGCACGGACTCGGAGAAGACGCTTGGCTCCGACCCCTTCCCCAAGTCTTATAGCACTGGTGTAGCCTGAGATCGCACCCGACATAAGCGGCCGGCTCCCGGGGTCAAGCTGTCTTTGACGTTTTGTAGCCTTTCGAATTCTATCCTTAGATGGCATTGTCTAATTTCCAAATAATCTGCAGTTGAATCTGTGGTGAAATAAAATAAAAAATTTTATTAACCACTATTACCAAACAGTAAATCAATAACAGTAAGAACTAGATTCGACA
Source organism: Lissotriton vulgaris (assembly GCF_964263255.1). Lineage (NCBI taxonomy): Eukaryota > Metazoa > Chordata > Amphibia > Caudata > Salamandridae > Lissotriton > Lissotriton vulgaris. The sequence goes on along the minus strand of NC_141697.1, from coordinate 898,600,001 downwards.
ATGCTATAAAAAAAAAAAGTATGCACAAGGATGCAGGGGGTATCACTTTGACACCCTCTGACACCCTCAAAACAGGCACAAGTGCCATGTAGCAAGCAAACCAGCCCTAAGGGCAGGTCTGCCTTTCACATGACATAGATGTGCGAGCACACATGTGCATGCACACCGGAATCGGTATTTTACCATGAAGTTTGATTTCATGCTAAAATACCGATTCGTTAAGGCCTTTGGGACTCAGAAGACTCCCCCCTACATAACAAATTAACAGAATCGGTAAAATTACCGATTCGGTATTTTACCGAACAAATTATTTTTCCGATTCTGTAAATGTAGATTTACCTACACGTGGCCTTGGATTTAAGCCCCTACATACCAATTTGCAATTTAACGATCGGAAACGGCCGAAAACGGCCGTAACCGGTCGGTAAATGGCCTGAAACGACCACCTACATCTGGCCCTAAGTGTGCATGCATTTCATTTCAAACAAAGTTTTAAAACATTTTATGTAAAACAATAATACACCTAGGGCCAGATGTAGGTAAATCACATTTACCGATTTTGAAATACCGAATATTACCGAATTTTACCGATTCGGTATTTCAAAATCGGTAAATGGGATGTAAGTACCAACATCTGATTTTTTACCGATTCCTTAAAAATTCGGTATTTACCGATTCGGTAAATACTGAATCGGTATTTCCTATTGAATCCTATGGGCCTTGAAGCCCATAGGATTCAATTCAAATACCGATTCAGTATTTACCGAATCGCTAAATACCGAATTTGTCAAGGGTGCAGGGGGTATCACTTTGACACCATCTAGCACCCCGAAAACGGGCATGTGTGCAATGTGGCACACAGACATGCCCTAAGGACACGTCTATCTGTCACATGGCATATGTGTACATGCACAGATGTGCATGTACACAGGAATCGGTATTTTACCATGGATTTGTATTCCATGGTAAAATACCGATTCTGAAAGCCATGTGCCAATGGAAAATTGGCTACCCACATTTCAATCTTGCATTTTCGGTAAAATTACCGAATCGGTAAAATTACCGATTTGGTAAAATTACCGAAAACGTAACATTTAAGGGCAAAGTAATTAATTTTACACATGGGGGCGTATTTACAAGGGCCTTACACTACAAGGAAAATGACTTCAAATGACCAGACACACATGGGGACGTATTTACAAGGCACATGAACCCGGAGGAAGTGACCTGAAATTGCTAAGCACACATAGGAGAGTATCTACAATGCCCGTGCAACACTTATGCATCGTTTTTTACTTGTACACTGTAACATTAACAACACAATTACATCATATATCTGTTCCGCAAAAGCGACACATTGCAGGAGTCACATCATTTTACCATCAAAAACAATTTCACCAATACCTTAAGAAACATGGAAGTGGTGAAAAAAGCCAAGCTTGACGTTACGGCAGCCACGAGGTAGCTAGGCTCCGCCACCCCCCCACTGCTCCAAGCATGTCTGTCCCACCGCCCGCCACGCCCATTAACGGTAACATGAAATAGATACAAATCAGCAGATACCTACCCCCATTCCGGAAACTCCCGAAGTGCAACAGGACCACGGTTACGCCCATCCGGAAGACGAGGCCTCGACACGTGCAGGGCGGGGCCCAGCTAATCGCCATCAGCCGTGGGGTGGAAGGCCCAAAATGTACTGGTCTCCCGATTCCCTTCTTCTGCCGCCTTGCAGGCCACGGGGGGGGGGGATGTCTTGCCTCTGCCTCCGACCCCCCCCCCCCCCCCTCTTATCGCCTGGTCCGGACATCACGGATATCAACGCCAGGTGTCGGCGTGGGGTGCGCTGGGAGGGAGAGGCGGCGCGAACAAGCCTCTCCCACCCCCCCAGGTGGGGGCCCCTCAGCTGCACCCCCAACGCTCCACTCACCCGACAAGGGTTCCTCCACTCTTGCGATGCAGCGGCGCTGCACTCACCCGACAAAAGGTCTCGTCCACTATTGCGAGGCAATGATGCTCCGCTCACCCAGCGGGGGTCTCGTTCACTGTTGCGGTGCAATGACGCTTCTAGTTTCCTGCGTCCAGAAACCTCCTCAACTTTGAAGATTCTATAAGAGCCACGGGGGCCCCCGACCCCCGATGGGGAATGACTGCCATGATCACCCACGGAACGACCACGACGTAGCCGCGGGATGTCGGCGCGCTCATGCCGGCGCCGGCCTCAGTCTTGAAATCACCAAAATCCTGCAAGACTACCAACTTGATCAGTTCCGGTGGGACACCAGTATGACCGGTAGGAGAAATTGATTCCTCCCACCCCACTTTCACTGATGGTTCATTTCACCAGTCCCCTCTGCTACCCTTCAACAAAAACTTTTGGACTGCCGAAAGAGGTCCCGGTCCAACCACGAGTTGGTGGAGACATTTTGACTATACTTGGACCTTCCTGACCTCACCCAAAATGGCGCCGGTACAAATGAAACTCTCAACTCCTTGTTGTGCCCCGATTGCTCAGCCTTGATATCATGAGATATGTATGCAGTTTTTAGCACATGAATTGATATGGGATAAGACTGATTACATGCTCGAACAATGAATTGATATTAAGTTCTAATGCATCATTGATTACTGTATTTATTATTGAAGGTTCGAATTGTCGACACTTTTGGTACTTGCTCACAATGAATTATCGATATGATTTTGTTGCACTTGTCGCACTTTTTACTATGAAATCAACGACCACTGACTCTGTTATGTTTTCCACAAATAAATACCCCCCCCCCGCCCCCCCCCATTTACAGTTCCAGCCTGCTCCGTGGCCGGCCCACGGGGTTGTAAACCCGTATTCGGGCACCAACATTTTTATTAAAGGTTTTTGAAAAAGCAAACGTAGTTGTAACGCGTAGATTGGTAAGTTTCGAAGAAATGGCCACTGTTTCTGATTTTTTTTTTTTGTTAAAAAAAAGCAGGTGAAATGAAGCAGCTCAATTAGTTAAGGGTTAAAAAGTATAGTACGCAAAAACATTGAAAATATGAATGGTCCAGGTTTGTTGTGTGCTTTTCATTTTTCTACAGCATAAAGCAATCGATAAAGATCCTGGTATTTAGCCTCTACTTTATATGCTACCTGTATCAGGGAAGTTGTTTTAAATGCCCCTAAGCCACCCCGAACGAATGTCACCTGGCCCCCCTAGTACAAACGAAAACGACCCCGTACCACTGTAGGTTATCTCTCTTCCTCAAAAATGACAAAAATTACTTTCTAGTACGTTTTGGACATTGATGATTTTCATATGATCTATTTATTAAAGTAATACTCATCTCTCCGCATGAAATTAATTTTCCACATGCTACACAAGTCAATCTCATCTGCCTAAAGTTCTTTTACAGATTTGGCCAATGCACCGAGGCAGCACTTAAGGGGTTAAAGCAATGTCATGTAAATAGTTGTTTAAAAAGTTTTTTTTAACGTGTTTACTTTGTTGGAGCGTTGTATATATTTATAAGTTATTAAAGTGTTATAATCCTACAACTTTGTTGGAGTGCTATATATTTTTAATGTGACACATAATTGTGAAGACTTTGATGTACAAAAAGGCATCCCTGGAATCTTCCGCTTCAGGCTCGGACCCACACACCCTCACAGTGAGAATCCCCTCCCCAAGCACAATACAGGATGGTTGTCAGATAGTAGGAACGCGTGTGGTGTGACGGATCCCATCGGGTGGGGGCCTTGATCTTCTGTAACTCCTTTGAACAGGGGTGATTCTCTACAGCTGGAGCCATAAACTACATCTGCTGGGCTAAGTGATAGCCTGAGACCGGCCTGCACAATCAGACACAGAGGAAGAGGAGTGTCAGAGGGTGAGGTAGTGAATAGGGTGAAAGGGAGGTGTCGGGCGGGCACAGGGTGTGATTCTCAGGGAAGAGCAGCGCAGATGGGGGGAGGTTTATGGCCCATGCATGAGAGAGAGCGGGGGTGACCAGTGCGTGGGGGAGATGCTTGCGAGGGTGGGGAGCCATGCTGAGGATCGGCGGCGTGCAGAGTGGGTCTGGTCAAGGCATCTAAAATGGCTGCCGTGCTCAACAAAAGTGTGGCATTGCAAAAAAGGCAAGATGGCGCAGACAATGTTTATCAATAAGGATTAATTTATAACAATTATTTTTAACAAAATATTTACTCGCAGTGACAAAATGGCGGTCAACAGTTCCTGATTTCCATCGAATCGAACGTTAACAGACGTCACGCGGCAAAAAAAAAAAAACGCTCATGCACTGCCGCTGGAAGACATGTATCAACATATATGAGCCTCCTCAGCCACCCTCAGAAAACATAAGGAGTCAGGATACGTCTCCCGTACCCCCTTATACCTAGTAATTTAATTAAATCGAAACACAAAATGGCGAATTCACGTTTCGCTACCAGTTTGCGACCCGGTTCGCGAACCGAGAAGTGCTTCTACCGCGAAAAATCTAATTTTTATTATTTGCCCCACAGGACCCTTTAATAACCCCAACATCATTCCTAGGGGGTCAAGAAAGATCTACCTTGCCCCCTTTCATTAAATTCCCCCTTCGTTTTTCTCCTCCTCTTGTCTCTCGATCCTACCGAGAGACAAGATGGCGGCCACACCGGACTGTTTAGAATGTTGACAGACACCGGAGAGCCAATCAGCTTCGCTACGCAAAGCTCCGTTACGCGAAAAGTACGCGATCTGGTGCGCTATCTGGGACGCTGTCACAGATATATCTGTTTTTTTAAACGTTAATTTCTCAAAATCCACTGGAGCACATATATTGAGACCCAGCAAAGGCACATCGGGCTAACAGTCCTTATAATTTTGCCAAGTTTCGTGTAAATCCATTCAGCCGTTCGAGCTAAAAGTGAGGCCAAAGGCCCTATGGAAAAATGAATGGGAAAAACGCGTTTTGGGACCCCCCTTTTTTCTCGGCCCCCCCTTGGCGGAACCCCCCCAAATTTTCAGGGCCTGCTCAGAAACAAAATGTGCCATTTTCCTGAAAATGTCAGCCGATTCCGTCCACAAACGCCAAAGTTATTGAACATAGAATTTTCAAAAGTTCCATAGAGAAAAAATCCTAACTATATATACCTACTGGCGACCGCCAGTAGGTAATATATATATATATATATATATATATATATATATATATATATATATATATATATATATATATATATATATATATATATATATATATATATATATATATATATATATATATTCACTCAAAAAACCATAGGTTTCAGGCCTTATATAGTTAGGAATTAGCATTTAAAAAGCCTTTAATATTCTCTCAAAAAACTATAAGTTTTAGGGGTGTTAGAGTTAGCTGGACATTTCACTCATACAAAACAATTGAAATTGCTCCTATATACTTAGTTGTACTAACTATATTTCGTGCACCCGCAATCCACTGCTGATGTCACATATTGCATCATTCATGACATGGTCAGTGACATCACTGATGACATCTCAAATGATATTTGGGTGATATTTGGGCTACATTTGGGCTGTTTTGTCTCTGGTGGCCATCTTGGGAGACTGCATGTCAGAATTTTTTAATGAAATAGAAGAGGATTTGAGAAGTCACTCAAAATGTGCCCTAATTTTTCTTTCTGCAGCACTAATCATACTTTCTATGGCAAAATATACCCCATTTGAAACCTTGCTGATAGCTGGCACGAATCTATTACCTGCACCTTCCAGGGGCTGCTACCAGGCTCGGACTGCTGCATTGTGCTGTTGTCTCTGCTCTCCCCCCGCCGCAGCACCTTCTACACCATTACTGTTGCCGCTGAGTGGGGTAGAGGGAGAGGGACTAGAAACTACATTTCCCTGCAGCCCCTGCGATGGGAAGTCTCATACCGGGCTATTGCACCAGGAGGCGCTTAAAATCTTGCACCATTACCGGCGGAGCTGGGACCATTTGAAACCTTGCTGATAGCTGGCACGAATCCATTACCTGCACCATCCAGGGGCCGCTACGAGGCTCGGACTGCTGCTCTGTGCTGTTGTCTCCGCTCTCCCCCCGCCGCAGCACCTTCTACAACATTTCCCTGCAGCCCCTGCGACCAGAAGTCGCATACCGGGCTATTGCGCCAGGAGGCGCTGAAAATCTCGCACCATTACCCGCGTTGCGGTACGTGCATGGGCGGTGCCGGGCTAAGCCCGGGCATAGGGCGGGCCCTCTGTGGCCCCCTCAGAGACCGGAAGAGACTGGGCTGGGCCACAGACTTTGGATGTCCAGTGAAGGACTATTTGATTGGAAGTGAGAAATTTAATTTCCATTTTTCGGTGTATGTGTAAGGTGCGTTGATACCTTGCGGGTTGTTTCATCATATTTGCCCTATATTTTGAGCCCAGCAATAAGCCGACTCGATGACCAGAGATAAAATTAATAAAACTGCTTTTGGGCCAGGTACTATGGATAATTACTTGATCAAAAAGGTAAATCAGATTAATAATGATAGAAGGGTCTCTCTAGGTCGGGGGAGCCCTCCATTGTCACAGGAAGAGGTGTCTCTTCTAGTGGTGGACACAACTATGCCCAATAGCCCTGATATTAGTATTAGCAGTAGGGATGTTGGCAAAGCGAATATCGGAGACGATAAGGATAAAGGAGAAGGGTCGGTAAGTCCTAATATTGATGCTTCTTTTCTGAGTCTGTCCACTAGTACCGATAATGAGGGGTTATCAAATTCTCCTAGATTATCTATTCCATCTCCCCTTAATTTGAGTCAGGGTTCACCGCCCAAGGTAAAATCTAAAAAAAGAGGGGGCGGTCCTTTAAAGACTCGTGAAGCCAAAATTCAAAAGAGGAGCTCAACCTCAATACTGTTAGATACTGTTGATTCACTGACTCCCTCCATGGTCCCCTCAATATCAACTCACTGCCCCACTGATGAGGGTGGCCTTTTGGAAAAAAATGAAATTTTATTAAAATCATTGATGTTGCCTCTTTTAGAAAGGACACGGATGATTAATACGCATCTAGACTTGATCGATAAAAAAGTAGAAAGAAATACACTTTTATTATCTGATTTGGCAAAGGGATTGACTAGTATAAACCCTAGAGTAAATTCTACTAATACGATGCCACAAACGAAATAACACTAATCATGCTCTACTTTTTCCACAAAACCTAATCGTGCAGGGGAAAAGCCAATTTGTAATTCCCCCAAAAAAGCTCAGACATCTTCTTCAGTGGAGAGTAAGCCTGTATCTAAAGCCACACCTGCATGTAAAGAAGATGATCTAAGGGGGGATAAAATCATTCCAAAGGAAAAGGCAGAACTCTTGCAAAGTAAGGTTGATAAGGACAATGGGGCAAAGGATTTGTATCATATAAATCGACAATTATACAGAGGAGTAGACATACCCCCAGAAGCCGCCCCTTATGCAATTATCTTGGCAGGTGTCCCTGAGCTCCCTCTAGGCATTAAGGAAGACCATTGAGCCTTAAAAAATAAAGTTGTCTATTGGTTGTGCAACAATAGACCTTTGCCTGCCCACATTGACGGGGACATTGTAAATGTTAGGCGTGCAATTTGGGTGGGTTCACGACCTAAAGACAGGAAGGGGGATGTAATTATCGTAAATTTCAAAGATCATAGAGCTGTGAGGCACATTGGGGATTGGTATGATGTGAGAAGTAGTGACTCCATCTCCACACATTACCTTAGCTATTTTTATCCACATACACCAGCTCCTTACCTAAAAGACTGTGTAGTAGGAAGGTAGTCTGCAAATAGGTTCGATTTGAATATCATGGGCGTAATCAAACTTCTTTCGCTCAACCCCAGAGATTAGATAATTTCTACCCCAGGTTGACTCATCCTCTAACTTCAGGACCGAATCAGGAAAATAATTACCTATGGGGTAATAGAGGTATAGCTTTATCTGCCTACAATATACCAACCCACAATCGGTTTGATGTTTTTTCAGGCCTTGATTTTGTGGATTGACTTAAAAAGATACTCCCCTCATTAAAATGCTTGGAATAATGGAGAATCCTGATACAATTAGGGGCATATAGAAGAACATAAGCTGCGGGAGGGTAATGATGACATCAACCAAGCAGAATTTACGTCCCTAGAGGTTAATGGCCAGAACAATGAGGAAGGTTATGAGAGTAACACCAACCTTGACCAAAAGAAGGGGGAACAGTGTGGAGGAGCCAGTTCCCCATTATGTGGATAGGATTTGGGTAATGCCCCTCTGTGTGAATATGTAGTAAACGAGAATAGGAAATCCTGTACTCTTTTGTTCTGGAATGTGGCAGGATTAAGGCAAGATAAATGGTCTAGATAGTTTGGCTTTGCAGGAAACTTGGTCTATTGACCCAGTCCATATAAGTGGCTATAGTAGTTTCTTCACTCCAGCAGTGGGGGGCCAATATGGGAGAGCAAAGGGTGGGTTAATTACGTACCTTTCAAATCAGCTCAGGTATGAGCAGGTCCGCTTTTCGCCAAAGTGCAGTTATTGTCAAGTAGTAACCATAGATAACAAGAAGGGAATTAATTTTGTTGTCATCAACTTTTATAATAATGTCCCGAAAAAGGAAACTCTGAGCATCTTAAAAATGCTGAGTGAAGATATACAACATGAAATAGATAATAATGAAAGGGAAGTAATAATTTTTTTGGGGGGTAGTTTTAATTGTCCACTCTGTAAAAAGGGAAAACAAGGCATCTGCGGTTTAATGTTAGAGCAGGAGATAAACCTAACACACTTTGATCACTCCTTGATTGGGGATTTATTCAATGAAATATTGTTTACGTATGACCTGGGATACCTAAATGAAATTGCCCAAAAACCAACTCCCTTTGTCCCCACATTCATTGGCAGAGAAGCATCGACCACCATTGACTTAATTATCTCTTCAAATAGTTACGGCCACAAGATTAAGAGGTCTAAGACCATAGAGTTACCACTTAGTGACCATCGGCCTCAAATAATGGAGATTGAAAACCATTTTTTTGAGCAGTATAATGATGGGTCCCTCTTGCGCACTGTCCCTGATGTGATTCTTGGGAGGCAAAATGGGTATACTCTTAAATGGGGTAAGGTGGTCCCAGAAAAGTTCCTAGGCAAACTGTTGAAAAACTGTTCTGACAGTTTCGCGATCTGCCCGAGTGAGCACTCAGACAGTGTGCAGATAATAGAACATTTTAACATCATAGCTTCTTCAATTAGAAACAGTCTGCGGGTGGAGGCAAATAAACGGGCAAAGGGCAATAAGAGTTGGTTTGATAATGCATGTACAAGGGCATTGACCGACTTGAAACATGCGATTCATAGGACACCCAGAGATCCTTCCCAAATAAGAGGTTTAAGAAAAATATACAATGAGGCATTAAAAAATAGGAAAAATGCCATAAAAAGGAGGCCTTGGAAGTCCTATGTGCAGCGTCACAGTCTAAGGATGCATCTGCATTTTGGAGGGCTGTAAATGCCCCTTTTCTTTACGAGAACACAAAGGCTCGCATGGAGATTGCAATTGCTGAGGATGACTGGGTCGAACATTTTTCCAATCTATATAGGCCCCAAGATGAAAGATCTATTATAGGTCCTAGTATATTGGGTGATATAGGGGTAGGGGTCCAGAAGCTTGTGGTAACTTTTGATGAAGTGATGATGGGTTTAAAAGCAACAAAGAGTGGCAAAGCCGCAGGTCCTGATGGGATCCCAGCAGATTTGTATAAAGCAAATAGTGAGATCTGGGGCCCCATGCTGGTGCAGCTTTTTAATGCAGCACTAGCAAGGGGATTAAATCCGTCTTGGTTTACCTCGGTTACTGTACCAATATATAAGAAGGGAGACAGACAAAATTGTGCATGCTACAGACCAATCTCCCTTCTAGACTCATCTGTAAAAATCCTTGGCCGAGTCATCCTGGCAAGACTCCAAGGAAAATGGGATACTGAGTGACCTGCAGTTTGGATTTCAGAAGGGCATAGGAACAATCGAACAAGGATTAAACTTATTGATTGTTCATCAAAAATATACCAGGGTAAAGGGTGAACGCCTGTACCTTACATTTGTTGACCTTACATCGGCTTTCGACTGTGTGCCACATGTTAAATTGTTGGCAATCCTAAAAGGGCTGGGCGTGGAAGATCGTATCATTTGCTTTTTGAGAGAATTATATTCAGGGGCCACAGCATCGGTTCGCTATGGAAAAAGGGGCGAATGTACCAGAAAATTTGGTGTAGGATGTGGAGTACGCCAGGGGTGTGTCCTGGCTCCATTGTTATTCCTGGTTTGTAGAAATGGACTTGAGCATCATCTTTTGCAGGAGTGCAGGGATATGCCCAGGGTTGGAAAAAGACCTATCCCTGCACTCCTGTATGTTGATGATGCAGTCCTAATGGCCCGGACTCCCTTGGCCCTACAGAATTTGACGACATCTTTTGATAAGTTCATGATAAGTTTAGATTTAACCCCTTCCATGCTCATGACGGAAAGGTTCCGTCATGAGCGTCGGTTGGCCTGTGCTTATGACGGAACCGTTCCGTCATGGTTCCATAGGCCCAATGGAACGTTCAGCACCGCAGCAAAATTCGTGCAGCACAGAAGGGGTTAAAAATTAACTGTAGCAAAACCTTCTCCATGAACTGTGGTACAAGAATTGGGAAGCAAATGAGAAGAATTTTTATAAATGAAGTTCCCTTGGAAAATACCTCCACTTTCCCCTACCTTGGTATTTTGTTCCACAAATCTGGGTCTTGGACAAGTGCTGTAAAGGCCAGAACTTTATTGTTCTCAAAAACAATAATGGCCTTAAAGAATTTTATTAAAAAGTTGGGTAAGAAACCAATAAGAGAAATCCTAACGATATATAATGCCACATGTACATCAGTAGCTTTTTATGGCTCAGGTCTCTAGGGGTATTCCAACACAAACTCAATCCAAATAGCCGAAAATAAGTTCATGAGGGATAATCTGACAGTACCACAAAGTGTTGTGACTTATATCTGTCATACTGAACTTGGACAACCCCTTATATCAGATATAATCAGAACACAACCTATCCTTTTGTGGCATAGGGTATGGACTACAAATGAGTGTGCCGTGAACCGGGCTATGTTGCAGGATGTCTTAAAATTGGAAAATGTGAGTGGATTTAAATGGCTAGACTGTCAAATTTTTTCTTGTAGAAATAAATTGCCAACATTATTATGATGATCCACTCACAATGGTTAATATATCCAGAAATTTTTTGAAAAAACTGTGTATGGAATACCTCGAAGAGAAAAGAAGGCGAGAGGAATTGAAGAAAAAGACAGTTACCTCGCATCTTTTGTTACTTACTGGTGATAAATTACAGCCGTATTTAACTCTGCCGTTGGACTAATTATGATCGATTTCTCTTGACCCGTTTTAGATTGAATACTGTTTTCAGACTTTTGTCCTTCCCAGAGATGAATTCATGGTTGCATGATTTGCCTATGTGCCCGTGCGATGAATCTTCGTCCCAATCTGACATCCATGTTTTATTCTTTTGTAAATTTTATATTTTACCACGTAGGAAATTTATTATCCCAATCCTCAAAGAAATGAACTTAAATAGATGTCGCCCAGCATTTTTAGAATTTCAGAGAATGGATACTGTTTTAACTGTTGCAGTAGTTTTAGGCTTCTTTAAACATGTTTTTCAATTACGGAAAACAATTGGTCTGGATGAATTATAATTGTTTTCTTTTAACTATCCCTGTGTAATCTGTAATTTCATGTTGTTGCTTTTATCGTTATTGTCTTTTAACCGAATAAAGTACTTTTTGAACTTTGAACTACTCCCTCATTTTGTTCCTTTTTAAATTAAATGTTTTAAGAGTTACTTCTTTATTCCAATCAAGATGGCTTCAGATGTGCCATACCTTTGTAATAACTAGGACTGTTAGCACTCTAGTTGTTCTTTAGAACACTCTAGGAGGCTGCAGTAAAACACAAAGGAATCAACTGACAGTCTCTGTCCTTGTTGGATGTACATATTTTACTGAGAATGTCAGACTTCATTCTCACATGACTGAGAAAGATAATGTGAATTTACATAGAAATATGCTTTCAGTTTAGCTTATAGATCCCCTTCCAAACCACTGTGGGAAAAGCATGAGATAGTAGTTTTCTTTCAAACATGATTCATGATATCCCAGCAGAAGGCTTTTTCACATGGTAAAATCACCTTAGAACACACCACAATTCCTAAAATGAGTATGGTACCATCAACAAATGATTTATAATGTAACTAAAGTCCTAAAACCCTCTATTAACTACAATGTTTTTTAATGAGGTGCTATCATGTATATTGGTCCCAAGATGGCTGCCAACACTTCTTGGATGAAGTGCTGACAGCCAATCGGATTGCACGATGAGATGTGAGGTTAGGCTACGCCCAGATATATGTGTTTTTGAAGTTAATTTTCGAAAAAACCACTGTAGCAATTTTCACCAAATATAGCAAAGGCACATCTGCGTACCAGTCCCTACAATTTTGCAAAGTTTGGCGTAATTCCGTTCAGCGGTTCGGGCTGTAGCTGTGTCAGAATGTCCTATGGAAATTGACATGGGGAAAACATGTTTTGGGACCCCCCTTTTTCTCAGCCCCCACTTCACGAATCCCCCCAAAACTTTCAGGGAAGGGGCGGAGCGGAGCTGGCCAACATTTTGGAAAATTACGCGCAAATTCCTCAACCGCCGCCAAAGTTATTCCCAATAGAATGTTGCGGATTTCCTATGGTAGCTAGGTCCTAACTATATATACCTATATGTATGTATCAAAAACTCAGATCTCCTTGCTCCGCTTGTTTCCTCAGATGCCAGGTAAGAAAGGACACGGACCACCAAATTCAGATGCTGGTTTCTTTATTTCAGTACTGTCGCCATAACGTTTCTGCCTCGAAAGGCCTTGATCACATGACAGCGTAGTGGTGTGAGAGCCATGAATTTAAAGTACAAGTGCTACCAATTAAACAAATCACGTATAAAAGGCATGGAAGACATACTTGGATGCAGTGTGAAGCAGTACAATCCTGTTCCACATCAATGTGGTATAGACTTAATTTTACAAACATGGTTCATAATTTAGAAATCATAATTTAGATATCATAAAAACCATCTATAGTGGCATCGCACTGTCATATGAAGGTAAAATACCTTTAAAAAGTATCATTTCGTACTTCTCAAAAATTGCTCTTTGTTCCACTTGGTCTTAGTATGATATTACACACTGCATATAGCTAAACATCAAGCTCATTGTCATATAACAAGTATCAAACTTGAAAATATACATATGCTTGTATTTTCTAAAATATATATGTATATGTATGTATATGTATGTATGTATATATGTATGTATATATATGTATATGTATGCCACTCTCACTCGTCCCACACGGACCAGCGTACCCCCGCAGTTCTCAGGCACCACCAGTCCAGAAACTAAAGTCGACCTAGGCTAAGGTGAAATTAATATTTATTCAAATTCCAGAATTGCCACCAGCATAATGTTTCAGCCTTCAGGGAGGCCTTGATCACATGACGTTAGGGGTGGGACACAGACTATTTAAAGTGCTAGTGCAAATAATAGTGCAACATGATTGGTGACTTACAAAGGTACAGCGTAATAGACATAGTAAATAGATTCGGGTTTGAACCATAAGAAATATTTACAAGTAGTGAAAACATACCGACATTAATTTCTTAGAAGGAATGCAAGATTTCATATTTGTTAAAATCATTGAATAAAATCCTTATAAAATTCACGGATATATTGACAAGTCATTGTAAACAAAAACACATAATATTGTAAAATGTTACAGACCCTGAAATAGAATTTCAATATGTGTCCGCTAATGAAAGTCATGGTAACAACTATGTAGACATCTTTGAATAAAACCCAAGTGGGTGAGATATGTATATGTGTGTATATATATATCAATGCTCGAAGGTGTCCATCTTTGAGTAGCACGCGCGCGAACAGCAGCTTGGTTTATGTATAGGTGAGGACGGGGATCCACTCGTAGACGCCGCTCCGTACGGGATCTGCCCTACGAGTTTCGAAGCTCCACCTGCTTCTCTTCAGGGGCTTTAACGGAACGGGACAATCCGCTTCCTTTTCCCTACGCAAGGAGAGCCCTTACCTGCATTCTGCAACCTGTGCATCGGAGCCCTTCCCTCGCCACCGGCAGTGCAGCTAACCCCCCACCGCCGCGCACAACACTCTACAGCGACCGCTGAGTGGGGGCGAGCATCAGGAGGCTGCAACGACATCTCCCAGCAGCCTCCTTGCCCGGAAGTACCTCACCCAGGAAGCGCACCAGGAGGCGCTTAAGACCAAGCGTCACTCCCGGGAGAGTGGGACAATCTGCTTCCTTTTCCCTACGCAAGGAGAGCCCTTACCTGCATTCTGCAACCTGTGCATCGGAGCCCTTCCCTCGCCACCGGCAGTGCAGCTCACCCCCCTGCCGCCGCGCACAACACTCTACAGCGGCCGCTGAGTGGGGGCGAGCATCAGGAGGATGCAACTACATCTCCCAGCAGCCTCCTTGCCCAGAAGTACCTCACCCGGGAAGCGCGCCAGGAGGCGCTTAAGACCAAGCGTCACTCCCCGCCTCACAGGACGCGCGCGGGTGGCGCTGGGCTAAGCCCGGGCAAAGGGCGGGCCCTCTGTGGCCCTCAGAGGCCTGAAGAGCCTGGGCTGGGCCACCCACCCTGCTTCAATCGTATAAACTTACCGACACATGGACATCTGAACTGTAAGTACGGGTGCAATAATTCGAACTCCTTCTCACTTAGATACAAAGGGGGTGTGTATACTTGCTTAGTATTTGTTTTTTGCTGGGACTTGATAAGACTGTAACTTAAGCATTAAGAGGAGTTGATATGGAGTGCCGAGAGACCAGAAGTATGACTGCAGGGGTTAAAAAGTTGACTGGTACCCTAGATGATTTTATAGTTCGTACCAACTCACTAATTGATGAGGGGATAGTCTTAATGGGCAGAAGGGTGTCACAAGATTTGGCATTGGCCAAAAGATCCTCATTAGGCCATATTGCCCAGACACGAACACCTGACACCTCAGTATGCATTACTATGCCAGCTAGGTCCAGTCCCCAACAAAGCCCTGGCGTACCCCCTGACTCTAATTCTTTGTTAGAAGGCACATTGGGAAACGATTATGCAGCCTTGCATGTGAACACCCAATCCATGACTACTGATATTAACCAGAGGGGACAGATAGAGGGGGCGATTCCTAAAATTAGGCCTACCAAGTCGATTGTCAATAAAACCAGGAAAGTAGAAACCATCTCTAACCAGATGACAGCTGGCAAAGAGACTGTAGTTGTTAGTGGGGACTCGGCCGTAAGAGTGGAAGATCCAGGGGACGTCCAGCTGGTAGCTGCAGATGACAGTTTGGATGATATCCTGGAAGTAAGTGGGGAAGATGACAACTTGGGGGATACTCGCAAGGAAGGAAGAGAGGCAAACCTGATGAGTAACAATGTCATTGAAATCTTGAAAACCCTACTTGCACCTTTGGAGGCAAGGCTTCGCGGCATTGAACTTGTGTTGAAAAATATCCATATGCATATAAGTGCCCCTAGCCTCGCTAAGAATAACATGGCCCCAAGTGCGACAACTAACGCTCGTAAACAACCTTTGGCTAATAACAATGCAGCCACGGGTAAAAAAACAATGCCAAAGAACCCGACTAGGACCTCAAACATGGGAGGATCAAATGTTAAGACACCTGAATTAAATAAAACACATATTCCTGTTAAACCCAAGCCTACCACCCAGGTTAAATTTAAAGACCAGGTACCACAGACCCCTCTGACTCCAAATCTGGACTCAGCCCCACTAGAAAAGGCAGAGCCCCGAAGAAATATTCACCTTCCTCCAGATGCTGGCCCCTATGCTGTGGTTCTGACCGGGGTAACAGAACTAACACCACCCTACTTGGAACCCTTCCAAGCACTAAAGAATAAGGTATGTCACTGGCTATCAAATAACCATCCCCTACCAGTGAACACCCCCAGTAACATTTTAATGGTGGAAAGAACTCCTTGGGTGGGTGGAAACAAGAAAAGATTACAAGGGGATTGCATAGTGGTAACCTTTGAAAACCCGCAGGTGGTGGAACATATCTGCAGTAGGACCCCTCGCTATCAAGCCAGTACAGTCACTGCTAGGCCACTCTCTTATTTCTATCTGCCAACTGAGCAGATGGACAAAAGATGGAGTTGGCTGAGAGCTCCAAATGACCAAAAGGGAAGGAGGAGGTCTAACTTCCCATGGAATACTAATGCCCATGGATGGGGTGGCGGAGGTGAGGATAGCTGGAGCATGGTTTATGGAGGAGGTGGTAGATCCACACATGGGGGATTTGGGGCAGGGTCATTTAATGGCCATTTTAACAGTTATCCCCAGTCTGTTAACTGTCAAGAACAATACTTTAATATCCCCATGGCTAATCGTTATGACTGCTTGTCCAACCTAGGCTGGGTAGATTAATAAACACAGGGCCCATTGGTAAGTGAGATGGAAAACACCCCCCAAACCCCACCACAGCAGGTAAAAAACTACCCAGACTTTTCAGGAGTCGAATACAGACACGGGCCTACCAGCCTTAGTTACCGACCCATGTATTGGCAGTGGCGAACAAGAACCTGTAATTGAAAATAAGAAAGTAAGAGGGAAGGGGGAGTTATTTGTGGCCACATGGAATATTGCCGGTCTTAGGAACAAAGTTGATGACCCCATTTGGAGGGATTTGCTAAGTACTATGGACATTATCGGCATGCAGGAAACCTGGGACACACAAAATGTCTTAACTGTAGATGGTTTCACCACTTTCTATCTATCTCCCAGCTGTCTCCTCTACTCGGGGACGGGCGCGGGGTGGTTTGGTAACGCTGATCTCTGCTAAAATCCCTGGCATGTACAAAGAAATAGCCACTGGCTGCCCCTATTGCCTGGCAGTACAAATAACACGTAAGGGTCACCACAATGTCCTTGTGGTAACCTTTTATAATTCCTTTGACAGGGCTCAACCTACTAGCAACTTAATGATGCTAAACTCTTTCTTCTTAAGATTTAAAGAGTCTCTTGAGGCTGAATGCACCATTTTACTGTTGGGGGACTTTAATATCCATGAGTGTCCGGACAAATGTCCACCAAACGTTTTTTAGGGTCCCCCGGATCTCGTTGACATTCACTTCGAGCATACAGACCAGGGTGTTTTACTGGAAACCATGTTGGCTGAAAAAGGACAAGGCAGCGGGTCAACAATAGATTTTATTTTTTTAAGTAGTACCTGTGGCAGTCATATCATCAGTTATTCCGTTGTGAGGTCCCATTTCAGTGACTACAATCCAGTCCTGTTAAGGATAAGAGATGTTATCATAATAACTGAGAGTAGGCCGAATATGGTGGACAAATGCGATATCCGGTCAACTGACCAAGTCTGCAGAATTAAGTAGTGCAAGATAGTCCCAAAGGAGTTTTTCCCAAATCTCTGTAATGGTAGCCGGGAGGAACTGGACCTTTGTATGAATGCCGATGCTGGGGACAAAGAAGTAGTGGAGGCGTATCAAAAAGTCTGCCATGAAATTGCCTCCAACCTGACACGACATGGCAAAGGTAAAACCAATGGGAGGGCAGGCTGGTTTGATAAAAATTGTTCAATGGCCAACAAAAAACTAAAAGCGGCCCTTAAAAGAAAACCAGTGGACAGTCTGCTTGTAGCCACCCTCAGGAAAGATTATAAGTAGGGCTCCCGGTTTAATGGTATTTATTTTTTTGCTATTTCCGTCTGATCTATCCATATTTATTTTTTGTGCATTTTTTCTGTATTTATCCACATTTTTGCCACAAGCAAAAGACAACGCTACAGCTAGTATTTTTCCACATTTATTTTTCCTTCACCTATACTTTTCTTTCTTTGTTTCTATCTTTCTCTCTTTGTTTATTTCTATCTGTCTTACTTCCTTCCTAAATTTTTGTTCCTCCCTCCAATTTATCCCTCTCTCTCTTCTTTACTGAAATCCTGCTTTCCCTCCTTTCTTCCTGCCTTCTTTTCCTGCTCCCATTCTTCCTGCTTTTGCAACAACTGCCTGAGAGAGGCATGGGATAACTATCACTCCTCACCTACCCGTGGCTGGAATAGTTTATTTATAATGTGTAGAATGTCTATTCCCAGTGCAGCCTTAATTTCCACAACGGCCCCCAGAGCCTTGAGACCTGTAAGGGTGAGTAGTTTGCGCTTTACAAATACAGATTTACATTCGTGCAATGCCTGCATGGGTGTGGTCCTGAAGTTCGAGATGCAGAAGAGGTGGGAATATAAACAGCTTAAAAATGCCAGTCTGCTGCTGAGCCAGTAGCTGAGGGGCTAGGTATCTTATGGGAAGGTGAGTTGACAATGGCAGGGGTGGGCTTCATCAGACCCTTGATGCAAGGGGCACAATCTGCCCTACTTTAAGTTATCCAGGAAGAATGTCGGAGACCATCAAAATGGGGTCACCTGGGAACCTGTCTCTTTAGGAGTTATATCCCGAACCTGCCTATTGAGCTGATCGAAACTGGTGAGACACTCAAATGTGGAATACTCTGCTTGGTACAGCATCTTCTCAATGGTACATAGGAGGCCTCAAAATGACCATCCTGCTAACAGCAAAGAACCAGATCGATATCCCAGCACAGTCCACAGGGGGTAAAAGGATCTTGAGCCAAGTGATAGGTTTCAGGAAGTCCCTAAAAGTCAAAGGACTTTAATCTTCGATAACACCAAAGCAAGTGCCTGAGTGCCAGATGAGGGGGGAGAGTCTGCAGAGGTTTAAAGGACTTGGACATGGGCAGGTTCCATGGCTTTGTATTAAAAGACTCTATTAAGGTTCTAGCTTTGCACATTACATTATTAGGAAGATTTCGTCTATTGGCTAAGCTGATGTCTCTTTGACCCTGACTATGCACTAGACCACTTTTTGTAAATCTGAGGAAATTACTCCATATTCCTGGTCTGACCTCCCTACCCAACCGAGTTTAACCTCACAATTGACATCTATTTAGAAATGACTGCGTACTTTGGAAGCTATATGTCCGTCATTTCAGACGGCAGACTGCCTGATTTAAAGCTCTGAATGTAAGATAAAAGCCACTGCTTCGCATTTCAGTTTGTGTAATGCACTAATCATCCGTATTATCATTAGTTCCACAGAAGTAGTACGGACAGATGGAGGGGGAGAGTTTGGGGGGTGCTGGAGCCTGTCTCAAGATGGCTCAAGATGGCGGTAGACACAGTCAGTGAATTCTGCTGTAGCCCTGTAGTACCAGAGAAATAGAGTAACAAAAGCTCTACTTTACATGTCAAGAAAAAGAAAATTGTGCATGGACGTCCCAAAAAATAAATAAATAAAAAAAGACGAAAGCAAGAAGCATAATATTTGAAAAAAGGCTAAAAGCTAAATGTGTATACGTTGACAAGAGGAGGCAGAGATACACTTTTTGGGAGGCAATGCTCCCAGCGGGTGAGTACCTGCTGATTAATTGTGACTTAGAATACGGCACCCATGTCAAGGCAGTTTGTAAAGAGAGCACTTGTCTAACTCCCACTCTTCCTGTACCCTCCAACCTAATCACCAAATACAATTTACACATACTCTTGCCATAACGTCCTTGGATTACAGCAGCAGAGTTTATTCTGGATACATAATAAATGATTCGTCAAACTTCAGAGCCACTCATTTGCCTACGCAGCCACCCTGCTTGCGCCACAGGTGACAGCAGAAAGAACAATCAAGCCTCGTTAACAAGTAAATGGTCTTCAAAAGACCTGTAAAGTACTCAGGCGTGGCTGTGTGCGCCCGGGAAGCAATTTCCAGCAGCAGCAAGGGGGTGGAGAGGGGGGGGGAGGGTGGCGAGATAACTCTGGATTGGAGCAGGGCAGCTCGGCAACATTTTCTAGTATTTTGCCGTTTTTACATATAAATACAGACAAAGGAAACATTATTTTCCGTCTGTATTTATATGTAAAAATCCGTTTAAATGGAAAACCGGGAGCCCAAATTATAAGGTAGCCGTTGAAAGGAGGCGACGTGAGATTAGAGAGGACGCCTGGTCAGAGTTAACATCAATTGACGTGTTGAAAAATAGCGCCAAGTTCTGGGCAGTGGTAAACCAATCTTATTTTGCTGACTCTTGTAACAATGAACTGGACTGCGGAATACAAGAAGATAAATGGCTGCTGCACTTTAAGTCAGTTTATGAGGATGAGAATTCTGGGGCTGAGGCGTCGACCACCTTCACCAGACTCCCTTATACCTTAGTAGTAAACAAAGGTGAGGTGGCCGACGCAATTGGCAAAATGACTAGTAATAAGGCTCCAGGGCCGGATGGTGTCCCTTCCGACATTTTCAAAGCTAACAAAGCATTTTGGTCCAAAATCTTAACGAATGTTTTAATAGAAATTCTAGTATAGGCATTCCCGAGACATGGTCCCAGTCGGTGATTGTCCCGATCTATAAAATAGGCGATAGAGGTGACCCGGGTAATTACCGCCCAATTTCTCTCATTGATTCAACCGTAAAGGTCCTAGGGAGAGTGGTCTTATGCAAACTTACTGATTGGCTTGAAGAAACTGATACTCTTTCCGCCCTACAGTATGGTTTTAGAAAAGGGCGAAGCACAATAGACCAAAGTCTCAATTTGCAACTGCTCATAGGGAAGTACACAATAGCGAAGCAAGGAAATTTGTATATTGCATTTATGGACCTATCCTCGGCGTTTGATCGAGTAAATAGGTCCAAGTTATGGGGTTTGCTTTTAAGGATTGGTATTGACCCCGATGTTGTGTACTTCCTGGCAGACCTCCATAGGGATCCTACAGCCTCTGTAAGGTATGATCGAAAAGGTAACAGCACGGGGAAGATTAGCATCTCCAATGGTGTAAGGCAAGGATGCATTTTAGCTCCTTTGCTTTTTACACTATATATTAACGATCTGGGAGGGGTTTTAGAACTATCATGTAAAGATATACCCAGGGCTGGGAAGTTTCTATCACCGGCATTATTATATGCGGATGATGCCGCCCTCTTAGCCCGCACCGCAGTGGGTCTCCAATGCCTACTAAATTATTTTTATGTTTTTATGTCATCTCTTGATCTAAGTGTCAATTATGGTAAATCTCATGTAATGGTTGTGGGCCTGAAAGGTAGGGCCCAGAAAAATGTTAAGGCGTTGCATTGCAATGGGCATAAATTGACAAGAGTGTCGATTTCCCTATTTGGGGGTTGTTTTTGATGACTGTTCAACTTGGCATCCCCAACTGTTGGAGAAAAGAATGCCTTTGTTCGTTCTATCTCGGCAGTTCTGGGTTTTTCCCGCAAATTAGGGGTGAAATTGATTTCAGTCTGGCTGAACCCGGAATTGAAGGTGAACCACAAAGTTTTAAATGATTGCCTCGCACTAGATCATTGGGACCACATTCCGTGGTTGAAATATGTCCAACAATTATCCATAAAGCTGGGACGGCCAGAACTGTTTAATAAGCCATCTCACTTGGTTAAGGGCGACCTAAAGTGGGTGAAAAGCACCTTTATGTTAAATAGAGGGTCGGACAGAGAAGGCCTGGAACTGGCAAAGCCTACTGTGAGAACGCATCAATTGATCGTATCCTCTGGGTGCGAACTGGAACTGTATTTTAAGGTCGTCAACACCTCAAACCATAGATATCTTTTAACTAAGTTTCGGTTAAATAAAATCCACTTTTTGATTTCTGGCCGCCCCTGTTGGACTAAATCCCTTGATCTGGATTTGTGCAAATGCGATGGTTGTTCCCTCATGGATACTGCCCATTTCTTGTTTTTCTGTGGTTACTTCACTTATATAAGGAAAAAGTTTATTATACCCTTATTAAAGGGGAAAGGATTTAGCCAAGTGAAGCCCGCTTTACTGTACCTTCAATTACTGCCAAACATATGGGAAATCTGCAATGTCGCCAAATTTTTAACCA
>NC_141697.1:898512969-898572969 GCF_964263255.1 Lissotriton vulgaris | reverse complement strand
TTTTGTCTCTAACTTATTTAGAGACAAACATTATCGCCGCACATCGGCGAATTTTATCGCACATAAACCTTGCTATTAGCAAGGTTTATCGCAAATGCGATAAAAAACGGCCGCAATGCATGAATATCGTTGAAAAGTCAGCGATATTCATGCATTATCCAGCAAATGCTCTTAGCCATGTTATCCACTTCCCATTGGATAACATGGCTAAAACTGCTCAGGGCAGGTGTTAGGTTTTGGAGATATTCGCGCTTAGCGCGAATATCTCCAAAAGTTGGTAATAGGAGATAGCGATGGTTAGGGACTGTTTCCAGTCGCTAAAATCTTGGCACGCCCACTTTGCATGTCATTAGTGATAAATATCACTGATATTCAAAGCGGGGCCCAAGATGGTCGCTATCACCTTTTAGCTGTCACTAACTGGTGTTAGCGACAGCTTGGTAATAGGGAGATAATTTTATCTCTTTTTTTTTGGCTTTTAAAGCCCAAAAAGCGGAAATAAACCCCCTTGATAATATGCCCCATGATTTCTCGGGGGTTTCAGCTGACAGGGCTTGGTATTGTGTTACGTGCTAATTCTTCCAGGAAACGTCAGAGGGTCGATGCAGGGGTTCTAGAAGGGGTGATAAACCATTTAAGCCTCATGAACAAGCGCATGGTCTTTTAAAGATTTGTGAAGTACTCGGGGCAGCGGTGTGTGTGTGCCCTCTTTCAGGAGCGGGAGGGGGGGGCACTGCCAGCAACTTGCCAGGCCAGGCAGTGTTCATACGTGCATCACCCTTTCTCTGCCTGCTATTGCGCTCCATGCTTCGGAAAGGTAAGAAAAAGAACGTGCATTTGAGTTTGAAATGTCCGATCTTGTTGCAGTACACTTGCAAAGCCCACACATGACAATAACCCGATTCAAGGCCCCATTCACTCGATTTTTTAAACATATATAGCACTCCAACAAAGTTAGATTTTAAAACTTTATTAACATTTAACTATAATGAACGGAACAAAAACTGTAAAAACATTTAAACATTTTTCACCCAAAAAAGCAACAATGGTCAGAAGCTGTCTTTTGTGCGAATAGTCCCAAGGCAGCACAACGTGCAGAGTTCTGGACGGCACCCAGGTGATGTCGCCTGGGTGCCGCACTGGTTTTGGGATCCTACAATGCTGCTCCCAAAATTGGCGTGGGGCGTCCCGGGTGGGGCGGGGGGAGGCCTCGTCAGTAGCGGTCTGTTGTGCGAATAGTCCCAAGGCAGCAGAACGCGCTGAGATGTTGATGGCACCCAGGTGATGTCCAGTAAACTGCTGCACTGGTTTTGGTATCCTACAATGCTGCTCCGAAAATTTGCGTGCGGCGGCCCGGGGGGGGTGGGGGGGCGTGGGGGAGGCGGCGTGAACGGGCCTCCCCAGGTGGCAGCCATCCAGTTGAGTTGCGCCCGCTCTTGCGGCTACAGCGTCTCGCTCACCATGTTGTTGAGTTGCTCCCACTCTTGCAGTGCAGCGATAGGCGCCTGCCACATGACTCTTAAAATGGCAGACGGCTCTGCGGTTTTGGGCCTGGTCCACTGAAATGGCCCTGGGACACCTTGGAACTTGGACGCTTGCCTGCTAGGGCTTGGGCTCCATTCTCGAAAAGCGTCCCCTCAGCCGTGAAGATTCTACAAAAGTCTTGGGGGCCCCCGACTCCCGCAGGCTTCCGGTGGGGAGCGGCTGCCATGATTGCTCGCGGAATGACCACGACGGAGCCACGAGATGGTGGTGCTCTCATGCTGACGCCAGCTTCAGTCTGAATGATCCAGAAACAAGGTGGGGCTTTCATCGTTTGGGGAAAAAAAAATGTTCTAAACCAATGAAAAGTGTTATTTTTAGGTCATATGACCAAGCCTTCCATCTTTAGGAAACCAAAAGTAAAATGATCCAATGAAAAGTTTTATAAACAAGTCACATGACCTGTTATGCGGCCTAGGGCTACAAAAAGCGTAGAAAATCCGTTGGCACGTGAGGCGGCGTCAGTAGCGGACCGATGTGCGAATAGGCCGAAGGCAGCACAACGCGCCGAGAACCGGATGGCACCGAGTTAGTGTCCAGCAAGTTGCTGCACTGGTGTGGCTATCCTACAATGCTGCGCCGAAAGACGGCGTGTCCAGCTGAGTTGCGGTCACTCTTGCGGTACACTGACTCGAACGCGCCGAGATCCGGATGGCACCGAGGTTGTGCCCAGCAAGTTGCCGCACTGGTGTGGCCATCCTACAATGCTGCGCCGAAAGTCGGCGTGGGGTGCCCCGTTGGCTTATGAGGTGATGTCAGTAGTGGACCGATGTGTGAATAGGTCGGAACCAGCACAAGGCGCCAAGATCCGAATGGCAAGTCCTGGATGTTGAGTGCCTCAGTTGAGATTTCTGAGCAGTGCTTGTAAGTCTGTCTGAAGCTTATTTGCACCTGCTGCAGCTTCACTATTGCCCTGGTGTGGCCAAAGGTCGCACATGACATAGGCGGCCGGCTCCCGAGGTCCGGCGGAACTTTTTTCCTTTTCCTTTCTGCTTCTTTTCCTACAATCCGTTTCATCTGAAGACACGACCAGGTCCCTGAATGTGTGCAGGGGGACGCTATTGATTGAATGAAAATGGCGGCTTGACACAAAGCTGACTCAAGCGTTGCTGTTGATGCTATACAGACAAAAATTGGTTTTCAGTTTGTACATTCTTCAAGATTTTTTTCTCTATCCAAGTCTGATTGAGAGTTTGTAGAAAAATGGCTTCAGATTTTCCACATACTACTCTTCAACATTCTTCCTAAATGTAACAATGTGAAACTCACTAGGAGAACGGCTGTTTCTGTTTCCTTTCAAAATGCTGCCAACAATATTTTCTGAATGGAAGACACCATCTTGTAGCATAAAGGGCCGAAAGGGGTTCTGGTCTGGCCGATGGTTGGTGGAGACATTTTGACTATATCTTGGACCTGCCCGGCCTCGCTCAAAATGGCGCCGGTATAAATGGGACTCGTAACTCCTTGCCCGCAAATGTATATCTAGAAAATGTTATTGTAAGTGGCCCTGTCGTATTTTAATTACAAAATGTACGTCCACCGATTCCGCAACTGTTAGACACCTTTGTTCTTGCAACCTAATGGCCCGCTCGTTACGTTCCTCTACAGTGTAAATGTCTTCTCATCATATACGATTTCAGTTTGCTCCGTGGCCGGCCCACGTGGTTATAGGCCCGTATTTGTATACTGACATTTTCACAATAAAGGTTTTTAAAACAAAACACGGTAGTAGTATTTACATTGGTAAAGTTTTTACTTTTAGTCACTGTTTTCGAATCAGTAAAAGGCAAGTGAAATAAAGCAGTCCAATTACATGACGGATAAAAGGTATAATATGTAGGAACGCAGTAAAGATAAATGGTCAAGGGCAGTTGTGTTTTTCATTTCTGCAACATAAAGTGATCGATAAGAATCTGATAATCAGGCGTATCGGCGACTAAGACAGCAGGCCGAATCTCTTTTACTCAACGGCTCCGTCATGGAAGGAAGAAACGCCCTTTTTCTCGAAAAAGGAATATATTTTACTTGCAGGACAGTTGTAAATTTTCCGGGAAAGTACATTAGCCTGGAATATTATAACATATATGTTTTAAAAAAAATAATGTTCGAAAACAATAAAAAGCGTAATTTTTAGGTCATATGACCAAGCTTTTCATCATTAAAATAACAAAAGCAAAATGAACCAATGAAAAGTTTTATTAACAAGTCACATGACCTGTTATGCTTACGTTACGCGCTGCGCGCCGCGCCTCGGATCACTTCCGGGTGCGCTAACGCGGCGTGTCATATAACGCATTACTCGACAACGTAGGTCAAGAATATAGTCAAAATGTCTCCACCAACCAGCGTTCGGAACACAACCCCTTTCAGCAGTCCAAAAAGTTCTGTTAAATGACAACAGAGGGGACAGGCAACAAGAACCATCAGTCAAAGAGGGGAGGGCAAGTTCTTCTCTTCCGGGTCATGTTGGGGCGCTACCAGAACTGATCGAATTGGTAGTCTACAGTGTTTCTGGATGTTTCAGACTAAAGCTGGCGTCAGCATGAGAGCACTACCATCTCGTAGCTCCGTCCTGGCCATTCCACGAGCAATCATGGCAGCCGCTTCCCACCAGAAGCCTGCGGGAGTCGGAGGCCCCCAAGACTTTTGTAGAATCTTCACGGCTGAGGGGACGCTTTCGAGAATGGGACCTAAGCCCTATCAGGGAAGCGTCCGAGTTCAAAGGTGTCCCAGGGCCATTTTAGTGGACCAGGCCCAAAACCGAAGAGCCGGCAGCCATTTTGAGAGTCCTGTGGCAGCCGCCTATCGCTGCACCGCAAGAGCGGGAGCAACTCAACTACATGATGAGCGAGACGCTGTAGTCGCAAGAGCGGGCGGTAAACAGCTGAATGGCGGAAGAGGCACAGTGTAGCAAAAGCGGGCGGAATGGCAACTGAAACGGTAAAGGGGCGCCCCACTACAGCGTGTCTTCAGGTCAAACGGATTGTGGGACAAGGTCCAGAATTGAAGAGTCATCAAAAGGCAAAAAGTTCCGCCGGACCCCGGGAGCCGGCCGCCTATGTCGGGGGCGATCTCAGGCTACACCAGTGCTATAAGACTTGGGGAGGGTGTCGGAGCCAAGCGTCTTCTCCGAGTCCATGGCCATCACACCGCCCCTCAGGGGCCTCCGTCAAGCTGTTTAGGAAGGTAACATATCACATTGTTTTCTAATGCAGTCAGGTCCACAAACGACACTCACTCACTTACTTTGAGAATAGTGAAGCTGCAGTAGGTGGAAATAAGCTTCAGACAGTGTTACAAGCACTGCTCAGAACTCTTAACTATGGCACCCAACATCCAGAACTTATGCCATTTGAGAATGGCAGTGACATTGAAGCAACTCAGGGACCAAAACCATTAACGTACTTTCACGTATGAAAATCTTACTTGGGGAGGAGGCAGGAGCGAAGCGCCCCCTCCCAGTCTGCGCCACCACACCGTATGTTGAAAATCTGAAGCCATCGTTCTACAAAGTCAACCAACCTTGGATTGAAAAATCTAGAAAAATGTACAAACTGAAAACCAGTTTTGGTCTGCATAGCATCAGTAGCAACGCTTGCTATCAGAGTGCATGCTCGATCGATTGAGCTAGCCGGATCGGGCAATAAAAAGTATAAAATAGTTATGTAAATAGTTATTTAATAGAATGTTTTACCCTGTTTCTTTGCTGGTGTGTTGTCTATATTTTTAATATTTGCATAGGGTTTGTCGTTATTTTGGGCGGGGTGGGTGACGGAGTCGAGCTGTCTTGCACCCCTCATGGTGTGGAGCTCAGTTCATCTCACTATTTTCGTATTTCTCATGAAGGGTTGTTCCTAATATTTCTATTTTAGCGAGGTCAAAAAGAGATCCAATTAGTGGCCTACTGATTTTGCTCGATTACTTTTATTTTTTTACACAATTTTTCACTATCTGCAAAGACTAAACAGAGTATTGCGACTTTGTGCTTGTTTGTAAATAGAGAATGATCCAAAGAGAACCAATTCTAAAACAGTAAATGCTTGGATAACAATCAATCAAATGGAGAGACAAGCAGGCACGACGGATTACAACGGGGGCAAAGGCCTGCGTTAACTACCGTTCACTATCTGCAAAGAGAGAGTAATACTAAGAGAAAAGGGGGGCAGCGTTCAAAGCACATCAGCGTGCATAAATACGAAAATGTTTTTATCTATCACGTACTTGACATTTTAAAGCTTTTCATATTTGCTATTAAAAAACCAATGAAAAAACCATAGGTTATAGTGGATATATAGTTAGGAATTTGCATTTACAAAACCTTGAAAATTCAATGAAAAAACCATTGGTTTTAGGCCATATATAGTTAGGGATTTGCATTTACAAAACCTTATTTTACTCGCATAAAACCATTGAAATTCCATATATAGTTATAAGCGCTAACTATATATCACGCACCCGCAATCCACTGCTGATGATGTCACATATTACATCATTCATGACATGGTTAGTGACATCACTGATGACATCTCAAATGACATCACTGATGACATCACTGAAAACATCTCATTTGACATGACTGATAACATCACTGATGATATCATTCATGTGATAATACCATGAACCTCTTCAGACTCTAATATAACCTTAGATACAATCAGTGTAAACAGACAGTCACAGACTGTCACTCATCCATGGAGTAACTCACACACCTAGTCAGTCATGCAAAGAATCAATCACACCTCCATTTCCTCAACTATACAGTTATACACACCTTACTTATTCAAACATATACTAACACATATTTACTCTTTTATACAATCCTTGATTGAAGTTCACAATGATCCATACAGCCACTCACACATTCACTGGCTCTTATGCACAGTTATTTATATATGTCAACTCTCACATGTATTGTGTTCTACATATGTACTTACTTTGACATGTAGCACTGAGATATCCATTCACTCACCAATACACTCATGCACACAGTCAACTGCCCATACAGCTGTTTCCACCTGCACTTTTGAACCCATACATCTAGTGAATCAACTGCTCACAAATCTATGCACAGAGTCATACACCTCCCAGCCACCCACACACATACTCAGTCTCCCATAGAAATACTTGGGCAACCAATCAATAACCCATATAGTTACTCATATAGCTACTGATCAACACATGTAGCAGCTTACACAACAGACATACTGATGCACAAATTAAGACAGTTTAGTCACTAACCCATGCACTCAGTGAGACACATTTAATCACTCACTCATACAGTCAGTCATGCACCTACTAAATCCTTCATCCAGACACTTATACATCCACTCATTCTTCCTTGTGTAAGACATATTTTAACTTTACAGAAACATACAGTCACTGGATGTTGTCATCAGTGTTGTCATCAGTGATGTCACTGACCATGTCATGAATGATGTAATATGTGACATCATCAGCAGTGGATTGCGGGTGCGCGATATATAGTTATTGCAACTAACTATATATGCGAATTTCTATGGTTTGGTGCGAGTAAATTAAGGTTTTGTAAATGCTAATCCATAACTATATATGGTCTATAACCAATGGTTTTTTCAGTGAATTTTCAAGGTTTTGTAAATGCTAATCCCTAACTATATATGGTCTATAACCTATGGTTTTTTCAGTGAATTTCAATGGTCTTTTAATAGCAAATATCAAAAGCTTTAAAATGTCAAGTACGTGGTAGATAAAAACATTTTCGTGTCTATGCACGCTGATGTGCTTTGAACGCTGCCCCCCTTTTTTTTCTTTTAGGAGTATTCTCTCTTTGCAGATAGTGAAGGGTAGGTAACGCAGGCCTTTGCCCCCGTTGTAATCCGTCGTGCCTGCTTCTCTCTCCATTTGATTGATTGTTATCCAAGCATTTACTGTTTTAGAATTGGATCTCTTTGCTTCATTCTCTAATAGCAAACAAGCACAGTGTCGCAATACTCTGTTTAGTCTTTGCAGATAGTGAAAAATCGTTTTAAAAAACAAAAGGAATCGAGCAAAATCAGTAGGCCACTAATGGGATCTCTTTTTGACCTCGCTAAAATAGAAACATTAGGAACAACCCCTCATGAGAAATACGAAACTAGTGAGATGAACTGAGCTCGACGCCATGATGACTGCAAGACAGCTCGGCTCCGCCACCCACCCCGCCCAAATTCTATTAGTTCCGGTGGAGCCCCAACGTGAACAGGTAGAGAAGAACTTGCCCTCCCCTCTTTGACTGAAGGTTCTTGTAGCCTGTCCCTTCTGTTGTCATTTAACAGAACTTTTTGGACTACTGAAAGGGGTTGTGTTCCGACCGCTGGTTGGTGGAGACATTTTGACTATATTCTGGACCTGCGTTGTCGCGTAATGCGTCATATGACGCGCCGCGTTAGCGCACCCGGAAGTACTCCGGTGCGCAAGGCGCATCTTCCTGGAAGCGATCCAGAGCGCGGCGCGCAGCGCGTAACATAAGCATAACAGGTCATGTGACTTGTTAATAAAACTTTTCATTGGTTCATTTTACTTTTGTTATTCTATTGATGAAAGGCTTGGTCATAATAACGCTTTTCATTGCTTTCGAACATTTTTTTTTCTTAAACATATATGTTATAATGTTCCAGGCTAATGTATTTTCCCGGGAAATTTACAACTGTCCTGCAAGTAAAATATTCCTATTTCGAGAAAAAGGGCGTTTCTTCGTCCCATGAAGGAGCTGTTGAGCAAAAGAGGCTCGGCCTGCTGTCTTAGTCGCCGATAGGCCTGAATATCAGATTCTTATCGATCACTTTATGTTGCAGGAGTAGAAAACACAACAGCCCTTGACCATTTATCTTTACTGCGTTCCTGCGTATTATACCTTTTAACCATCATGTAATTGGACTGCTTTATTTCACTTGCCTTTTACTGATTCAAAAACAGTGGCTATTATTCAAAACTTTTCCAATGTAAGTACTACTACCATGTTTTGTTTTAAAAACCTTTATTGTGAAAATGTCAGTATACAAATACGGGCCTATAACCACGTGGGCCGGCCACTGAGCAAACTGGAATCGTATATGATGAGGGGACATTTACACTGTAGAACAACGTAACGGGCAACCCATTAGGTTGCAAGAACTAAGGTGTCTAACATTTGCGGAATCGGTGGACGTACATTTTATAATTAAAGTACGACAGGGCCAGTTACAATAAAATTATCTAGATATACATTTGCGGGCAAGTACCATGGGTGACGTTAAATCGAACTTTCAATAGTACAGTAATCAATAACACATCAGAACTTAATATCAATAGGGATGTCCAAATGTTCAATCAGTACTCGTCCCCGCCCGCCATGTGCTTCAAAACTGCATACGTATCTCGTGATATAAAGGTTGGGCAACCAGTACACAACTTGGAGTTACGAGTCCCATTTATACCGGCGCCATTTTGGGCAAGGCCGGACAGGTCCAGGATATAGTCAAAATGTCTCCACCAACCAGCGACTATGATGATGTTCATAAGCTCTATTGATTAGAATAGCACTCCTCTCTCCACATGAAATTAATTTTCATTTTCATTTGTCCAAAGTTCTTCTGAAGATTTAGAACCGTTTCCCTTGCCTCTGATTCTGACACTGCCACTTCAATGGTGGATGTACTGGCAGGTCGGGGATTATCCACCAAATCAAACTGCAGATGAGATGCCTTCACCTGGAGAGGCGGAAGAGGTCCGTTTACGCCGCCTCTCCCCCCCCCGGGCACCCCACGCGGTCTTTCGACGCAGCATTGTAGGATGGCCACACCAGTGCGGCAACTTGCTGGACACCACCTCGGTGCCATCCGGATCTCGGCGCGTTCGAGTCACTGTACCGCAAGAGCGGGAGAAACTCAGCTGGACACGCCGTCTTTCGGCGCAGCATTGTAGGATGGCCACACCAGTCAAACTTGCTGGACTCCACCTCGGTGCCATCCGGATCTCAGCGCGTTTGAGTCACTGTACCGCAAGAGTGGGAGAAACTCAGCTGGACACGCCGTCTTTCGGCGCAGCATTGTAGGATGGCCACACCAGTGCGGCAACTTGCTGGACACCACCTCGGTGCCATCCGGATCTCGTCGCGTTGTGCTGCCTTCGGCGTACTGTAGCAGCAAGAGTGACCGCAGCTCAGCTGGACACGCCGTCTTTCGGCGCAGCATTGTAGGATGGCCACACCAGTGCGGCAACTTGCTGGACACCACCTCGGTGCCATCCGGATCTCGGCGCGTTGTGCTGCCTTCGGCCTACTGTAGCAGCAAGTGCGGGCGCAACTCGCCTGGACGGCGTGTGAAACGCTAAGGGGCGCCGCACTGCACATGAGGTGCATCCACCTGGGGAGGCAGAAGAGGGCCGTTTGCGCCACCTCCCCCCTGGCACCCCACGCCGTCTTTCGGCGCAGCATTGTAGGATGGCCACACCAGTGCAACTTGCTGGACACCAACTCGGTGCCATCCGGATCTCGGCGCGTTGTGCTGCCTTCGGCCTATTCGCACATCGGTCCGCTACTGACGCCGCCTCATGGGCCAACGGATTTTGTACGCTTTTTATAGCCCAAAGCAGCATAACAGGTCATGTGACTTGTTTATAAAACTTTTCATTGGTTCATTTTACTTTTGGTTTCCTAATGATGGAAGGCTTGATCATATGACCTAAAAATAAAACTTTTCATTGGATTAAAAGATTTTTTTTCCCAAACGATGAAAGACCCACCTTTTTTTTTTTCTCACTCGGCAATCAAAAAAGGTTCCGTTAGATGACAACAGAGGGGACAGGCAACAAGAACCATCACTCAAAAAAGGGGAGGGCAAGTTCTTCCCTACCGGGTCACGTTGGGGCTCCACCGGAACTCATCGAATTGATAGTCTACAGTGTTTCTGGATGTTTCAGACTGAAGCTGGCGTCAGCATGAGAGCACCACCATCACGTAGCTCCGTCGTGGCCATTCCGCAAGCAATCATGGCAGCCGCTCACCACCGGAAGCCTGCGGGCGTCGGGGGCCCCCAAGACTTTTGTAGAATCTTCAAGGCTGAGGGGACGCTTTCGAGAATGGAGCCCAAGCCCTAGCAGACAAGCATCCGAGTTCCAAGGTGTCCCAGGGCCATTTTAGTGGACCAGGCCCAAATCCGGAGAGCCGGCCGCCATTTTAAGAGTCATGTGGGAGCCGCCTATCACTGCACCGCAAGAGTGGGAGCAACTCAACTACATGGTGAGCGAGACGCTGTAGCCGCAAGAGCGGGCGGTAAACAGCTGAATGGCGGATGAGGCACAGTGTAGCAAAAGTGGGCGGAATGGCAACTGAAACGGTAAAGGGGCGCCCCACTACAACAGATGAGCCTCCACCTGGGGAGGCCCATTCACGCCGCCTCCCCCCCCCCCCCGGGGCGCCCCACGCCGTTTTTCAGAGCAGCATTGTAGGATACCAAAACCAGTGCGGCAACTTACTGGACATCAACTGGGTGCCGTCCAGATCTCAGCGCGTTCTGCTGCCTTGGGACAATTCGCACAACAGACCGCTACTGACGAGGCACAGAGCAGCAAAAGCAGGCGGAAAACCGCTGAATGGCAAGTGAAACGCTAAAGGGGCGCCCCACTACAACAGACGAGCCTCCACCTGGGGAGGCCCATTCACGCCGCCTCCCCCCCCACACCCCCCCCGGGGCGCCCCACGCCGTTTTTCGGAGCAGCATTGTAGGATACCAAAACCAGTGCGGCACCCAGGTGGCATCACCTGGGTGCCGTCGAGAACTCAGCACGCTGTGCTGCCTTGGGACTATTCGCACAACAGACCGCTACTGACCATTGTTGCTTCTGTTTTAATAAAAAAAAATGTAAGGTGTTTACTGTTTTTGTTGCGATGTATATATTTATAAGTTATTAAAGTGTTATAATCCTACTACTTTGTTGGAGTGCTATATATTTTTAATGTGACACATAATTGTGAAGACTTTGATGTACAAAACGGCATCCCTGGAATCTTCCGCTTCAGGCTCGGTCCCACACACCCTCACAGTGAGAATCCCCTCCCCAATCACAATACAGGATGGTTATCAAATAGTAGAAACGTGTGTGGTGTGACGGATCTCATTGGGTGGGGGCCTTGATCTACTGTAACTCCTTTGAAGAGGGGTGATTCTTTACAGTTGAGGCCAAAAAATACATCCGCAGGGCTACGTGATAGACGGGGACCGGCCTGGACAATCAGACACAAAGGAAGAGGAATGTCAGAGGGTGCGGTAGTGAATAGGGTGAAAGGGTGGTGTCGGGCGGGCACAGGGTGTGATTCTCAGGGAAGAGCAGCGCAGATGGGGGGAGGTTTATGGCCCATGCATAAGACAGAGAGCGGGGGTGACCAGTGTGTGGGGGAGATGCTTGCGAGGGTGGTGAGCCATGCTGAGGATCGGCGGCGTGCAGAGAGTAGGTCTGGTCAAGGCATCTAAAATGGCTGCCGTGCACGACAAAAGTGTGGCATTGGAAAAAAAGCAAGATGGCGCAGACAATGTTTATCAATCCGAATTAATTTATAACAATTATTTTTAACAATATATTTACTCGCAGTGTCAAAATGGCGGTCAACACTTCCTGATTTCCTTCGAATTGAACGTTAACAGATGTCACGCAGCAAAAAAAAAAACGCTCACGTGCAGCCGCTGGAAAACAAGTATCAACCTATATGAGCCTCCTCAGCCACCCTCAGAAAACATAGGGGGTCAGGATACGTCTCCCGTACCCCCTTATACCCATTTCTCACATTGTTTTTCCTCCATCTTGTAATTTAATTAAATCGAACACACAAAATGGTGAATTCCCGTTTCGCGTCCCGGTTCGCGAACCGGAAAGCGCTTCTACCGCAAAAAATCAATATTTTTTTATTTGCCCCACGGGACCCTTTAATAACCCCAACATCATTCCTAGGGGGTCAAGAAGGGTCTACCTTGCCCCCTTTCATTAAATTCCCCCTTCGTTTTTCTCCTCCTCTTGTCTCTCGATCCTACTGAGAGACAAGATGGCGGCCGCTATGGACTGTTTAGAATGTTGACAGACACCGGAGAGCCAATTAGCTTCGCTTTGCAAAGCTCCGTTACGCGAAAAGTACGCGAACTGGAGCGCTATCCGGGACGCTGTCACAGATAGATCTGTTTTTTAAAACGTTAATTTCTCAAAATCCACTGGAGCACATATATTGAGACCCAGCAAAGGCACATCGGGCTAACAGTCCCTACAATTTTGCCAAGTTTTGTGTAAATCCATTCAGCCGTTCTAGCTAAAAGTGAGGCCAAACGCCCTATGGAAAAATGATTGGGAAAAACGCGTTTTGGGACCCCCCTTTTTTCTCAGCCCCCCCTTTTTTCTCGGCCCCCCCTTGACGAAACCCCCCCAAATTTTCAGGGGCTGATCAAAAACAAAATGTGCCATTTTCCTGAAAATTTCAGCCAATTCCGTCCACAAACGCCAGTTATTAGACATAGAATTTTCAAAAGTTGCATAGAGAAAAAATCCTAACTATATATACCTACAGGCGACCGCCAGTAGGTAATATATATATATGTATGTGTGTGTGTATATATATATGTGTGTGCGTATGTATATATCCAAATCCAGCACACGTGATCGCTTAGGACCCCTGCCGCTTCCAGTGGCGGGCCTCGGACTGGATAGCGAATCCCTTCAAATCCAACCTTTCACTCCTCCTTAAGAAAATATTGTCCGGGCCACTTGCAGTTGCAAAAGCGTGTTTATTTGGGAAGGCTTCGCTCGGCGCGTTTCGCAGGCAGAACCCGCTTTCTCACAAGAACGAGAAAACTGTTTCCCGTGCGATATATACTAATCACATGGTATTCGCGTCATACCAATAGCAATAGACAACAGACCCGCTGAAAGTGCTGCGAGCTATGGTTGCCTTGTTAATGTGTAACCAAGCACCATAATATTAACACAATACTTGGCAATAAGTTCATGACATCAATCAATGTTTGTGGACAAAAAACAGTTATTGCATTGTAATTCAGCAAAATTCTGTTTCGTGTGCGAGCAGCTGCTCGAAAGTTTTCATGTCAAATAGACTAATAAAGTTTTATTGTTTTGGTCATTCAGTGTTGCATGAAATGAAAGGATTGTCATTATGGCTTCATGTACACGTATAAACACATATAAACCGTATCTTAATGAAAGAAAATACTAGAGTATGTTCAATTCAAAGTAAATGCAATAACTGTTTTTTGTCCACATACATTGATTGATGTCATGAATCGCAGCATTTTCAGCGGGTCTGTTGAATATTGCTATGACACGAATACCATGTGATTAGTATATATTGCACGGGAAACAGTTTTCTCGCTCTCGTGAGAAAGCTTGTTCTGCCTGCGAAACCCGTCGAGCGAAGCCTTCCCGAATAAACACGCTTTTGCAACTGCCCAGGACAATCTTTTCTTGAGGAGGAATGAAAGGATATATATATATATCCATCCATCCATCCATCCATATCCTACTGGCGGTCGCCAGTAGGTAGTTATAGTTAGGATTGGCTGCCATAGGAAATTCCGAGCATTCTATTGGGAATAACTTTGTCGCCGATTGAGGGATCTGCCTGTAATTTTCCTTAAAATGGTCTCGCTGCGCTCTTCTCCTTCCCTGAAAGTTTCGGGGGGATTCGTGAAGTGGGGGCTGAGAAAAAAGGGGGGTCCCAAAATGTGTTTTCTCCATGTTAATTTCCATATGACAGTCTGACAAGTCTACAGCCCGAACTGCTGAACGGAATTAAGCCAAACTTGGCAAAATTGTAGGGACTGGTACACAGATGTGCCTTTGCTATGTTTGTTGAAAATTGCTCCAGTGGTTTTTATGAAAATTAAGTTAAAAAACACATATATATCTATAGAAGCGCTGCGGTTGCTCACCGGTGCGCGTACCGGGAAGCGCACCCGGCGCGCTACGGGAGTGCGCGAGCGGAAGCTGATTGGCTGTCGGGTGTCTGTCAACATTCTAAACAGTCCGGAGAGTCCGCCATCTTGTTGTAGTGTAGTTCCTATTTTCTCTATAGGCCCTGCGCATTGGAATAACATAAACAGCAGTGTAGACGTAGGAGTGCGGTCTTCTAGGTCTCTACTGACTATGTTAGACTTAATTGGTTTTGTACCAGCTAGCTCAGAGGTCACTGGAAACTTTCTTGACTGAATAGGAAGTGATCAGCTTCCCTGGCTCAGACAAGAAGGGATTCAGTTTTCCAACAACTGCATTAACATGGCAACTTTGCTCCTCAGAATAAGATTCAATCTCTAGAGTCGTGTGGAACAATAGACAGCTATTTCACTCAGTCAGTTGTGCAGAATTACTTTCACCAGTTATGCAGAGAATAGAGAGACTGGCGTTTTCAATAAAAGGTATTATTTATTGAACAGTCCTTCGTCTCATGCAAGAGAAATGAATTGCCACAATTGCAAGACTTGTTATTATAAAAAGTGCGTACAGTAAAAGGAGTATTGCGAAATAAAACTGTAAAAGCATTGATATGGTTTCTTAGCCATAAAATGGTTAAAATGAATAAAATATACACATTCATATATACATTTGGTTAACGTCCTCAACTGGTGCTTCTAACTACGCCTACCCCGGTGTACCTGACCTAAGCCTAACACATGGGAGGGAGTAAGTAAGTAGCAGTTTAAGTTAAGTTGGTTTTGCCAAGGGTTTGCTTCAAGAATTCTCTTTAAGGGTTTAGTCAGCATCGTACCTCTGGAATAGAATGTTGGAGGTCTGGTATCTCCTCTCAGGACTCGATATTCCAGTTACCCGCAAGGGTAGGCTGGAAACGCCGGAGCTGGATTTTCTCGGCAGGAGAAAAGACAGCGTCTTTCCCAGCGCGTCAAGGAGGAGGAGGGGCAGCGTCCGTGGGCTTCTCGCATCTGCTGGGCTCTGCAAGGGACAGCTGTTCTGCTCCAGTATTCACCACCACCGTGTTTGCTTAAGGCAACGTTGGTATTATTTAGGTGCCGAGTTTGACGTAAGTTTTTGGACATAAGACGTCAATAAAGATGTCACTAAGAACGGGTCGTTCTTACAGTGCTTGCAAGAGTTCTATTACTAATCAAAACAAAGCAAGTGGGGCTTTCCCAGGTTGCTGGGGGGTTTGAGCTGTCGAAAGAACTCGGTGTGTTATCTAGGAATCTAAGGAAGTGGCTTCTGCTGTGTCATGTACTGTAATGAGCTGCAGAGACGAGTCACTGAAATATGGCTCTGATCGTTTATGCCATTATAGGGATATCTATTGATTATAGCCGTATAGGGGCATAAGGTCACAATATTGATTGGGGTCCTAGATAGAACACAACACCCACTCCACGAATTTATGTCCATCAAATTACTAAAACTAAAGCAAATAGTTTGCGCAAGTATTCCTACCCACCCCAAAATAAATATTGCATTTGAAATGGTGTATATGAAATACATGAGAATATAGGTACTGTACGTTTTCAAGCATAGGAATCATTCAAAAATTATTGCATATGTAATCAGTTTGAACGATTTTGTGAAAATTACACATGAAATGTCTCTTAAAACAGAAAAGAAGGGCGAGACTATTTCATCACATATAAATACAATTGTTGTAAAATGTGCTAGAGGCAGAGGTAAAGTTTTTTTCTCTCTAGGTCTACTAAAAATAGAAGCTCTGTTCTTTATGAATAGTTCTACTTTAAGCAAAGTAGGTGTGCCAGAAAAAAGGTAAATATTTTGAAAAATGTCTGATTCCGCAAAAATTTTTTCATGGGGAGCGGAAAAATAAAGTTCCAAACGCTTTTCAGTAGTTTTTGTTGATCAAAACTGAAGGCCGAATTCAGAGTTCATGGGAACGCTGTGCGCCGGATTGTTTTCCACAATTCATTGTTTCTGTTCAGGGGAGAACATCATATCAGACAGGCTCTCAAAGAATAGGTCTACATATTCAGGTGACAGTTCGACCAGGTTCGATAGTGCAGTAACCAGGCAGTTGTGAGAATGATTGCTATCATCGATGTCTGGATCAGCAATGCTCACAGGTCCTACCTGGGTGATGCTGCTTTCATTTTTTGCTTCACTGCCGCCACCTAGTCGTAGCGCAGGAGTCTCAACGAATGCCGTCATCAGGATTGGTAGCAGCTGGGGACAACATGATGCGTGAGCCGTCACAGGACTTAGCAAAGTATCGATATCCATTGGTACTGCTGATGGTAGTGCAAGACAGGTTTCTAACAAGCATTCTTCTCCACATAGCATACATCGAAGCACAGGTAAGATGGAGGTCTTCCATATAGGTCTGAATGAAAGAAACCAGGTCATGTTCAGATCTCTCAGCCGGGCCAATCCAAGGACCTTAGTTATGCGGTCCCGGTAGCTTATTGCTAGGATTGTTTCTTCCATCCTTGCCGGAGTCATGTCTGTGTTTTGGCTTGCCATATCGGAGCAGGAGGGTCAAAAATAAAATGCCTGCTACGAGTCCCAAAAGTAGTGGTAGGCCGCCAAAGACTGAATGGACAAAATTGGGAATAATTCCCAGAACTGCTTTGAATGGTGTTAACAGTCCCGAAAAAATTGTCTTAAATACGTTTGAGATACCAATGGCATCCGACATATTAAGGATTTGGCTGAGCATTTCTGTGAAATGCACGGGGCAATTTGTTGATAAAAGTTCCTGTATCTCCGATGTTGTCCTTGCAACTTGGAGATCATATGTTTCTTTTGATGACGTGATGGGCACTGTTGTCTGCAAAAGCACAGACTTCATTCTGCTTAAAGTATCAATTCGTATAGAAGAGATATTCAAAGGAGGCCAAATCGGTGTCTCGGAATCTTCAGGGCCGTTTGGAAACAATGCTTGCATACAGCAAGTGACCATGGAAGACACGCTTACGAGATATGCTTTCCCTAAAGAAGGGCTCTATCTGCGTTGCAGGTGTGACGTGTTGGTGGCATGAAACGTTGTTTGAAATCCCTTCACAGGCCCTATGTAAATTAATACCCTGGCACAAAAGTATACCGCTCAGTGAATGTTTGCAATTTTTACCACTAAGAAATACATTCTGGTCGTTGTCACTGTAGCATGTGTGTGTATATGGTAATTTCCATGATGACTTAATGTACCCTTTACCCAACCTTTCATACTGGCCTGTCGGTATATACTCAAGGCAGTTTTTAAATCGGAAAGTTGTTATCGGAATTGTGATAATCCTGTGTATTATCCATTCAATGACATGTCTTTCTGACATTGTCAATTGTAATCTCTCAAGTTTTTCGATGCTCAGGATTGTATAGTCTGCTCCTTTCTGTGCCAAACTGATTTGTTTATCAGTAAGGTTAAAGATGGAAAACAATGATGTTGTGTTGATTAAACGCCATGGCACATAGCCTGAACGAAGATTTTGCAACGTCCAGCCTAGCTGTACAATAGAACGTAATTGGGACTGGCCATGTTGTAACATTAGCAAGTCTTTATCTATTATATCGATGGCAGATGATACAATACTGTCCAGTGAATATATTCTGGAAGACAGTCATTAACCCATTGTCCACAACAGAAAGTGATTTTTCCAAATTAATACGATCAATTTCTCATATTTTCTCGGCTGTTTCAATTTGAGTTACTTTCCAAGCCTTGTTGTATGCAGCATATATGCTGGCCGCTATGAAACGTTTTTGACGCTGTTTGCGTGGTCCCATAATGAAATCACGCA
Organism: Lissotriton vulgaris; assembly: GCF_964263255.1. Taxonomy (NCBI): domain Eukaryota; kingdom Metazoa; phylum Chordata; class Amphibia; order Caudata; family Salamandridae; genus Lissotriton; species Lissotriton vulgaris. The sequence goes on along the minus strand of NC_141697.1, from coordinate 898,554,697 downwards.
AGTCAGCACCATCTTTAAGTAAAGACAAGTGTTGCTTAAATTGAGCCAGTGTGGATGTTTGGAGCCATTCATGGAAGAGTTTCCCTACACTGTATGTTGTTACTATCCCTGGATGTTGTCTCTGGGAGTATCTAGGGTCTGGTCTGGTCATTTTTAACCCCTGTGTTTTGTTCTGGAATCTATCTTGACAGTTATTTGTGTCTATAGGCCAGATGAACCACGTTTTCCAATCAGGATGTGTTCTGTTTTCATTTAAAATTTGGTATACGTCTACTTCAATATCTGTGGTTGCATTATCAGGTATTGGCTTTGGAATAGACGGTTTGTTTAGGTCCTTAATCTTAGCTAGGCCAAGACAAGTTGTTTGGTGAATTGTGTCATTTAAGAACATTATTTGTTCTGGGATCATGCAGGCTCCAAATAATGCTTCTAGGCCTTGTACCTGCCAATCTTTTGTACCCCACATGTTTTTTTTTTCAATGTTGTTTTTCCAGAAATAAAAACCAAATGTAATAATTTTTTCATAAAATGCTTCTGAATACATCAATTTAGTATTTGTCAGCATGGTTTTCGTCCCTGTTTTATCCAACAGTTTATAATAAAATGTTTCTGCATTACTCGTGTTAAACCCTGAGAAGTATTGGAATTTCTCATAGAATGTTTTTGAACTGCTTTTAGGTGGAGTAGCACAATGTTCCCATTGGTTATATTTAAAAACATTTCTAGGTTGAGTAGATTTATGTAAATAGTGATCTGCGTAATGTGAGAAACAGTACATTTGTTCATAATTAGATGAACCTTGTAAATAATCATGTTCTGTAAATTTTGCTGATAACACTAAATCCGACATCATGTTATTTATACTTTCAAAATCCCAATCATCAGAGAATGTACTTAGTTTTACAAAGTCACTTAATGAAACCTTGAACTGGTGAGGATATTTCAAGATCTCAACCGGGCCATATATTTCATAGTCAGTCTTGTCCCACACTACCCCGCCGGGTATTGGAATGGCTGTGACATTTACTGATGATAGTTCTCTTTTCTTGACGAGAGATGATTTGTGAGGTTTCAGAATTAAGTTGATGTTCTGACTTGCTGTGTCCATTGAACTGTATTTTCCCTCAATGAATTTTCCCAAACAAAGTACCATGATGAGCCAAAGCAGGAGGAAAAATACACCTAGCCCAAACCAAAACTCTAACCATGGAGAAATAAGATAAGTTTCCTTGAGTTGATGAAAGAGTTCTGTTGCTTTTTCTTTAAAAGTCTTTTTGTTTCTGGCGTTACTTCGGGGTCGCTTTGATCTTCAGAAAAGTTATCGAAGTTGATGAAGTAGCCAGAGGCAGTTCTGTCGATTGTTGGAATTGTTTTCTCCAATTGCTTTTAATTAGCACATTCTGATGCCAAATCATTGTAGACTGGTGTTTCATGACAAACTATTTCAATTTGAGTTCCAAGAGGCATGAGTTCCATGGCATTATTGCATAGTCCTTCTCTGTGCACTGCAGGTTTATCAAATGTGATTAGTCTTTCAGTTTGAACCTCTTGGATTGTTGCAAATTTGGGTATTCTGTTATTTTTTGGGAGTCAACTTGGCCTACTGTTTATTATAGGCCACATGCTTGTGGTTTCACCAGTCAATGGATACAACTCGGTTCTCCTTTTTACAAGCAAGGGGCGGTAGTACTACTGATCTTGTTCCGTTGATTGCATAGACAGGTACTGCTTTTCTGTAAGAAGGCCCAAATTCCTTCTTCACCGCTATTTTTTCTCTGACCAGATCCCCAATCTTTGGAATCCAGACAGGTCTTGCTGGGACAGGTGGTGTGTCTTCAGTGGTAGCTGGCTGTTGTTTTAACTTTATGTTGCTTAAGGATTTTCTTGTTTCATTCAAGTCCTGTAAAATAGCCAAACGATCTTTGATGTAAAGTCTTTATTTTTATCTTTTACCACTGAAGCCTGACTATCAAGATCCTGAATATACATTCTAGTTACGAACAATAGTTCGTACGGGCTGAAACCTTTTAGAGAATTTCTTGGCAAATTATTAAGACTACGTTGGACACTTGTTAAATGTTTGACCCACTCATCACCTGAACCTAATACCTTCACTGTTATAGATTGCTTTATGTCTCGGTTTTTTCTTTCCACTACACTGTTTCCCTCAGGGTGAAATGGAAAAGAGAATCGCAATCCAATGCCCATGCTGGTCATGGCCTCCTTATAAGCTCGAGAGATAAAAGCAGGACCCTGGTCAGAATGAAGCATGGCAATTGCGTATGTGCCGATAAAGACTCTCAGATCTTTTATAACAGTTTTGGCGTCAGCCGAGCGCTGGGGCCCCATTTTTATAGTGAATGTAGTCTTAAACAATTAATAGGATGCTGGATTGCATATAGACAGCATTACCCTGTCCATAAAGGGTATCTGGGCAATAGGCTGGACCAGTTCACTACTGCGATCTCTGCTGCAGTCTTGACAGTTTTTGCAAATATTTGATGTTGCACGCTCATCCCCGGCCACCAGAATGCTGCTTGTAATTCAGTCAGAGATTCTTTGATCTTTTTGTGCCTCGGACCCAGTCCTATGTGTGCGTCTGCTATTAAAAAGATTCTCCGATTCATGTTTGGAATTACCCTATCCCCCACTCCAGGGATTCGAGCAAAAGGAACGGAGTTTGCATCAATTACGTATGTGTAATTGAGTGGATAGTTCTCGGGCAGTGCTGCACAGTCACCTTTTAAGGACCTTTTTACTGCCAGCATGGTTTCCCCGTCTATGTATTTTCCTGAACGCTTTTTTGTGGCTACGGAAGCCGGTTTAGTTGCTTCCGCTATGGCTGTTTTAGCCAATGAATTCCCTGCAACGTGAACGCCATCACGTTGATGACTCAGAGTGTGTATCACGTGAGTCTTTTGTAGTTCTTTCTGTAAAAGAACTACTTGCTTCCAAAGCATTTTATGCTTGATTGTGGCACCTGTGTCATCTTTGTAATCATTTTGAACCCAGTTCTGCAACTCATTATTGTAAGAGTTGACGCAAAAATGCGAATCACACACGATTAGTGTCGGGAATTCACGTTCGGCATTTTCAAGCGCCATCTTTAAAGATCTGATTTCAGCTCGCTGAGCCGAACATTTTCTCAGTGATTTAGTTTTTGTTATTTTCGGTCTGAATTTACAGCAGAGCCAGCGACCTTTAACAATCGCACAGGCTGCATCGTATGATTTATTTTCTACATTGTAATGCTGTACAAATCTGTCTGTATAGATTATACATGAGTACTGTTCTAGAGAGAGAATTTAGATTGGCAGAGGATATTCTTTTTCATAATTTAGATCATTCAGTTTTTTCATGTGGGGGCGAAATAGTATTTCACGTCTTCTGCAGCAAGAGAATTTTCCCACTGTATCCATTTCGGATCCAGTGACACTGTAGGTAGGTTTACTGGGATGTATAGTGCCTCGAAGGCGGATTCCGCTGTGAGAACAGTGATCCTTTTGCCTTGTGCTAATTCTCGTTCTTTTGCTATAGCAGTGTGCACTGCTTTCACAGTATTTTCTGTGAGACTGAATGTTTTTTCTGCTTGTGTGTACAAGTGAGATTTGTAAGCTATTGGTACCGTTTATCCCTCATTAGAGGTCATGTACGTGAATACGCATCTTCCTGGGATGACCCGGATTACAAGGTTGCGTGTATTGTCACATGTTTCTAATTTTGTTTTTGCTAACACGTCTGTTTGCAGTGATCTCAAAATTTCTGTGTGTTTTTGAGTCCAGTTGATTTGGTTTAAAATCAGGTTTAATTAAGTCGTAGATAGGTTTAATCCTTTCTGCGTAGTTTAGAATATAAGTTCTTCCGAAATTCAGGAAGCCTAGAATCGATTGTAAGTTTTTCAGCGTTTTTGGTGCTTGGAGTACAGCGCACTTCTCTAAGAAGTTGTCCGCCAGGCTTTTTCCTTCACTTGATAATTCGTATCCTATGAATAAGACTGTCAGATGGGCAATTCTTGACTTTTTAAAGTTGAATTTGTAACCCTCTGATGCAAACCCAAGTATTATGGTGTTTACCCTTTTCAAGTGAGTATCCAAGTCATCGTATGTGAGATAGATGTTATCGACATAAGATAATGCCTCATCATCATATATTTGTAGTAACTCTGTTACTCTGGCTGAAAATAATCCCGGGCTATTCTTGAACCCCTGTGAGAGCCTACAGAAATTTTTCTGTGACCCTATTATTGAGAAAGCGGTCAAGTACCTGCTTTCTGGTGCAATATTTTGACAAAAGAACCCATTAGATATGCCTAATGTTTTATATTTTTTCCGAACTATGTTATTCATCAGTGCCGCACTGTGCGAGTTCTGTACCGCAAATGTTTTGCAACACGAGTTAAGGTGTCTGTAGTCCAGGACTAGACGATACGAATCGTCTAGTTTGGAAACAGGAAACAAAGGATTGTTCATTTGAGAGGTGCATGTTAATCACCCCCTATTATTCAAGTTGATCTAAAATCTCCCTGACCTGTTTTTTAGCTTCTTGCTTAATAGGGTACTGCCTTTGTGCAGTAGGTTGACATTTTAACTGGATTTTGTGGGGAGGAGAGTCCTCATCCCATCCTACATGATTTTTATATAATGCTGGTGCCTGTGCTACTGCCCATTTCCTTGCATATATATATTTAGTGTGAATCGGAATGTGATTCGAGAAGGCAGGCATAATCATTTCTTCGCCATGAGGGCACTCCCTGACAAACTCTGGGGGCCAATCTTTCTCAGCTAACAGGATGTCATAGCCTTTTGAGAGGTTATCCCAAAATAGACCCTTTATTTTTCTAGTCTTATCTCCCTCTATACGCAATGGTATTTTGTATATCTTATGAGGTTCGCTAACTCTGGTGTCTGCAGTTTCTACTTGAATGCATTCATTCGTGTCCACTGTCTCCAGATGACTCATCAGGATCTTGCGAGCTATGGTGATTTCCGCTGCACTGTCTAGCATTGTCTGTGCCCACTCTCCGTTTTTCAGCTGTGTCCTCCGTATTCTCGGCATGTTCGATTACTCTAATACTGGCTACCTTCTTTCTTGGAAATTGTAATTTTTTACTTTGAGCAGGTTCCTTGTCTTTGGACTTGGTGTGCTCTCCTGGGTCTGACCGTCCTCTTCTTTCTGATTTTTGCGAAAAAGATCGAGAGGGACGTGTATCAATACTTTGATATCTATCAGGCTTTTTCAAGTTATCCCTATTTCTAAGGTTATATCTTTTCTCAGAGGGCTCCCTCTGGGGAGACTGGTGTTCTCGAGTCGGAGTTCTTTCCCTCCGCCGAGGAGACCTTCCTCTGGACTGGAAAACATTTTCTTTGGGAGTGGACTGTTTATTTCCATCCCAGCTCTTTTTAGGAGTGTTTAGATTATTTTTAATAAATAATTTTTCAGGATTTTCGACTAGTTGTGGTTTTACCGGTTTCCCACCCAAACTATCTCTACCTAATTCTTCATAGCATTTTTCTATAATTCTGGCAAGCTCAATTGGATGATCTGTTATATCTGTTTCTTTCAATTTCTGGCAGATTGCCACAGATGCTGCTTCTCCTTTTATGTTGGCTAGTAATATAGCCGAGACCTGCTTGAAGTATTTCAGTAATTTCATACGAAGAGTTAAAGCAGGTTCTGGACCGTATTCATTCTGAATTTGTTTTAGCACATCTGGTATTACCGCCATGGACGGAACACCATGTGTTTTTGTGTAAATGGAAGCAAAGACGGTACCCCAAGTGTCACAGTCCTCCACATGTGGTGCGACCCCCATTGGAAGGCAGATAGTCAGAATTCTGTGTTTCTCAATAGGGGTAGTATTTGGGAATACTGCCTCTATTTGAGTAATTTTCTGTTCTAACCAGAAAGGGATTCGTTCCCCTTTTATGGGTGTTTTACCAAGACATGATTGTATGTTCTGTGGTGTAATTTTATTTGTGTTCCCCTGATGAGGTGTCAGCTGTGGTACATTAACAACTGTTTGGACTGTTGCAGTCCGGATTACATATTGGACTAATTGTCTATGTATTTTAATTAATGTTTTTAGCTGTGCTAACAGCTCTTCGCGAGACATTTTTTCAATGTCCGGGTGTGGTGTGTAACTGGCTAGAACCGGCCACGTTGCTCCTGGTCTACCTAGTGGACCGAACCTGGTGATGTGATCATTGTGTTTTAGGGCGCCTTTAAACCAGAGCAGGTGCTCTTGGTATTTTAATGGGATTTCAATCTCCACGAAAGGAGCGTATTGATCCGGTGGTTCCTCTATTTTGTAATAGTGGAATTCGTTTGTTGTAGCGTTTGCTGTTGGAAAGTTTATCCATGAATAGAATACCTCTGTGAGAGGGCGTGGCTTGGACGCCGATGGCGATGGTCGCCTGAGAGCTCGGCTCCGAGACTGAGCCCACATTTATCCTGAATTCCGAGGGTTTGGGGTGCCCCGACCCCCACAAATCGAAGATCAAGTTGAGGCCGAATTGGTGAGGCACCTGAGCGTACCCGAAAATCAACTGTTGTGGTCAAAAAGCGAAGTTGCGGAGGGAGCGGAGCGGAGCTCAAGATGGCGCCCGGACCTTCTCGATAGACTTGCCGAGACCCTCGGCCCGGAAGAGCCTGCCAGCTCTGCACGCGCCTTCTCCACGTCTCATTTCTCCAAAAGACGACCATCCACCAGGCGGCCTGGAAGTGTCCGGATACCGTAGACACCCCCGGAAGATTGATAGTCGTTTTTTCGGCGCTGGATGGTCCCCGGCGGCCGGAGGCCTTGGCCAGAATAGCGGAGCCACCCGAGACGGTCAGCTGTACTTCACTAAGATCCTGTGATCACGTGGCCCCAAGGAACTTTATAGGCGACACTACGACGTGGCCCTGCGGGAGTCCCGGCTGCATTGGTGACAGCGATCCGAGGCCTTACTTGGACCGACGAGCCCATATCGGTTGGCGGTGATCGCCCCCGCCTCCCCCTTGGTGGCCTCTGGGGACTTGGCGGAGTTTCGTCCCGAGAGATTGAACTAGTGGCAGAGCTCTGCGCCACTGCGTTGGGGACAATCGAAGGCCCACTCCACCGCGGCCGCTCACCGGGCGAGCAACAACCGGCGCCCATATACTGCAGGGCACGCCTGCCATGGGAAAACCAAGAGGGCCTAAAGGGACCACCTCGGCCGCCTCGGACACCGAAGCGCCGGATAGGGACGATCGAAATGACCCAGAGAGTTCTGGAGGCCCTCACCTACAGCAACAATTCGATAAGATCCTGGAGGCGATCGCAGACACGTGATCGGCCCTACAACGAGACATTGCCCAGGTTGCGACGAGTCTGGGCCTCCTCAGGGCGGACCATAGTAAGCTCTCGGACAGAGTCAAAGAGGTAGAGAGCTCGGTTAAGGTCCTGGAGCCGGCACAGAAGACTCTGGCAGCTGCGATGAAGCATGCCCTGACCCGGATCGGTGACTTGGAAAGACGGGCGGAGGACGCTGAAGGGCGTAATAGGAGGAACAATATTCACGTAGTGGGCCTACCGGAAAAAATCGAGAATGGGGACATGGTGGCCTATCTTGAATCATGGCTCCGAACTGTGGTGGCGCCGGAGGGCCTGTCCTCCTTCTATACCCTGGAGCGTGCACACAGAGTACCGGCCAGACCTCATCAACAAGGCCGCTCCCCGCGCCCGGTGGTGGCGCGTTTATTGCATTTCAGAGACAGGGATCTGCTCCTCAATGCCGCCAGACATAATGGCCCATACCAGGTGGAGAACAGCCAGGTGAACATTTTTCCAGACTATACCTATGAGACCCAACGTAAGCGGACCTCCTTCCTAGCGGTCAAACGTGAGCTGCGGAGCGAGGGCATACAATATTCTCTCCTCTTTCCTGCGAGACTCCGCATCATCCTTGATGATAAGACCCAATTTTTTGAAACCCCGGAGGACGTCTGCACTTGGCTTGAACTGTACAGGGCTGGCAAAGATGGTGAAGTAGTGTGGCTCACTGGTTAGAGGCGGCAGACCCGAGAGCAGAGGACGGCCCGGGACCAGGGTTCAATTCCCGGCGTGGCAGGTTTCTGGACCAGGGTCAGCGGACTCGATAATTTTCTCGCCTCAGTGCCCACTCTGATCAGCGATCACACTCGGCAACTCTGGGCATTAGCTTGCCTCATCTTCACTAACGGCCCCACCAGACCGCCGGGGATGCCTGGTCTCACCCTGGAGATACCCATTAAGGGACCATCTCTCAGGGAAGCCAGGAAGGGTTTCGCAGCGGTCGAAGCGCCTTGGAAACCTCCGGGTAAGTAGTGCGCTATATAAATGCCTATACATTTACACATCCTCCTTCCAGGCGACATCGGAGCCCGGACAACTACGGCGATCCAAAAGACTTCGGAGCCGCCGCGGTAAACCGGGCAAGCCCTCGACGGTGGAGACTTTGGCTGAACGGCGAGGAGTATTGGAAATGGTTTCCAACTTATCTGGCTCCCAGGGCGGCCCCATCGTCGAAGAATCGGAACCTGGCGGAGAGGGGGCTCACTCGGACACTGAGGACTCGGAGACTGATAGTGTTAATTTACCAGTGGTCACTCCGGACTCGGCTGAGGGCATGCTGGATGGGCAAGGATGACCTCGGGTGAGCTGACTCCATTTGGGCGGGGGGCTGTCGCGGGAGGTGGGGAGGTTGTAGGAGTTACTGCTGGACCATGAACCACCGATAGGGTTGGGGGGCCTTGCTCTACCTGATACTTGTGATTTGGTGCTCGGTCTAGTCTCGGTAGCCCGGGACTCGGCGGCCCGTTGCTGGCGCCCAGCCCGCACTCAGCTCTTAAGGCACACCTGCGGTGGCTACCGCAGGATTAGTTGGGGGAAGAGTTTATAGAGGGTACAGTTTGGATGGGAACTAGATGGTGCTATTTGGGTCCTATTCTGGGGTGGGTGGGAGGGGGTTTGTTTCGAGGGGACGTTCTGTTGTTGTTGGGGGGGTTGGCCGCCATTGGTGTTGGATCGAATTTTGAATGTTCCATGTCTGAGCGCTGTTGGGGGAACCTGGGTGCGGCAATTTGGGACAATGGCTGAGATCACTAATGTAAAATGCGTCACTTGGAATGTGCGGGGCCTTCACACTATGTCCAGACGGCACAAAATTCACGCTTATCTGGTGCGTAGAGGGGTGCAAATAGCGTTGCTGCAGGAGACAAGGAGGAGGAGGGGCAGCGTCCGTGGGCTTCTCGCATCTGCTGGGCTCTGCAAGGGACAGCTGTTCTGCTCCAGTATTCACCACCACCGTGTTTGCTTAAGGCAACGTTGGTATTATTTAGGTGCCGAGTTTGACGTAAGTTTTTGGACATAAGACGTCAATAAAGATGTCACTAAGAACGGGTCGTTCTTACAGTGCTTGCAAGAGTTCTATTACTAATCAAAACAAAGCAAGTGGGGCTTTCCCAGGTTGCTGGGGGGTTTGAGCTGTCAAAAGAACTCGGTGTGTTATCTAGGAATCTAAGGAAGTGGCTTCTGCTGTGTCATGTACTGTAATGAGCTGCAGAGACGAGTTACTGAAATATGGCTCTGATCGTTTATGCCATTATAGGGATATCTATTGATTATAGCCGTATAGGGGCATAAGGTCACAATATTGATTGGGGTCCTAGATAGAACACAACACCCACTCCACGAATTTATGTCCATCAAATTACTAAAACTAAAGCAAATAGTTTGCGCGAGTATTCCTACCCACCCCAAAATAAATATTGCATTTGAAATGGTGTATATGAAATACATGAGAATATAGGTACTGTACGTTTTCAAGCATAGGAATCATTCAAAAATTATTGCATATGTAATCAGTTTGAACGATTTTGTGAAAATTACACATGAAATGTCTCTTAAAACAGAAAAGAAGGGCGAGACTATTTCATCACATATAAATACAATTGTTGTAAAATGTGCTAGAGGCCGAGGTAAAGTTTTTTTCTCTCTAGGTCTACTAAAAATAGAAGCTCTGTTCTTTATGAATAGTTCTACTTTAAGCAAAGTAGGTGTGCCAGAAAAAAGGTAAATATTTTGAAAAATGTCTGATTCCGCAAAAGTTTTTTCATGGGGAGCGGAAAAATAAAGTTCCAAACGCTTTTCAGTAGTTTTTGTTGATCAAAACTGAAGGCCGAATTCAGAGTTCATGGGAACGCTGTGCGCCGGATTGTTTTCCACAATTCATTGTTTCTGTTCAGGGGAGAACATCATATCAGACAGGCTCTCAAAGAATAGGTCTACATATTCAGGTGACAGTTCGACCAGGTTCGATAGTGCAGTAACCAGGCAGTTGTGAGAATGATTGCTATCATCGATGTCTGGATCAGCAATGCTCACAGGTCCTACCTGGGTGATGCTGCTTTCATTTTTTGCTTCACTGCCGCCACCTAGTCGTAGCGCAGGAGTCTCAACGAATGCCGTCATCAGGATTGGTAGCAGCTGGGGACAACATGATGCGTGAGCCGTCACAGGACTTAGCAAAGTATCGATATCCATTGGTACTGCTGATGGTAGTGCAAGACAGGTTTCTAACAAGCATTCTTCTCCACATAGCATACATCGAAGCACAGGTAAGATGCAGGTCTTCCATATAGGTCTGAATGAAAGAAACCAGGTCATGTTCAGATCTCTCAGCCGGGCCAATCCAAGGACCTTAGTTATGCGGTCCCGGTAGCTTATTGCTAGGATTGTTTCTTCCATCCTTGCCGGAGTCATGTCTGTGTTTTGGCTTGCCATATCGGAGCAGGAGGGTCAAAAATAAAATGCCTGCTACGAGTCCCAAAAGTAGTGGTAGGCCGCCAAAGACTGAATGGACAAAATTGGGAATAATTCCCAGAACTGCTTTGAATGGTGTTAACAGTCCCGAAAAAATTGTCTTAAATACGTTTGAGATACCAATGGCATCCGACATATTAAGGATTTGGCTGAGCATTTCTGTGAAATGCACGGGGCAATTTGTTGATAAAAGTTCCTGTATCTCCGATGTTGTCCTTGCAACTTGGAGATCATATGTTTCTTTTGATGACGTGATGGGCACTGTTGTCTGCAAAAGCACAGACTTCATTCTGCTTAAAGTATCAATTCGTATAGAAGAGATATTCAAAGGAGGCCAAATCGGTGTCTCGGAATCTTCAGGGCCGTTTGGAAACAATGCTTGCATACAGCAAGTGAACATGGAAGACACGCTTACGAGATATGCTTTCCCTAAAGAAGGGCTCTATCTGCGTTGCAGGTGTGACGTGTTGGTGGCATGAAACGTTGTTTGAAATCCCTTCACAGGCCCTATGTAAATTAATACCCTGGCACAAAAGTATACCGCTCAGTGAATGTTTGCAATTTTTACCACTAAGAAATACATTCTGGTCGTTGTCACTGTAGCATGTGTGTGTATATGGTAATTTCCATGATGACTTAATGTACCCTTTACCCAACCTTTCAAACTGGCCTGTCGGTATATACTCAAGGCAGTTTTTAAATCGGAAAGTTGTTATCGGAATTGTGATAATCCTGTGTATTATCCATTCAATGACATGTCTTTCTGACATTGTCAATTGTAATCTCTCAAGTTTTTCGATGCTCAGGATTGTATAGTCTGCTCCTTTCTGTGCCAAACTGATTTGTTTATCAGTAAGGTTAAAGATGGAAAACAATGATGTTGTGTTGATTAAACGCCATGGCACATAGCCTGAACGAAGATTTTGCAACGTCCAGCCTAGCTGTACAATAGAACGTAATTGGGACTGGCCATGTTGTAACATTAGCAAGTCTTTATCTATTATATCGATGGCAGATGATACAATACTGTCCAGTGAATATATTCTGGAAGACAGTCATTAACCCATTGTCCACAACAGAAAGTGATTTTTCCAAATTAATACGATCAATTTCTCATATTTTCTCGGCTGTTTCAATTTGAGTTACTTTCCAAGCCTTGTTGTATGCAGCATATATGCTGGCCGCTATGAAACGTTTTTGACGCTGTTTGCGTGGTCCCATAATGAAATCACGCAAGTCAGCACCATCTTTAAGTAAAGACAAGTGTTGCTTAAATTGAGCCAGTGTGGATGTTTGGAGCCATTCATGGAAGAGTTTCCCTACACTGTATGTTGTTACTATCCCTGGATGTTGTCTCTGGGAGTATCTAGGGTCTGGTCTGGTCATTTTTAACCCCTGTGTTTTGTTCTGGAATCTATCTTGACAGTTATTTGTGTCTATAGGCCAGATGAACCACTTTTTCCAATCAGGATGTGTTCTGTTTTCATTTAAAATTTGGTATACGTCTACTTCAATATCTGTGGTTGCATTATCAGGTATTGGCTTTGGAATAGACGGTTTGTTTAGGTCCTTAATCTTAGCTAGGCCAAGACAAGTTGTTTGGTGAATTGTGTCATTTAAGAACATTATTTGTTCTGGGATCATGCAGGCTCGAAATAATGCTTCTAGGCCTTGTACCTGCCAATCTTTTGTACCCCACATGTTTTTTTTTTCAATGTTGTTTTTCCAGAAATAAAAACCAAATGTAATAATTTTTTCATAAAATGCTTCTGAATACATCAATTTAGTATTTGTCAGCATGGTTTTCGTCCCTGTTTTATCCAACAGTTTATAATAAAATGTTTCTGCATTACTCGTGTTAAACCCTGAGAAGTATTGGAATTTCTCATAGAATGTTTTTGAACTGCTTTTAGGTGGAGTAGCACAATGTTCCCATTGGTTATATTTAAAAACATTTCTAGGTTGAGTAGATTTATGTAAATAGTGATCTGCATAATGTGAGAAACAGTACATTTGTTCATAATTAGATGAACCTTGTAAATAATCATGTTCTGTAAATTTTGCTGATAACACTAAATCCGACATCATGTTATTTATACTTTCAAAATCCCAATCATCAGAGAATGTACTTAGTTTTACAAAGTCACTTAATGAAACCTTGAACTGGTGAGGATATTTCAAGATCTCAACCGGGCCATATATTTCATAGTCAGTCTTGTCCCACACTACCCCGCCGGGTATTGGAATGGCTGTGACATTTACTGATGATAGTTCTCTTTTCTTGACGAGAGATGATTTGTGAGGTTTCAGAATTAAGTTGATGTTCTGACTTGCTGTGTCCATTGAACTGTATTTTCCCTCAATGAATTTTCCCAAACAAAGTACCATGATGAGCCAAAGCAGGAGGAAAAATACACCTAGCCCAAACCAAAACTCTAACCATGGAGAAATAAGATAAGTTTCCTTGAGTTGATGAAAGAGTTCTGTTGCTTTTTCTTTAAAAGTCTTTGTTTCTGGCGTTACTTCGGGGTCGCTTTGATCTTCAGAAAAGTTATCGAAGTTGATGAAGTAGCCAGAGGCAGTTCTGTCGATTGTTGGAATTGTTTTCTCCAATTGCTTTTAATTAGCACATTCTGATGCCAAATCATTGTAGACTGGTGTTTCATGACAAACTATTTCAATTTGAGTTCCTAGAGGCATGAGTTCCATGGCATTATTGCATAGTCCTTCTCTGTGCACTGCAGGTTTATCAAATGTGATTAGTCTTTCAGTTTGAACCTCTTGGATTGTTGCAAATTTGGGTATTCTGTTATTTTTTGGGAGTCAACTTGGCCTACTGTTTATTATAGGCCACATGCTTGTGGTTTCACCAGTCAATGGATACAACTCGGTTCTCCTTTTTACAAGCAAGGGGCGGTAGTACTACTGATCTTGTTCCGTTGATTGCATAGACAGGTACTGCTTTTCTGTAAGAAGGCCCAAATTCCTTCTTCACCGCTATTTTTTCTCTGACCAGATCCCCAATCTTTGGAATCCAGACAGGTCTTGCTGGGACAGGTGGTGTGTCTTCAGTGGTAGCTGGCTGTTGTTTTAACTTTATGTTGCTTAAGGATTTTCTTGTTTCATTCAAGTCCTGTAAAATAGCCAAACGATCTTTGATGTAAAGTCTTTATTTTTATCTTTTACCACTGAAGCCTGACTATCAAGATCCTGAATATACATTCTAGTTACGAACAATAGTTCGTACGGGCTGAAACCTTTTAGAGAATTTCTTGGCAAATTATTAAGACTACGTTGGACACTTGTTAAATGTTTGACCCACTCATCACCTGAACCTAATACCTTCACTGTTATAGATTGCTTTATGTCTCGGTTTTTTCTTTCCACTACACTGTTTCCCTCAGGGTGAAATGGAAAAGAGAATCGCAATCCAATGCCCATGCTGGTCATGGCCTCCTTATAAGCTCGAGAGATAAAAGCAGGACCCTGGTCAGAATGAAGCATGGCAATTGCGTATGTGCCGATAAAGACTCTCAGATCTTTTATAACAGTTTTGGCGTCAGCCGAGCGCTGGGGCCCCATTTTTATAGTGAATGTAGTCTTAAACAATTAATAGGATGCTGGATTGCATATAGACAGCATTACCCTGTCCATAAAGGGTATCTGGGCAATAGGCTGGACCAGTTCACTACTGCGATCTCTGCTGCAGTCTTGACAGTTTTTGCAAATATTTGATGTTGCACGCTCATCCCCGGCCACCAGAATGCTGCTTGTAATTCAGTCAGAGATTCTTTGATCTTTTTGTGCCTCGGACCCAGTCCTATGTGTGCGTCTGCTATTAAAAAGATTCTCCGATTCATGTTTGGAATTACCCTATCCCCCACTCCAGGGATTCGAGCAAAAGGAACGGAGTTTGCATCAATTACGTATGTGTAATTGAGTGGATAGTTCTCGGGCAGTGCTGCACAGTCACCTTTTAAGGACCTTTTTACTGCCAGCATGGTTTCCCCGTCTATGTATTTTCCTGAACGTTTTTTTGTGGCTACGGAAGCCGGTTTAGTTGCTTCCGCTATGGCTGTTTTAGCCAATGAATTCCCTGCAACGTGAACGCCATCACGTTGATGACTCAGAGTGTGTATCACGTGAGTCTTTTGTAGTTCTTTCTGTAAAAGAACTACTTGCTTCCAAAGCATTTTATGCTTGATTGTGGCACCTGTGTCATCTTTGTAATCATTTTGAACCCAGTTCTGCAACTCATTATTGTAAGAGTTGACGCAAAAATGCGAATCGCACACGATTAGTGTCGGGAATTCACGTTCGGCATTTTCAAGCGCCATCTTTAAAGATCTGATTTCAGCTCGCTGAGCCGAACATTTTCTCAGTGATTTAGTTTTTGTTATTTTCGGTCTGAATTTACAGCAGAGCCAGCGACCTTTAACAATCGCACAGGCTGCATCGTATGATTTATTTTCTACATTGTAATGCTGTACAAATCTGTCTGTATAGATTATACATGAGTACTGTTCTAGAGAGAGAATTTAGATTGGCAGAGGATATTCTTTTTCATAATTTAGATCATTCAGTTTTTTCATGTGGGGGCGAAATAGTATTTCACGTCTTCTGCAGCAAGAGAATTTTCCCACTGTATCCATTTCGGATCCAGTGACACTGTAGGTAGGTTTACTGGGATGTATAGTGCCTCGAAGGCGGATTCCGCTGTGAGAACAGTGATCCTTTTGCCTTGTGCTAATTCTCGTTCTTTTGCTATAGCAGTGTGCACTGCTTTCACAGTATTTTCTGAGAGACTGAATGTTTTTTCTGCTTGTGTGTACAAGTGAGATTTGTAAGCTATTGGTACCGTTTATCCCTCATTAGAGGTCATGTACGTGAATACGCATCTTCCTGGGATGACCCGGATTACAAGGTTGCGTGTATTGTCACATGTTTCTAATTTTGTTTTTGCTAACACGTCTGTTTGCAGTGATCTCAAAATTTCGGTGTGTTTTTGAGTCCAGTTGATTTGGTTTAAAATCAGGTTTAATTAAGTCGTAGATAGGTTTAATCCTTTCTGCGTAGTTTAGAATATAAGTTCTTCCGAAATTCAGGAAGCCTAGAATCGATTGTAAGTTTTTCAGCGTTTTTGGTGCTTGGAGTACAGCGCACTTCTCTAAGAAGTTGTCCGCCAGGCTTTTTCCTTCACTTGATAATTCGTATCCTATGAATAAGACTGTCAGATGGGCAATTCTTGACTTTTTAAAGTTGAATTTGTAACCCTCTGATGCAAACCCAAGTATTATGGTGTTTACCCTTTTCAAGTGAGTATCCAAGTCATCGTATGTGAGATAGATGTTATCGACATAAGATAATGCCTCATCATCATATATTTGTAGTAACTCTGTTACTCTGGCTGAAAATAATCCCGGGCTATTCTTGAACCCCTGTGAGAGCCTACAGAAATTTTTCTGTGACCCTATTATTGAGAAAGCGGTCAAGTACCTGCTTTCTGGTGCAATATTTTGACAAAAGAACCCATTAGATATGCCTAATGTTTTATATTTTTTCCGAACTATGTTATTCATCAGTGCCGCACTGTGCGAGTTCTGTACCGCAAATGTTTTGCAACACGAGTTAAGGTGTCTGTAGTCCAGGACTAGACGATACGAATCGTCTAGTTTGGAAACAGGAAACAAAGGATTGTTCATTTGAGAGGTGCATGTTAATCACCCCCTATTATTCAAGTTGATCTAAAATCTCCCTGACCTGTTTTTTAGCTTCTTGCTTAATAGGGTACTGCCTTTGTGCAGTAGGTTGACATTTTAACTGGATTTTGTGGGGAGGAGAGTCCTCATCCCATCCTACATGATTTTTATATAATGCTGGTTCCTGTGCTACTGCCCATTTCCTTGCATATATATATTTAGTGTGAATCGGAATGTGATTCGAGAAGGCAGGCATAATCATTTCTTCGCCATGAGGGCACTCCCTGACAAACTCTGGGGGCCAATCTTTCTCAGCTAACAGGATGTCATAGCCTTTTGAGAGGTTATCCCAAAATAGACCCTTTATTTTTCTAGTCTTATCTCCCTCTATACGCAATGTTATTTTGTATATCTTATGAGGTTCGCTAACTCTGGTGTCTGCAGTTTCTACTTGAATGCATTCATTCGTGTCCACTGTCTCCAGATGACTCATCAGGATCTTGCGAGCTATGGTGATTTCCGCTGCACTGTCTAGCATTGTCTGTGCCCACTCTCCGTTTTTCAGCTGTGTCCTCCGTATTCTCGGCATGTTCGATTACTCTAATACTGGCTACCTTCTTTCTTGGAAATTGTAATTTTTTACTTTGAGCAGGTTCCTTGTCTTTGGACTTGGTGTGCTCTCCTGGGTCTGACCGTCCTCTTCTTTCTGATTTTTGCGAAAAAGATCGAGAGGGACGTGTATCAATACTTTGATATCTATCAGGCTTTTTCAAGTTATCCCTATTTCTAAGGTTATATCTTTTCTCAGAGGGCTCCCTCTGGGGAGACTGGTGTTCTCGAGTCGGAGTTCTTTCCCTCCGCCGAGGAGACCTTCCTCTGGACTGGAAAACTTTTTCTTTGGGAGTGGACTGTTTATTTCCATCCCAGCTCTTTTTAGGAGTGTTTAGATTATTTTTAATAAATAATTTTTCAGGATTTTCGACTAGTTGTGGTTTTACCGGTTTCCCACCCAAACTATCTCTACCTAATTCTTCATAGCATTTTTCTATAATTCTGGCAAGCTCAATTGGATGATCTGTTATATCTGTTTCTTTCAATTTCTGGCAGATTGCCACAGATGCTGCTTCTCCTTTTATGTTGGCTAGTAATATAGCCGAGACCTGCTTGAAGTATTTCAGTAATTTCATACGAAGAGTTAAAGCAGGTTCTGGACCGTATTCATTCTGAATTTGTTTTAGCACATCTGGTATTACCGCCATGGACGGAACACCATGTGTTTTTGTGTAAATGGAAGCAAAGACTGTACCCCAAGTGTCACAGTCCTCCACATGTGGTGCGACCCCCATTGGAAGGCAGATAGTCAGAATTCTGTGTTTCTCAATAGGGGTAGTATTTGGGAATACTGCCTCTATTTGAGTAATTTTCTGTTCTAACCAGAAAGGGATTCGTTCCCCTTTTATGGGTGTTTTACCAAGACATGATTGTATGTTCTGTGGTGTAATTTTATTTGTGTTCCCCTGATGAGGTGTCAGCTGTGGTACATTAACAACTGTTTGGACTGTTGCAGTCCGGATTACATATTGGACTAATTGTCTATGTATTTTAATTAATGTTTTTAGCTGTGCTAACAGCTCTTCGCGAGACATTTTTTCAATGTCCGGGTGTGGTGTGTAACTGGCTAGAACCGGCCACGTTGCTCCTGGTCTACCTAGTGGACCGAACCTGGTGATGTGATCATTGTGTTTTAGGGCGCCTTTAAACCAGAGCAGGTGCTCTTGGTATTTTAATGGGATTTCAATCTCCTCGAAAGAAGCGTATTGATCCGGTGGTTCCTCTATTTTGTAATAGTGGAATTCGTTTGTTGTAGCGTTTGCTGTTGGAAAGTTTATCCATGAATAGAATACCTCTGTGAGAGGGCGTGGCTTGGACGCCGATGGCGATGGTCGCCTGAGAGCTCGGCTCCGAGACTGAGCCCACATTTATCCTGAATTCCGAGGGTTTGGGGTGCCCCGACCCCCACAAATCGAAGATCAAGTTGAGGCCGAATTGGTGAGGCACCTGAGCGTACCCGAAAATCAACTGTTGTGGTCAAAAAGCGAAGTTGCGGAGGGAGCGGAGCGGAGCTCAAGATGGCGCCCGGACCTTCTCGATAGACTTGCCGAGACCCTCGGCCCGGAAGAGCCTGCCAGCTCTGCACGCGCCTTCTCCACGTCTCATTTCTCCAAAAGACGACCATCCACCAGGCGGCCTGGAAGTGTCCGGATACCGTAGACACCCCCGGAAGATTGATAGTCGGAGGCCTTGGCCAGAATAGCGGAGCCACCCGAGACGGTCAGCTGTACTTCACTAAGATCCTGTGATCACGTGGCCCCAAGGAACTTTATAGGCGACACTACGACGTGGCCCTGCGGGAGTCCCGGCTGCATTGGTGACAGCGATCCGAGGCCTTACTTGGACCGACGAGCCCATATCGGTTGGCGGTGATCGCCCCCGCCTCCCCCTTGGTGGCCTCTGGGGACTTGGCGGAGTTTCGTCCCGAGAGATTGAACTAGTGGCAGAGCTCTGCGCCACTGCGTTGGGGACAATCGAAGGCCCACTCCACCGCGGCCGCTCACCGGGCGAGCAACAACCGGCGCCCATATACTGCAGGGCACGCCTGCCATGGGAAAACCAAGAGGGCCTAAAGGGACCACCTCGGCCGCCTCGGACACCGAAGCGCCGGATAGGGACGATCGAAATGACCCAGAGAGTTCTGGAGGCCCTCACCTACAGCAACAATTCGATAAGATCCTGGAGGCGATCGCAGACACGTGATCGGCCCTACAACGAGACATTGCCCAGGTTGCGACGAGTCTGGGCCTCCTCAGGGCGGACCATAGTAAGCTCTCGGACAGAGTCAAAGAGGTAGAGAGCTCGGTTAAGGTCCTGGAGCCGGCACAGAAGACTCTGGCAGCTGCGATGAAGCATGCCCTGACCCGGATCGGTGACTTGGAAAGACGGGCGGAGGACGCTGAAGGGCGTAATAGGAGGAACAATATTCACGTAGTGGGCCTACCGGAAAAAATCGAGAATGGGGACATGGTGGCCTATCTTGAATCATGGCTCCGAACTGTGGTGGCGCCGGAGGGCCTGTCCTCCTTCTATACCCTGGAGCGTGCACACAGAGTACCGGCCAGACCTCCTCAACAAGGCCGCTCCCCGCGCCCGGTGGTGGCGCGTTTATTGCATTTCAGAGACAGGGATCTGCTCCTCAATGCCGCCAGACATAATGGCCCATACCAGGTGGAGAACAGCCAGGTGAACATTTTTCCGGACTATACCTATGAGACCCAACGTAAGCGGACCTCCTTCCTAGCGGTCAAACGTGAGCTGCGGAGCGAGGGCATACAATACTCTCTCCTCTTTCCTGCGAGACTCCGCATCATCCTTGATGATAAGACCCAATTTTTTGAAACCCCGGAGGACGTCTGCACTTGGCTTGAACTGTACAGGGCTGGCAAAGATGGTGAAGTAGTGTGGCTCACTGGTTAGAGGCGGCAGACCCGAGAGCAGAGGACGGCCCGGGACCAGGGTTCAATTCCCGGCGTGGCAGGTTTCTGGACCAGGGTCAGCGGACTCGATAATTTTCTCGCCTCGGTGCCCACTCTGATCAGCGATCACACTCGGCAACTCTGGGCATTAGCTTGCCTCATCTTCACTAACGGCCCCACCAGACCGCCGGGGATGCCTGGTCTCACCCTGGAGATACCCATTAAGGGACCATCTCTCAGGGAAGCCAGGAAGGGTTTCGCAGCGGTCGAAGCGCCTTGGAAACCTCCGGGTAAGTAGTGCGCTATATAAATGCCTATACATTTACACATCCTCCTTCCAGGCGACATCGGAGCCCGGACAACTACGGCGATCCAAAAGACTTCGGAGCCGCCGCGGTAAACCGGGCAAGCCCTCGACGGTGGAGAGTTTGGCTGAACGGCGAGGAGTATTGGAAATGGTTTCCAACTTATCTGGCTCCCAGGGCGGCCCCATCGTCGAAGAATCGGAACCTGGCGGAGAGGGGGCTCACTCGGACACTGAGGACTCGGAGACTGATAGTGTTAATTTACCAGTGGTCACTCCGGACTCGGCTGAGGGCATGCTGGATGGGCAAGGATGACCTCGGGTGAGCTGACTCCATTTGGGCGGGGGGCTGTCGCGGGAGGTGGGGAGGTTGTAGGAGTTACTGCTGGACCATGAACCAATGATAGGGTTGGGGGGCCTTGCTCTACCTGATACTTGTGATTTGGTGCTCGGTCTAGTCTCGGTAGCCCGGGACTCGGCGGCCCGTTGCTGGCGCCCAGCCCGCACTCAGCCCTTAAGGCACACCTGCGGTGGCTACCGCAGGATTAGTTGGGGGAAGAGTTTATAGAGGGTACAGTTTGGATGGGAACTAGATGGTGCTATTTGGGTCCTATTCTGGGGTGGGTGGGAGGGGGTTTGTTTCGAGGGGACGTTCTGTTGTTGTTGGGGGGGGTTGGCCGCCATTGGTGTTGGATCGAATTTTGAATGTTCCATGTCTGAGCGCTGTTGGGGGAACCTGGGTGCGGCAATTTGGGACAATGGCTGAGATCACTAATGTAAAATGCGTCACTTGGAATGTGCGGGGCCTTCACACTATGTCCAGACGGCACAAAATTCACGCTTATCTGTTGCGTAGAGGGGTGCAAATAGCGTTGCTGCAGGAGACACATCTTACTAAGGTGGAAGGGGCGGCGCTACAGCGTAGATGGAGAGGGCAGGTTTACTACACTACATACTCAGCTTATGCGAGAGGGGTGCTGATCTGGATAAGAGCTGGGATACCCTTACAGGTTTCCAAATCTGTGGTGGATCCGGAGGGTCGATACGTGGCTATCTCTGGCACACTGGGGGGTAGGGCACTGAATATTTGTTGCATTTATGCACCTAATGTGGACCAGCTCACCTTCCTATCCGGGTTAGCCCACTTCCTGTCGGGGACCCTCCTGCTGGGACGAGATTTTAACTCGGTGGTGGATGTCGACGTCGATCGTTCACACCCCCCCTCTTCCAGACTCCCCAGTCCGACGAGTAGCTAAAGGCAGGAAGGAATGGCAGGCTCAATGGGGGCTGACAGATATTTGGCGTGTGCAGCACCCCTATACTAGAGATTATTCATACTTTTCTGGTATGCACGAATTACATGTGAGACTGGATGGGTTTCTGGGGTCAACGGAATTGGCGTCTGTGACTGTGCGGTCCGAATATTTGGCTAGGACCATCTCAGATCACAACCCCCTATTAGTGGATTTCAGCTGGTTTCCCGGGGTCCCCAGCGTCCCTACTTGGAAACTGCGCCCCGAGATATTAGAGGATATAGGGCCCGATGTAGGTGCCCTAATACCGGTCGGAAACGGCCGAATTCGGCTGTTTCCGACCGGTATTACTGTTTTTAGATGTAGGGCATGCATTTACAGAATCGGTATTTTACCGATTCTGTATTTACCGATTCGGTAAATACAGACTCGGTAAAATACCGATTCTGTAAATGCAGATGTAGCTGGCACATGTCAGAGTGCCATAGGGCTTTAAGAATCGGTATTTTACCACCCAATCCAATTGGGTGGTAAAATACCGAATCCAGGTGTGCATGCACATGTGTGCCTGCACACCTGTTCCATGTGACAGACAGACATGCCCTTAGGGCATGTCTGTGTGCCACATGGCACACAAGTCCGGAATTGAGGTGCAAGAGGGTGTCAAAGTGACACCCCCTGCACCCTTGCAAAAATTGCAGGAATCAATGGTCATTACCGAATCGGTATTTACTGATTCGGTAATGACCATTGATTCCTATGGGCTGCAATGCCCATAGGAATCAATGGGCTTTACCGATACGGTATTTACAGAATCGGTAAATACCGAATCTTAACGATTCGGTATTTACCGAATCTTTACCGAATCTGAAATACCTACATTTACCCCCTTCTAATTTACCACTTCTTAAATACCGAATCGGTATGATTCAGTATTTTAGAATTGGTAAATTAGAATTACCTACATCGGGCCCAAAGTCTTCAAGGCGGACCTAGAGGATAAAATTACTGCCTATTTTGCGACCAATGGGGGCACTGCTTGGTCGAGGGCCTCGGAATGGGATGCTTTCAAGGTGGTGGTCAGGGGCTACTGTATATCCAAGAAAGTGGGAATGCATGGTGTCATCCTTGATGACCTGGCCAACGCGGACCGGAAGCTCCGCGAGTTGGAACTTCGCTGCCCCGGCCACCCAGAACTTCAGGAACGTACTGCTGCAGCGAGGGAGGCGGTGGCGGCGGAAGTTGAACGATTGCGATGTTTTGATTATAAGGCCTATGTCACCAGATCGCTCACGGAAGGGGACAAGTCGGGCGCGCTCTTAGCTTGGTTGGCCAATCCCACGCGCCGGACCTCCCCGACGGTGTCCATGCGCACCGCGGAGGGACTTGAGGTACATACCCAACCGGAGATACTCGATTGCTACTTACGATACTATGAACGGCTATACCGTAGTAGACTGACCCGTGATCCTACCCTGATAGACGAATATTTACAATCCTTAGAGATTCCCGCACTGGAACCTGACATAGCGAAGGCCCTGGGCACCGATATAGAACTTGGGGAGATCCGTAGAGCTATAAAAGGGATGGCGAGAAACAAGACCCCGGGGCTCGATGGGCTCCCGGTCGAATTCTACTCCACCTACGTGGACCTATTGGCACCCCGGCTAGTAGTTGTCTACAAGGAAGCAAAACGCTTGGGACGCCTCCCCGGCTCGATGTGTGAAGCCTTGGTAGTCCCCCTCCTCAAACCTGGTAGGGAGTCCGCTGACCCGGCGTCCTATCGACCGTTATCAATGCTAACGGTCGACTATAAGATTCTAAGCAGCATATTGGCATCGAGGCTGCTGGGGCACATGCGTTCCTCGGTGCATGAAGACCAGGCAGGATGTATCCCTAAACGCAACACAACCATGAATATTCGTCGCTTATTTCGTCTGCTAGAGGAACCACACACGGAGGCCCTGTGCCCCTTGGTCCTCTCGGTTGACCTGGAAAAGGTCTTTGACAGCCTGGAATGGGACTATTTGTGTAGAGTACTACTGCTTTTCGGTTTGGGAGAGGGAGTTGTCAGATGGACCACGGTACTCAATGCCTCGGCCAGGGTGAGGGCGGGCCCGCTGGTCTCTCAACAATACCCAGTGGAACGAGGCACGAGACAGGGATGCTCGTTATCCCCTCTGCTCTTCGCGCTCGCGGTGGAACCACTAGCGTTATCGGTCCGGACCGGAGCTTATTTCGGCGGACTGCGGACCTTGGCTGGACAGCAATACATCTCTCTATATGCTGATGATCTGCTGCTCTTCCTTGAGGACTCGGGTAATGCTCTGGGTGGGGCTGAAGAGGCTCTCACAACTTTCGGGGAGATCTCGGGCCTTAGGGTGAATTGGGCTAAGACCTGGCTATTTCCGGTTCGGAAGGGAGCGCCCTGACCCGACACTACTAGAGAGATTAGATGGGAACCTAGCTGCCTCAAGTATCTGGGGGTACAACGTGTACCATGACCCCGCCGATCTTCTGGACGGCAATATAGCCCGCTGTATTCGCGCGCTGCGAAGCAGCATGGATTTCTGGGCCACCCTGCCGCTTTCGGTGGCTGGGCGTATAGCACTGTTGAAAATGGTGGCACTACCCCGGCTGATATATTTTTTTTAGAGCGCTTCCGATTTGGGTTCCGCCGGCCACCTTCCGGCTCTTGAGATCCATGGTGGTGGGGTTCCTCTGGGGGTCGGGCTGCCGAAGAGTGGCACTCAGGACCCTGATGAGGCCAAAATCGGAGGGCGGCCTAGCGGTGCCGGATTTTGAAAAATACTATTTAGCGGCTCAGTTGCAGACATTCACCCAGGAGATAGCGAGAGAGTTCCGAGGTCCGGAAGATGGGAGGGGCAGGGGAATGCCCAGACACGTTCTTTCCTACGTTGCGTTACGCCAGCGCTTAGCTCTGCAAGACCTTACGCTCGAGGAATGGACTATACGGCTATGCTGGAATCGGGCCCACGCCCGGGGGGAGCTGAAACTCCTGTATGCCCCGGAGATTCCATTGGGGATGTTAACAGCCTTGCCGCACGGTGGAGACTGGTCGCGCTTACGGCATTGGGAAGATGCGGGGTTGCAGTTGGTGGGAGATCTTTATGAAGATGGGGTGTTACTGCCCTTCCAGGAGATTCTGGACCGTTTTGACGTCCCCCGAGGCGACTACCTCCTTCATACAGCTATAATTAGGGCAATTCAGACGCACTGGAAGAGGGGTATGGAGGAGCCACCAACATCATCGGTGTGCCAATATGTCATGATGTCCTCGGGGACGGTCAAGGCAGTCACGTGTTTATATAACAGATTAATTAATGAGGGTCTGCCCCCGCTTGCCACACTGCGGAACCGATGGGAAGCCGACATAGGGAAAGACATACCGGAAACGACGTGGGCACAACTGATGCGTCGAGCCTGGAAAGGCACGCGCCACGCCGGTTTCATTTGGTACATTTTTATGTACTTCACAGGGCCTACCTGACTCCGGCAAAAATCCAACAATACTTCGCCGCAGACACGGCGGCTTGTCCCAGATGCTGAGCACCCGCGGCAGACCTTATTCACATGCTGTGGTCATGCCCAGCGCTGTCCTCCTACTGGCTCGTGATCAAGGACACCCTCAATGGAGTCACTGGGAGAGCCTTGACTTTCGACGCGGCGGTGGCAATCCTGCATTGGTTCCCTCATACCCCTAAAAATAAACTCAAGTAAATTTGTCGACCTAGGGCTTATTCTTGCTAAAAGGGAGATAACCAGACATTGGAAGGCAAGAGTTGGTCTAACAGGAGATAAATGGCACAACGAACTCCTGAAGTGGGCCACAGGGGAGAGCACCTTGCGCTACCAGCTGGCGAGGCGACAGCAGAATAAGAGGGCGCTGGAAGCTGCATTGGAATGGGAGACGCTAGTGCAGGCCCTGCGAGATTACAGCGCTTACAGCGATTCTGAGAGTGATGACGCAGCACAACCTGACTCCCGTTAGGTGTCCATAACACTGATCTCTTCGCAGTTACTTCAGGGTTCCTCCCACAGGCTCTTTTTACACATACTACACACTGATGGCGGGGCTGGGCGGGGGGAGGGGTTGGGTGGAGTGGGTGTTGGGGGGGGGGGGGTTTGTTCTTTTAGGTTGATTTAGAAAAGCAGATGAAGGTCGCTCGTTTATCCGGATCAGCCTCAGCAATATACCGGATCCACATATGCGATGTTATAGCAGACGCCGCCCGACCCTCGGGTTGTGGGCTGAATGGCTGTGTATACAAGGTGTTTCCTCACGGGGGATCGGTTGTTTTTTCTTTTCCACTGAAGCTATATCGCTGGTCTGTCATGTAACTTTGGCTAATTCCTGCAATAAAAATATATTTAAAAAATAAAAAAAAAATAGAATACTTCTGTCTACCGATATTAGTGTGCCTCTATCACGAAAATGACGGTACCACCCCGTGAGGTCAGTCCGTTTTAATGTTATAGTTTTCCTTATGTTTGCCGGTTCATTAATTCCTGTATCATCGGATTCCTGCTGAGTCGCATTTACTGCGGCTTCAGCGGTCCCGTTGTTATTGCCATTATTTGACATTGTATTAATGAAGGTTTGCAGAGCAGGTTTCCAAGGAAACAAAGATTAGGTGCACAATATTTTGGAACACTGTATCCTTCAACGTTGAATAAACCAGAAGCTTTACATAGGAATCTCTTCCTACTAAGTTCGGGCGGATTTTAACCTTTCACCCACTCCAGACGTCTATTGGAGTATTTTCGGGAGAAAAGGGTCTGTGTGAAAAAGCACGACTGAGTTACTCTAACGTCTTGCATTAGTTTTATCGCCTTACCAAACGCTGGGCGCCATGTAGTGTAGTTCCTATTTTCCCTATAGGCCCTGCGCATTGGAATAACATAAACAGCAGTGTAGACGTAGGAGTGAGGTCTTCTAGGTCTCTACTGACTATGTTAGACTTAATTGGTTTTGTACCAGCTAGCTCAGAGGTCACTGGAAACTTTCTTGACTGAATAGGAAGTGATCAGCTTCCCTGGCTCAGACAAGAAGGGATTCAGTTTTCCAACAACCGCATTAACATGACAACTTTGCTCCTCAGAGTAAGAGTCAATCTCTAGAGTCGTAAATGTATTGCGATTTATATAGCGCACGTATCACTCGAAGGCATCAAGGCGCTTGCCTTGGGAACCCGTCCTGGATATTGGAGATTGGATATTGGATGGGTATTTATAGAGCGCAAACGTTCGCTCCCAAGGGAGCATCTTGGCGCTGTAACCCCAGCAGGGTATCCACAAGGTGAAAGCCAGGCATCCCGCCGCGAGGGGCCGTAGTGGAGATTAAGCAAGCTATTGCCCAGAGTCGCAGAGTGTGAACCCGTGAGTCGAGTAGGCACCGGAACGAGAATTATCGAGTCCATGGAATTTTTGAGCCCAAGACCCGCCGAGGCCGGGAATTGAACCCTGGTCCAGGACCGATCTCAGCTTCCGGGTCTGCCGCCTCTAACCCCTGAGCCACACTTCTCCTTCACCAGTTGAGGATGTTAGCCAAATGTATATATGAATGTATATATTTTATTAAACATGTCTATGAAACAATAGACAGCTATTTCACTCAGTCAGTTGTGCAGAATTACTTTCACCAGTTATGCAGAGAATAGAGAGACTGGCGTTTTCAATAAAAGGTATTATTTATTGAACAGTCCTTCTCATGCGAGAGAAATGAATTGCCACAATTGCAAGACTTGTTATTATAAAAAGTGCGTACAGTAAAAGGAGTATTGCGAAATAATACTGTAAAAGCATTGATATGGTTTCTTAGCCATAAAATGAGAATAGAGAGACTGGCGTTTTCAATAAAAGGTATTATTTATTGAACAGTCCTTCTCATGCAAGAGAAATGAATTGCCACAATTGCAAGACTTGTTATTATAAAAAGTGCGTACAGTAAAAGGAGTATTGCGAAATAATACTGTAAAAGCATTGATATGGTTTCTTAGCCATAAAATGGTTAAAATTAATAAAATATATACATTCATATATACATTTGGCTAACGTCCTCAACTGGTGCTTCTAACTACGCCTACCCCGGTGCACCTGACCTAAGCCTAACACATGGGAGGGAGTAAGTAAGTAGCAGTTTAAGTTAAGTTGGTTTTGCCAAGGGTTTGCTTCAAGAATTCTCTTTAAGGGTTTAGTCAGCACTTTACCTCTGGAATAGAATGTTGGAGGTCTGGTATCTCCTCTCAGGACTCGATATTCCAGTTACCCGCATGGGTAGGCTGCAAACGCCGGAGCTGGATTTTCTCGGCAGGAGAATAGACAGCGTCCTTCTCAGCGCGTCAAGGAGGAGGAGGGGCAGCATCCATGGGCTTCTCGCATCTGCTGGGCTCTGCAAGGTACAGCTGTTCTGCTCCAGTATTCACCACCACCGTGTTTGCTTAAGGCAACGTTGGTATTATTTATACCTGAAATGTGCCGAGTTTGACGTAAGTTTTTGGACATAAGACGTCAATAAAGATGTCACTAAGAACGGGTCGTTCTTACAGTGCTTGCAAGAGTTCTATTACTAATCAAAACAAAGCAAGCGGGGCTTTCCCAGGTTGCTGGGGGGTTTGAGCTGTCGAAAGAACTCGGTGTGTTATCTAGGAATCTAAGGAAGTGGCTTCTGCTGTGTCATGTACTGTAATGAGCTGCAGAGACGAGTTACTGAAATATGGCTCCGATCGTTTATGCCATTATAGGGATATCTATTGATTATAGCTGTATAGGGGCATACGTTCACAATATTGATTGGGGTCCTAGATAGAACACAACATTGTGTCTCGGTAGAATCGAGACACAAGAGGTGAAAAAAGAAAGGGGGGTATAATTAAAAGGGGGCAGAGTACACACCCCCTGACCCCCTAGGTTTTCTGAGGGGGGCCTAGAAGGACCATGAAGGGCTAAAAAACGTTTTTGTTTTTTAAATTTTCGCAGGGTAAGCGCTGGGGCGCTCCCCGGTACGCTCTCCGGTACGCGCACCCTGAGTGTACCACGGGGAAAAAGAGTGTAAAAAAATGGAGTTAAAAAAAAAGGTTGAGTGTTTAGAGGAAAGTGATGCATTGCTGGAGTGTGTCAAAAAATGATGCAACTCCAGCAATGCATCCTTTCACATGGGGCCAGGCCAATGTGAAAGGGCCTGCATCAGTCTTACGCCTGCTGTGATACAGGCGCAAGATTTGGACGCAACAGCGTCATAAAAGTGACGCAGTGATATCTCTTAGATTTCACTGCGTCACCTCTACAACCCTTTCTTGCATCAATACACCCCTTTTGTATACATTACACCTGACGTAAGTATAATGTGGCGCAGGGGTTTACAAAGTGACGCATCTACCTAGATGCGTCACTTTGTAAATATGACTCAATAAGGTGCATTTTTTGCAGCACTGGTGCGTCACAAAAAGTGACGTACCGGTGGCGTAAAAGTGACGCATGGCCTCATAAATGAGGCCTTCAGTCTTCTACTCATGCGTCATATTAAATATATGACGCATTATGTAGCAAGTACTTACAGATACGTCAGTATTTCAGACGTATCTGTAAGCGCAAAAGTGATGCATTGCTGGAGTGTGTCCAAAAAATGATGCAACTCCAGCAATGCATCCTTTCACATGGGGCCAGGCCCATGTGACAGGGCCTGCATCAGTCTTACGCCTGCTGTGTTACAGACACAAGATTTGGACGCAACAGCGTCACAAAAGTGATGCAGTGATATCTCTTAGATTTCACTGCGTCACCTCTACGACCCTTTCTTGCGTCAATACCCCCCTTTTGCATACATTACACCTGACGTAGGTATAATGTGGTGCAGGGGTTTACAAAGTGACGCATCTACCTAGATGTGCCACTTTGTAAATATGACTCAATAAGGTGCATTTTTTCAGCAATGGTGCATCACAAAAAGTGACGTACCGGTGGCGTAAAAGTGACGCATGGCCTCATAAATGAGGCCTTCAGTCTTTTACTCATGCGTCATATTAAATATATGACTCATTATATCGCAAGTACTTACAGATACGTCAGTATTTCAGATGTATCTGTAAGCGCAAAAGTGATGCATTGCTGGAGTGTGTCACAAAAATGATGCAACTCCAGCAATGCATCCTTTCACATGGGGCCAGGCCCATGTGAAAGGGCCTGCATCAGTCTTACGCCTGCTGTGAGGCAGGTGCAAAAATGAGACCTCCAGTCTTCTACTCTTATTTTTTCTTTCACTTTCTCTGTTTCTTCACTGGTCTCATATGGCTGAGATACCCGCCACCCCCTCTCAACACAATCCCCAAAGGATGGGAAACCGGAAACAGTTCTGAAGTTTTTGGAAGAGGGAGGGAGTGACCCTCCCGGCCGTATTTATTAAAATATGAAACAAAATTAAAACATTAAATCAACAGTTTCATATAAATGTACAATTTCATTACCACATTGCGATGTTTGGCTAACCTTAACAGATTCTCTAATACAAAGGTTCTCCTAGCCGAACTAACATCCTACAAAACATTTACTTGAAATTTTGAAATTGTACATCCTAACGTTTAAGGGCCAACGGCAAGGTCGTAACCGGTGTCAAGATCCCTAACCCAGAAATATCGCCCTCACTTGTGAGGGGCGGCCCAGAGGCGTACCTCAAGTGCAATTACCAATTTCCCTTGACTTGATGGGGGCCCTACTAAAACTCGACGCCACTTAGAGGTCGTACGAGGACTCGTGTGAGGTATCTAGAAGGTAGCGTAGACCCCCCCCCAAACCCCACACAACTTACCACATCTGCCGTCGCAGACGTCCTGGCCCCGGGAAATTCCCCAGGAGGGGGCCTTGACCGCCTTTCCTTTTCTTTCGGCGACCCATCCTTAGAAGGGACCGCCTCCCCGTTGAGGGGCCAATGGCCACCTCCCCCGAGCGCTCCCATCCGTGTTGGGTGACGCCCACTCATAGGGATCTTCCAATTAGTGCTCACCGATCATGACCTTACCGCCCGACCAAAATAAATACGACAACGCTAACTAAATGACTAAACTACAAAGACATTGGCAACTACAACTGTATTAAAAGCATGTTTACCAATGAACACTAAAGCAGAATTTCTTTATTCGCGAAACATTTACCCAAATCGACCATTCTTTATTACATACTCAAAAATCATCACGATAATACCACAACCTGTAAACGAAAATCAAAGTTATCCATCCACTTTATTCAAAACCACTTGCTGTCCTCAGGGGCTGGTGGGTGGGTCAAAATTGGCTCTTCGTTCCGTCTCGAGCTCACGTGCAGCGAGGAGGTGCAGCTTCAGAGCACAGGAACAAGAGGATGCCTTCTGGTCTTGCTTCTCCTTTTATCCGTCTTCAGGGCGGGCGTAAACCCGCCCCTGCCTGCCCCAAGGGCGTGGCCAGCCGCGTCAGTGTCTAGGCCAGCCCACTCTAGGGCGGGAAAAAGCGCGCCCCGGCTACGCCGCTTCGGGCATACCAGCCGAGACTCGCTTCCCGCCCAAGATGGCTTCCCGGGGGGATCGTGGTACTCCGCCATACGTTCGGGGGGACCGAGTGGTCGCCCCTTTCCATATGGCTGAGATACCCGCCACCCCCTCTCAACACAATCCCCAAAGGATGGGAAACCGGAAACAGTTCTGAAGTTTTTGGAAGAGGGAGGGAGTGACCCTCCCGGCCGTATTTATTAAAATATGAAACAAAATTAAAACATTAAATCAACAGTTTCATATAAATGTACAATTTCATTACCACATTGCGATGTTTGGCTAACTTTAACAGATTCTCTAATACAAAGGTTCTCCTAGCCGAACTAACATCCTACAAAACATTTACTTGAAATTTTGAAATTGTACATCCTAACGTTTAAGGGCCAACGGCAAGGTCGTAACCGGTGTCAAGATCCCTAACCCAGAAATATCGCCCTCACTTGTGAGGGGCGGCCCAGAGGCGTACCTCAAGTGCAATTACCAATTTCCCTTGACTTGACGGGGGCCCTACTAAAACTCGACGCCACTTAGAGGTCGTAGGAGGACTCGTGTGAGGTATCTAGAAGGTAGCGTAGACCCCCCCCCCAAACCCCACACAACTTACCACATCTGCCGTCGCAGACGTCCTGGCCCCGGGAAATTCCCCAGGAGGGGGCTGTAACCCCTCCTACCCAGGAAGGGGCCTTGACCGCCTTTCCTTTTCTTTCGGCGACCCATCCTTAGAAGGGACCGCCTCCCCGTTGAGGGGCCAATGGCCACCTCCCCCGAGCGCTCCCATCCGTGTTGGGTGACGCCCACTCATAGGGATCTTCCAATTAGTGCTCACCGATCATGACCTTACCGCCACAGGCCGGATAGTTGACCGGCTATCCGGACCCCCCACAAAACTCCTACCTAAAGGTCATATTATAACGTTTTCAGCCATGCTAAGAAGTCTCCTATGAGTAACTCATTCCCCACCCGAGACAAATGCACACCATCCCCCAAATACATACTGTCATCATTAATACACCCATGCGAAATATAATGCAGTGTTTTGGAACGGAACAATCTACTGACTTTGTTATTAAGCTTTCTAACAGAATGATTCAAAGCGGGAACAGAAATAGCCCCCCGCCACACCTTCCGTGGGATCATATGGGACCACGCAATTGTGCACCCTGGAACTCTCCTTGCTAACCAACTTACAGTGGAAAGCATCGCCTCGAGGAGAAGTCGTCTACCAGTGGTGACCAAATCATTGCCCCCAAGATGTACTATGACTATAGACGGCGGTGACCTCGTCCGCCCTAACAAACCCTCGAAAAATGATTGAAACTGGTCAATACAGAGACCGCCTCTTCCGTAGAAGGACACCCTGTACCCGTATTCCCCAGCTACGTGAGTTATGTCACCTGCCTTGAATACGTCCGCGGCACGCCTCACGTATGAGTGGCCCACGACCCACACCTCCTTTTTCACAGCCGGTGATGTCTGACCGCTGGCCTGGTGTTGGGTCGACTGCATAGTCCGCCCCGCCTCGTAGGCTTGCGCAACTGAAAACCAAACAAAAACAAGAAGCGTGAGTACATCGTTACAGCTTCATAACATGTGCAACCGCACATACCTTTTATAACAATTGGAGGACCAACGCCCCACCCGTTTAACTTGTTCCACATTCAGACCCCTGGCTGTAGCTTCTGTAGCAGCCCCTATCCGAAAGGAATGGGTCCCAAACTCGCCCGGGTTCAAGCCCGCAGTGGCAATTGACATCGCAAGCACCCGCTGAAACTGAAATTTTGTCAGTGGGGTGGCGTCAGCGTGTCTCAACAAGGCCCCCCCCCATGATGCCACCCTTCGTGCCAGGTAATCTTCTAAACACTTTACCGGACACATGGAGGACCCGGGCATCCTGCGTATAATTATGCAGTCACCCATCCCACTCTGATCGGTCTTGGACCTGACAAATGAGACAGTCATTGTCTCCCCTCTGATCTGAACGTGCTCCTGGCACAAACCTCCTGTCACATCCTGCTTGTTCCTCGCCACTAGTTCGCTTACCCGCATCGCCCCGTGAAATGCCAGCGTAAAAGCGGCTCGGAATAACACTGTCTCATACTGAGATGAACATGTAGCAGGGAGTGTGGATAACAACAGGGCCAACCTATCCAAACCTATCGGGCGCCTCTCATCTACTCTGCGACCCTCAAGGCGTTGCCACCCACGTAGCGCTTTTTGCACAACGAAAGACGCTGTCGGGTCCTGGATCCCATGAGCCCTAGCAACAAAGGAAATGGCAGCCCGATGCCTCTGAGCCGTGGCCACCGATTTCCCTGCCAGATGTAAGGACATCAGAAAATTCACCACCCATTCCTCGTGGCCCCAAAGCCCCTCTCTATCAGTCCCCAAAAAGGCTAAATAGGACCGGAACGCCCCTTCATATGCCTTCCTCGTCCTGGGTGCTAAACTCTCTCCCACGAGGTTACGAAGTTCGGGGCACCGAGAGACCAGAGAGCTTCGGGAAAGGGTGCCGGCTCCGGGTCCGCTGTGGGAAGAAAACCCCAGAAAGCCTGCATACGAAAATGAGACAGTGCATCAGCCGCCTGGTTCATTACCCCCGGGACATGTCTTGCTTTGAATAGCACATTCAATTGCATACACAGTAAAACAATTTCCTTGAGCAGTCTCAAAATCAATTTGCATCGTGCTGCCTGGCTATTGATACACTCGACCACGGTCATATTGTCAGACCAAAATACCACAGAGTGATCTTTGAACCCCTCGGGCCAAGTTCTCAGGGCCACCAAAATGGGGAAAAGTTCCAGGAAAGCGATGTTACTCGTCAGTCCGTTGTCATGCCACCATGCCGGCCACTTTTGTGCAGACCATCTTGTACCGAAAATGGCACCAAAACCTATGCTCCCTGCCGAATCTGTCCACAGCCCCAGCTCCTCAGAGGACACGGCCGGTTTGTTCCAGACGACTCGACCATTGAAATCCGCCAGAAATGCCAACCAAATGCGCATGTCCTGGCGTACCTCAGCCGAGAGCCTTGTGCGATGATGGCCCTCCTTCAGGCCGACCATGGCTTGAGCAATCGAACGGGAAAAGGGGCTGGCCATTGGTATAACCCTCAGGGCAAAATTCAACTGACCCACTAACTGCTGCAATTGATGCAGCTTAACCTTAGATCCACATATACACATTTGTAGGGATGCCCTGAACTTTGACACTTTGTCAGCTGGTAAACGAAAACAACCTTCTCCGGAGTCTAACTCGATCCCCAGAAACTCGAGGCAAGTAGAAGGACCCACAGTCTTACCTGGTGCCAATGGCACGCCAAACTGATTCATCAAGACACAAAAATCGGCCAAGGCCTGACCACATTCCGGATCCCCGGCTGCCCCCAGGAACAAAAAATCATCGAGGTAATGCATGACATGTTGGAAACCCGTCTTCTTTGTGAAGACCCATTGTAGAAAACTACTGAATTTTTCAAAATAAGCACAAGATATAGAGCACCCCATCGGCATACACCTATCCATGTAATAATGACCCTGAAACATGAAACCCAGGAGACGCTGATCGTCTGGATGTACCGGGAGCAACCGGAACGCTGACTCAATATCAGATTTTGCCATCAGCGCCCCGGGCCCCAGGCGATTCAAAATGGCTACGGCCTCATCGAAGGATGCGTACCGCACCGAACATACTTCCGGGTCTATCGCTTCGTTTACGGAAAGACCACGTGGAGCTGATAAATTATGTATCAGCCGGAACTCACCCGGGTCCTTCTTGGGGACCACTCCTAAAGGAGAACAAACAAAGTTATGCACCGGGGGTACACTAAACGGGCCGGCGACTCGTCCTCGAGTAACCTCCTTCCGGATCTTATCCTGTACCACGGTCGTATGCTGCAGGACCGAAAGCTGATTTTTACATCTCTCCACACCCTGAAAGTCCCCCACTGGGATGCGGAAACCATACGAAAACCCGTTCCGCAACACCCCAGCAGAAGTACGATCCGGGTATTCACTGAGCCAGGGAATCATTGCCAAGGTATCAATCGGGGTAGGTAAAGGCGCCCCTCGGACTATGTTAGACCTGTTTGGTGCCTCCTCTACCCCCGTTATCACCCGTTTTGGCTCTGCACGTGGACTCAGGATGGGATGATTGCCCACACCCACTACATTCGTGTCTAAATTTGCACGATCCCTGGGGCCTAGTACATTTACCCCTGTTGAAATTCCAACAAACCCCCCTTTTTCCTGTATTGCCGGCAGGCCTCGAGTAATTGTCGGTGCCTGCACCTGATCGAAAGGGCGTCCCCGCATACTGGCGGGAGGATTCGCCAACGTTACTCCCTACTAATGGCACTTTCAACATACCAGTATCCTTCATTTTAGACCATGACACAGAATCATAACAATCCCAAGTTAAGTTTTTATCGTGTTCTTTGGCCTTTCTAAAAAGATTATCATAGCAAAACCAATGATTACCCTCGTGTGATGTCGAGTACCCCATGATTCGTGACTGGTAAGTCGGCAATTCGGGTAGCAAATCGGGCCTTCGTTCCCCCAAGATTGACATAAAAATCCCCCACGCTTTGCCCCAATTGCCAATGTTTTCATTTACCTTAAAGGCGACCATTTGTGCGCGCCAAACACTCGGATGCATGAGGTCCTTCTGGCCTTTAACATGCTCCATCTCATAATTGTCAGTAAGCAACGAGAAGATGTTTACATATTCCCCTGCCCAAATCTTCTCTTTAATAGCCAAAGGAACATGTTGACCCAACTTTTCCCTACGAGAGGGTGCTGACTCGTCCCTCGTAATCGGCAATGACCGCTTACCTGAACCGGATGCTGCCTCTGCGGTCGAACCCGTCCCCTGTGGCTTGTCTACTGCTGCAGCCGGCGTGGACACCTTCGCTGCTTCCCGTTTCTCACGCAGTTGCTTCATCAGCACCTGCGCTTCGACAGCCGTGGCGCCCTCGCTACCTTCACCCAACCACGCTGCTAATTGTGCTGCCAGCTCGGGCGGCATATCTTCCCTGGACACGGGGGTGACCACAACGGGAATCGGATTCCCTTCCTCCGGCACGGGAGTGGGTGCCTCGAGCGGAGCACTGGGACCCGGGATGTCTCCCCCAGCTGCTCCCCTCCTGGGCCTCTTGTTTTTCCCTCCCGGGGCTGCTCCCGCCAAAGGACGTTTTGGCCCCCCTTCCTCGTCTTTATCCATCCGCCTCTTTAGGTCGGTCACCTCCTTCATGAGAACGCGCAGCATTTGGTCAGTAGTCATGCGCTTTCCCGCCTTCTTCGGCATTCTCCAACAGAGTATCTGAAAAACAAACAAGAACGATTACAACGCTCAAAATTGGCTCTTCGTTCCGTCTCGAGCTCACGTGCAGCGAGGAGGTGCAGCTTCAGAGCACAGGAACAAGAGGATGCCTTCTGGTCTTGCTTCTCCTTTTATCCGTCTGCAGGGCGGGCGTAAACCCGCCCCTGCCTGCCCCAAGGGCGTGGCCAGCCGCGTCAGTGTCTAGGCCAGCCCACTCTAGGGCGGGAAAAAGCGCGCCCCGGCTACGCCGCTTCGGGCATACCAGCCGAGACTCGCTTCCCGCCCAAGATGGCTTCCCGGGGGGATCGTGGTACTCCGCCATACGTTCGGGGGGACCGAGTGGTCGCCCCTTTCCACACTTACTTGTCTTTATCCAGTCTGTATCTCCACTCTTTCCAAAACATCACTGCTATTTTCTTACCCTTTCACACCCCATTCCTTTACTACATTTTCTTCGCATATCCACATTCCCCATGTTCACTCTCCTTCCCCGCACTCACCTTCTTTTAGTCCCCCTACTTCACTTCCCTTCTCCTCTCGTCCCTTTCTGTGCTTTCTTACTCATTTTCCTCTCCTTTATCAATGCACTCCACTTCA
This sequence comes from Lissotriton vulgaris, assembly GCF_964263255.1. Classification (NCBI taxonomy): domain Eukaryota; kingdom Metazoa; phylum Chordata; class Amphibia; order Caudata; family Salamandridae; genus Lissotriton; species Lissotriton vulgaris. Next base: position 898,517,635 of record NC_141697.1, on the reverse strand, counting down.
CTTACTCTTTTTCATTTTTTTAAGAACACAGCTCTTTGATGAGAATTGGAGTTAGTTCTGAAAAGAACTTCTGTTTTACTTTTTCAGAACAGGAACAAAAACAGGGAATGGGAAACTGCTCAACAGGAGCAAAAACAAAAAAACAAATTTAGGGCTGGGAACGACGGCGATGGTTCTCCAATGCTCGAACCATGAGCAGAATACTTTGTTCCCCATAGCAAAGTAGCTGATCACAGTCTGCATTTAAGAACGCCTTTGTTAAAAGCAGGCTGAATGTTCGGAATCGGCTCTTGTGATCTCCCCCTGACCGATGTTGTTGGTCCTCCGGTTGATATAGAGGCCCCATCCCTGGGAGCCTCTTGTGCTAGAGCCCTAACACTCTCCCGGGAATAGTTCTGGGGGTGCCTCCTTTCTATGTGGCGAATCATAGTTGAATTTCCAAAACTGTACTTCTTTCGGGGGTCTCCACGGGAAAGTACAGTTTGGCAGATTTTACATTCAACTTTTGGTGCATTTACTTTTTTATGCCCATCAGGTATAGAATTTTTTTCCCAGATGAAATGTTCTTTCACCTTCGGCTGAGGAGGCTCTTCATCTATGAAATCATTTAAGTCCTCACTGCTGCTGGATGGTCTGGCAGCCATTCTCTCCACAAATTCTTAGCACAGAAGAAAAGAGGTCTTGCTCTCACCAAAGTGAAAGAAGAAGTGAAGGAAAAGGGTGGGGTTTTCATTAGTTGTAAAAAGAAACTGCTAGCAACCAATGAAAAGTTATTTTAAGGTCACATGACTTGACGCGCTTACGCTGTGCGCACTGGAGCGCTTCCAGGGGCGCTTACGTGGCGCGAACGAAGGCGCTTCCGGGGGCGTTTATGCGGCGCGAACATAGGCGCTTCCGGGGGCGCTTACGCGGCACGCCTTAGTGACGTTTCGATAGTTTCACGGAAATGCAAAATCATTTTAATTTCATAAATCTAAAATACCTGTTTTTATAAGTATGGTACTTAATGTCTTGCGTTATTATTTACTTTTCATACATATTGTTTTACACAAACGAGAAATAGCGCTCTGGGTGCGTTCTCCCGAGAGCTTACCGGTGCGCGCTCCAGGAGCGCCCCAGGAAAAAATGATACAAATTTTTTTATTTTAATTTTATTATTTAAAAAATATATATTAATAATTAATACTTACACAAAACAGCAAATAAATAAAAAATCGTAGGTTACAAACTCGATATAGAAAGGAATTAGCTTATAAAAAACCTTTGAAATTCAGTGAAAAAACCATAGGTTTAACACCAGTTATAGTTAGCTGGACATTTTACTCATACAAAACCATTGAAATTCCCACGTTATAGTTAGTTGGACTCACTATAACTTGCGCGCCCGCAATCCACTGCTGATGATGTCACATATTACATCATTCATGACATGGTTAGTGACATCACTGATGGCATCACTGATGACATCTCAAATGACATCACTGATGCAATGGAATAGAGTGGAGAATTGCGTTGTGGACCTTACCAGGATATTTGCGGGCTGATTTTGGGAGCGAAGGAGCACACAACTAACCTACGTACCGGTAAGCGGCTTTGAACACGTAAAACAACCAAGACTGTTAAATGCATTATCCGCAAAGCTTTGGGGGAAGAAGCACATTGAATGTAGTGATGCATAGGCAGCAAGTATTCTGAGAAATGTTTTGTGAAACAGAACGGCGAGCGGCTGAACAGAGTATGTTCAAAATTAAGAAGAAATCTAACAATGGCCAGAAAGCAGAGCACGGCCAAACCGGAGGGGGTACCACTGACTTGAACATGAAGTTGGCCACCTTAGAACGTCTCTACTAGAGAGAGATAAGGAAATGGTGGGAAGGCAAATTCCATTCAAAATTATATTGAAGTAAATCGGGTGCCGAGAGGTCTTAGAATTTACACGATACCGGCCTACGAAAATCCTGATCCCCTACAATTAGACGCATGGGCAGAACATACAGCTCAGTAGTTTAAGGGAAGCTTGGCGATTTTGGTACGCTTCGCATGGAGTGACCCTGAGAAGGCTCTAGCACTAATTAAAGAACTGGAACATGAACTGGCCAAAGAGGAAGATCAGACAAAATAGGAAGAAAAACGTGAATTGATGAAAAAACATCTAAAAAAATATGAGGAAGAAATAAAACAATGAAAAGAAGAGAAATTTGAAAGGGATGTGAAAGATTATAGCTTGGGAAGAGTACTGACCTTCTCCAAGAAGTATGACAATCCTCGAAAAGAACTCAGAAAGAAAACACCAGGAACCCCAATAACGGTTCCAGAGACCTCGGAATCCTCAGCAACAGGAGATGAATTATCAAACTAATGCGCAAGCAACAACTGGAGGGAGGAAGGGGGAAACCTCCAGAGAGAAGGGCGGGAAGAGGAAGACAAGGTGGGGGTCTGGAGCAAGAAACATCGTAGGCTCGCCACCCGTGACCCGCAGCAAGAATTTCTACAAGAAGAAGGCTTAGAGGAGGAGGAAAATCTAACTATTGTTAACTTGACATCCAAAAATCTGACTGCTGAGGAGGAATCTATTCTGAAATTGGGACTTTCATTTTGCCCCCCAAAAAAATTTGAGTTTGCCCAAACAAGAATAGATTTATTCAAATTTACTCAAACGTAAACTGCACAAGTTCTTCAAAATGAAGCCGCCACCTAAGAAATCCACGGCTGTGGATCTTATGGAAGTGAGCAGCTTAACTTGCAAAGACTTGGAGGGAATAAGAGCGCTTGAAGAACTAAGGATGGAAATAAATGAAGATATAGTGATGGACATAGGAAATATTCAAATGTTGACTAATTTGGAGGTACAACAGAAAGGAGGGGCGAGTAACTTTAAACCTACTTCCACGTTTATGCCCATTATGGCAACAGGCGCAATTGACACTTTTTCAGAAGCTGTGCTAAAAGATCTGACACGCTTATGAAATGACACCAAATATAAAAAGAGATAAAAATTTCACAAATAAACAGCAGTTGGAACTCAAAAAATTGTGTGAAGATTCTTCTTGGGTATGTAAACCCTCAGATAAAGGAGGGAATATTGTTTTACTAACGAAAAAACAGTATGAGACAGAAGCTTTACGCCAACTAAATGATGTAAAAACGTACATCAGAGTAAGCGAGCAGGTCTACAATAAAAGTGTAACAGAATATCATGAAATGATCGCGAAATGGCATAAAAGGAATATGCTAGATATGGATGAATATTTGTTTCTAAGATGTTTAAGTCCCACAATACCGACCTTTTATTACCTGCCAAAGGTCCATAAAGACAAATTTAATCCACCTGGGAGACCTATAGTGGCTTCACAAGGAAGTTTGACAAAACATCTATCATTATATATAGACCTGTTTCAGATCAGCAGCACTCACGGGGGTGGTGTTTTCAAAAGATTTATTTACAAAAACCCTTTGCACATCAAAGACTCGTTTCGGCGCTTAGCCTTCATCAATTTGTTACACAGTTCGCGCCACGGCCATTCAAATACACATTTGTCACGTGATACTCTCATTAGTGTAGAAAGAGGACTATTCTTTATCACAATTTTGTGCCTCCATCTTGTAGTATGCAAAGTGTCATTCAATGCGCGATACATATTGTAAACATTCGCAGTTACAAAATTTTGAAAGTAGACCATTATAGTCTAACACTTAAACAATATTAAGCCCTGGATGGGCTGTCAGATCGTTCCTGTCTTCTAGTACATATATGCCCTGGATGAGCTCACACTAATGCTATACTCATTATTTATACTTAAGTATCACTATTCAAGACTCCAATGTTAGTTCGAATTCATATGTATATATGTGATATATATATATCGTCGAGAAAGAGAGAATTCAATTTCTCGATGTGGAAGTGTATATAAAAGACAATAGTCAATACCTATCTACACAGGAAAAAGACAGCTGGAAATGCCACATTGCATGCCACCAGCATGCACCCCAGGCATACAATCACTGGTATCCCCTACGGCGAAATGTTAAGGCTCAAAAGAATCTGTAGTTCTCCATCTGATTATGAGCAATGCCTTAAACGTGTTGTTAAATCTTTAAGAGCCAGAGGGTACTCTGAGTCAATATTGAAAAATGCCTATGACAAATCTCTATCTCGGACGAGAGAGAGCCTGTTTCCAGTTAGTATCTCTGAAACAGACAACCCTGCAGCTAGTGAGTCCCCAGTTTCTGGTCCTCGCATGATCACTACCTTTAGTAGGGAAGAAAAGAAAATCAAGGCCATTCTTAATAAGAATTGGCCGATAGTACTCAGTGATCATGTCCTCAACGCTGTATTACCCTCAGCTCCCCTTGTCACCTTCAGAAGAGCAAAAACTATGGGTAACCATTTGGATACCGCTTCTCCTGAATTGAAAACTAAAGCAGCCTGGTTACGACCAACTAGGGGTTTCTTCAAATGCTCTAGCTGTCGGGCATGCAAATTTGGCATCACCACTGCACATAATATGACTCCCTTTAGCACTGTAGCTAAACCAATACTGGGCAATTACTCCTGCAAAACCGATCACGCTGTTTATGTTCTTGTATGTACCTGTGGACTTAGGTACGTTGGCAGTACCAAGCTCCAGGTACATATGCGGATATTGCAGCACTTACGAGCAATACT
>NC_141697.1:898450469-898507969 GCF_964263255.1 Lissotriton vulgaris | reverse complement strand
GGAGCGGGCCATCTTCTTTGAGAAATTTGAGAAGATTCATCAACCAGCGCCAAAGTTATTCCCAATAGAATGTTGTAGATTTCCTATGGAAACTAGGTCCTAACTATATATACCTACTGGCTACCGCCAGTAGGTAATATATATATATATATTTCTCAGAAATAGTTTGTGGAATGTCTGAAAACAAATTTAAAGGCTGTGAATTATTCCACAGGATAGCTTTGGTGCGTAATTTGATAGATTCTCAACTGTCCACTAGCTGTACAATTTCCATTCATTTAGAGAACTATCATCTGCTGTTGAGTGCATCCAGGGAAATGTAAAAGATAGAAAATAGTAAGCACAGATAGTGGCCTCACACTCCAAAAGGGCCGGAGTGACTCCGGGAGAGGCTCTGGGTATGAACCGAACCAGGGGATGTCACATTTTGCAGCCGCTGTCCCCTGACAGGCACGTGTTTCCAAACCGTCACCGGACACTGTGCGCATGGCTGTGACATCAATAGCAGAAAAAAACGCTCCTGAATCTTTTACACAGCACCTCACACTGTCAGATGATGTGATCCCGGCATATCTGTTGAATGAGCGCAGCAGAGACATCGCGGGGACCCAAATACGCCATGTTGGATGCAAGCTTTCTTTTCAGCATTGCCGTAAATGTTAAAGGGAGTGATTGAATGTGTGTTGAGACTTTGGTTCCCTCTAGCCATGCCCTTGCGAGCCTACACCAGGCGAGCATTTTGAAAAACGGAGGTCCATCGCTGGAGAGGTAATGTGATTTTCTTGAAATGTGTCGAGGTAGGATATTCCGAGCTCGGTGAACTGAACAGGCACCTGCGGTGCCAATCCCTCACTGCGCTAATATCTGTTAAATGATGGAGCCGCCGCAGCCCAATAAGCCTTATCCCGGGAAGAGGCGCGCAGGCATTCAAAGAAGGGATTGTAAATATTCTGTGGGCACTTTGCTGCCAATTTGACTGTGACAAACACCACCGCCGCCGGGGGAGGCGCAGCGGGGCAGAGGAGCACGTACTGTCTGTCTGCGCCCGGTGCAGAGGTACAGCCTCCAAGGCAGCAGGGGCCGGGCTGTCATTGCTGGAAAGATGGGGTTTGGGTATTTTGTTTGGGGGGGGCGAGATAGCCCACACCCAGTAAAAAATAGCCATCCATAGAAACTGTTAAAGAAGCTATTAGAGGCAAAAACACCCTTAAAGCTTTGAAAGAAATACACTGAACAGCAAGTACCGCAAACTTTGAACATCCAATACCACCCCCAAACTGCACAAAAAAGAACACACCTTTTACAAGACACCCCTGCACACATGAACTCATCAACACGGCGTGTGCAGGGGGAAGCGGACGGCGTCTCCTCATTTCCCGGGGTTCCCTCAGCACACGGGAGCCCCACACCAGCCGGCAGCATTACCCGGTCTCCCCCTCGGCACGTGAGACCGGCTGCAGTGTTGCCAGATTTTTAGACCAGTCCCAAGCCCAAAGCCACTCAAATATAAGCCCAAAATAAGCCCAATCAAACCAGTTTAAGCCCAAACTCGCAACTCTCAAATTATGCAGAAGTAGTCACCAGAAACCACTTAAAGGATGAATCTAAATTCTATTCAATATACGGATAGTGGAAAGGGCTTAACTGGGTACCTGTGTTAATGCTACTCATTTTCATGACCCGTCACCACTGTGACAGTGCTTAGCTGCCAAGGTTTCAGATTGCTTATGTGTGACATTTTCATAATTTCAGTGTAATTATGAGTGACATTCAACGACTATGAGTGACACTTTCTTGCGTGCAAAAATCAAAGCCTACCCTCTGCAAACTGTCAGTTCCACACAACTGGCGCGAATCGTGCTTTGAATGCATGCCAATGAAAATAGCTCTGTTGATCCGCATTGAGGAGTGCACCCCGGGATCTGAAATAGTATGGGCTGGGCGCCTGTAGACAGAGAGCACAGTATGATGCTGACAGCTGTCAAGTCTTCCCACTTCCAGCCTGGCTCTCTTGATATGAGACACGGTGTCTTGGCTGCACTGCACAGCACTTCACACAATTCACACGAGTGTGGGTGTGGGCTTGGGTCCTTCATCAATCATAAGCATTGTGCTGCTCTGATGTCAGCGCGTGCTGCTCGCTCATTTGTCACCGGACCTTCTGGCCACAGTGATAGGCGCACGCCTCGGTCTCATCGTTGTCGGCCCCGCCCACAACCAAGCGGCGGCCATCTTGAGGCGGCTCGGGCTGCGGCGGTGATCTCTGGGGTAAAACGAGGGGTGGGCATGCTCAAAATTAAAATAAAACAGATTAAAATAAGAGAGAAGCCCCCCAAGCCCCCCCCAATTTTTTTCTCCAAAAAATCGTGGGGTGCGCGCACGGTGCGCGCTTACAGATATATAATTTTTTTCTCTTTTAATTTTCTCAGGAACCACTGGAGGGATTTACACTATTTTACCAAAAGCGTGATCTGCGTACGTACCAGACACTACCATTTTGACAAGTTTGGTGTAATTCCCTTCAGTGGTTCAAGCTGTAGCCGTGTCTAAAGGTCCTATGGAAATTAACATTGGGAAAACACGTTTTGGGACCCCCCTTTTTTCTGTTGTTGATTTCGTATGTGAAGGTTAATCCTGTCATGCCACCATAACCAAATGCTACAGGACATGATTGAACTATGTTTATCACAAAATATCTTTCTGTTTGGAGAAGAGCTATATAGACAATGTAATGGAACCGCAATGGGTTTTTCTTTTAGCCCGAACTATGCGTGCCTCACAATGGGGTACTGGGAAAAGGAAATGGCTTGGGCATCAGAAAATGATCAATTCACTTGTAAAAACATGTGCTGGATAAGGTTTATAGATGAACTTCTGATCATCTGGGATGGAACTCCAAAAGAATTCCAAGATTATTACAAGATCATTAATGGCAGCATGACAGGATTAACCTTCACATACGAAATCAACAACAAAGAGGTAACATTCCTCAACACAGGCATTTACATCAAGGATAATCATATCCATACGACGTTACACAGAAAAGCAACGGCCACTAATGCAACATTAGAAGCGACCAGCTTCCACCAAGCCTCCTTGATCCCAAGCATCCCATATGGTGAGTTTCTTCGCATCAGAAGAATATGCAGCGAAGATTCTGTATGGCAGAAACACAGCGCCATAACAAAACGAAGATTCAAAAATTGCAAATACAATCAGGGCAACATTGAGAAATGTTGGAAAAAAGCAAATGAGAAACCCAGACTGGAACGTTTGAAACGTTCAAATACAGATGAGAACAAAAATGAAAGAGCCTATCAGACTCATTACTGACTACTCTGAAAACAGCAAAAAACTTGTGCAAATCATGAGGAAAAACTGGAAGATTTTACATCTGGATGACACAGTAGGGAAACTAGTGGGACAGCATCCAGTTGTAACATACAGGAGAGCACCAAATCTGAAGGACCAGTTGATTCACAGTCATTGTAAAACCAAAAAAAAGAAAGACTGGCTCAAAACCACTGGCTTCGTAAAGCGTTATGGGTGCAAAATGTGCCAAATTGCAAAACAAACCAAGGAAATACCAATGCCCAACAACAAAAAATGTCAGATACAACAATTAATTTCCTGTAAAACGGAGTATACAGTCTACAGAATAGAATGTCCTTGCCCCTTAATGTATGTGGGTAGCACCAAAGGGGAACTAAAAAAACGGATAATGGAACATGCCAGAGCCACGACACATAAGGATAGAGCAAACGCAGTGGCAAAACATATGGAGCAAAAACACAACGGAGATTGGCTGAAACTGAAATTCTTTGGGATAGAAACAATACCAAAGAACATACGTGGAGGAGATCGAGAAAAAGCCTTAAGACAAAAGGAGTCACGCCATATCCTAAATTTCAGAACATTAAGTCCGCACGGCCTTAACCAGTCGGAGGAGTTATATATTCATCTCTAATATGAGGAACATGAGAAGGCAAGAGCTTGTGAGGTCGTGAACCGCATTCAAAAACAAGACAAGATTCAAATATATGAAAAATAAAAGGACCCCAATCACTGTACAAACAGTTGACAAATCCCACCAGAGGGATTAGAAATGACAAGTTAAATCTAGCTGGCCAGAAATAATGGCAAAAAATAATTTAAATGTAATTGTCACCTAATTTTGTAAAGAGCTCAAACATGAGAATAAGGGGTTATTATTTTCTTTGTTAAATGAATGGTTAAACTCCACTTAGAGACTCTTTTTACATAATATGGATAAAAACTACAAATACCACAATGCTTAGCTATGAGGAACAGGATGTGATGTAACATCAAACACTGGAGGTTGCTTTAAATGTGTTGGAAAAAACTTGAGAAAGTGATCGTGAGCAAGGTGCCAGGAGCACTGAAACGCGTAGATCGTGTTGTTTTCATGCTGAAAAGATTATAATAAATCTAATTGTGGAACTCAGAGGGAGTGCGCCCATTACTTTCGTTTAACTACGGAGGAGTGTTAAATGTGCATATGTGTGTATATATATATATATATATATATATATATGTGTGTGTGTGTATATTACCTACTGGCGGTCGCCAGTAGGTATGTATAGTTAGGATTTTTTCTCTATGGAACTTTTGAAAATTCTATGTCTAATAACTTTGGCGTTTGTGGACGGAATCAGCTGAAATTTTCAGGAAAATGGCACATTTTGTTTCTGAGCAGCCCCTGAAAATTTGGGGGGGTTCCGTCAAGGGGGGGGGCCGAGAAAAAAGGGGGGTCCCAAAACGCGTTTTTCCCATTCATTTTTCCATAGGGCCTTTGGCCTCACTTTTAGCTCGAACGGCTAAATGGATTTACACGAAACTTGGCAAAATTGTCGGGACTGTTAGCCCGATGTGCCTTTGCTGGGTCTCAATATATGTGCTCTAGTGGATTTTGAGAAATTAACGTTTAAAAAAACAGATATATCTGTGACAGCGTCCCAGATAGCGCTCCAGATCGCGTACTTTTCGCGTAACGGAGCTTTGCGAAGCGAAGCTGATTGGCTCTCCGGTGTCTGTCAACATTCTAAACAGTCCGGTGCGGCCGCCATCTTGTCTCTCGGTAGGATCGAGGGACAAGAGGAGGAGAAAAACGAAGGGGGAATTAAATGAAAGGGGGCAATGTAGACCCCTCTTGACCCCCTAGGAATGATGTTGGGGTTATTAAAGGGTCCCGTGGGGCAAATAAAAAAAATGTGATTTTTCGCGGTAGAAGCGCTTCTCGGTTCGCGAACCGGGTCGCAAACTGGTAGCGAAACGTGAATTCGCCATTTTGTGTTTCGATTTAATTAAATTACTAGATGGAGGAAAAGCAATGTGAGTATTGGGTATAAGGGGGTATGGGAGACGTATCCTGACCCCCTATGTTTTCTGAGGGTGGTTGAGGAGGCTCATATATGTTGATACTTGTCTTCCAGCGGTTGCGCGTGAGCGTTTTTATTTTTTTTTGTTGCCGCTTGACTTCTGTTAACGTTCGATTCGAAGGAAATTAGGAAGTGTTGATCGCCATTTTGACACTGCGAGTAAATATATTGTTAAAAATATTTGTTATAAATTAATCCGTATTGATAAACATTGTCTGCGCCATCTTGCTTTTTTTCCAATGCCACACTTTTGTCGTGCACGGCAGCCATTTTAGATGCCTTGACCAGACCCACTCTCTGCACGCCGCCAATCCTCAGCATGGCTCCCCACCCTCGCAAGCATCTCCCCCATGCACTGGTCACCCCTGCTCTCTCTCTCATGCATGGGCCATAAACTTCCCCCCATCTGCGCTGCTCTTCCCTGAGTATCACACCCTGTGCCCGCCCGACACCTCCCTTTCACCCTATTCACTACCGCACCCTCTGACACTCCTCTTCCTCTGTGTCTGATTGTCCAGGCCGGTCCCAGGCTATCACCTAGCCCTGCGGATGTAGTTTATGGCCCCAACTGTAAAGAATCACCCCTGTTCAAAGGAGTTACAGTAGATCAAGGTCGCCACCTCATGAGATCCGTCACACCACACGCGTTCCTACTTTCTGATAACGATCCTGTATTGTGATCGGGGAGGGGATTCTCACTGTAAGGGTGTGTGGGACCGAGCCTGAAGCGGAAGATTCCAGGGATGCCTTTTTGTACATCAAAGTCTTCACAATTATGTGTCACATTAAAAATATATAGCACTCCAACAAAGTAGTAGGATTATAACACTTTAATAACTTATAAATATATACAACGCTCCAACAAAGTAAACACGTTTAAAAAAAACTTTTTAAACAACTATTTATATGACATTGCTTTAACCAGGATAGACAAAGAAATGACACAGTGATGTAAAAGTTTCTGAAAGAAATGCCAAGAACGTCCCATGTGAAAGTGAATTTTATCTGGCAATTTTTTTCTTTTCCTTCTCATGAAAAGAAAGTTAATGCCAGGTTCGTTACCTGCCTCATCTGCAAAAAAAAAACTCTTGACAGTGACCGAAAAAAAATATAGCTATGGTAATCATACCATGCATCGGCACATGGAGAGGTGGCACCCTCTTAATTATTCTAAAGCACAACTTCGAGATTTGGTGGATAATCCCCTTTCGGCAAAAACATCCATCAATGACTTAGCAATAAGTGAGTCAGAGGCAAGGGAAACTGTCCCAAATCTGCAAAAGAACTTTGGGCAGATGAGATTGACTTGTGTAGCATGTTGAAAATTAATTTCATGCGGAGAGATGAGTATTACTTTAATAAATAGATCATATGAAAATCATCAATGTCCAAAACGTCCTAGAAAGTAATTTTTGTCATTTTTGAGGAAGAGAGATAACCTTTAGTGGTACGGGGTCGTTTTCGTTCGAACTAGGGGGGCCAGGTGACATTCCTTCGGGGTGGCTTAGGGGCATTTAAAACAACTTCCCTGATACAGGTAGCATATAAAGTAGAGGGTAAATACCAGGATCTTTATCGATTGCTTTATGCTGTACAAAAATGAAAAACACATACAACAAACCTGGACCATTCATATTTTCAATGTTTCTGCGTACTATACTTTTTAACCCTTAACTAATTGAGCTGCTTGATTTCACCTGCTTTTTAAAAAAAAAAAAAAAAAAATCGGAAACAGTGGCCATTTCTTCGAAACTTACCAATCTACGCGTTACAACTACGTTTGCTTTTTCAAAAACCTTTAATAAAAATGTTGGTGCCCAAATACGGGCCTACAACCCCGTGGGCCGGCCACGGAGCAGGCTGGAACTGTAAATGGGGGGATGGGGGTATTTATTTGTGGAAAACATAACAGAGTCAGTGTTTGTTGATTTCATAGTAAAAAGTGCGACAAGTGCAACAAAATCATATCGATAATTCATTGTGAGCAAGTACCATTAGTGTCGACAATTCCAACCTTCAATAATAAATACAGTAATCAATGATGCATTAGAACTTAATATCAATTCATTGTTCGAATGTGTAATCAGTCTTATCCCATATCAATTCATGTGCTAAAAACTGCATACATATCTCATGATATCAAGGCTGAGCAATCGGGGCACAACAAGGAGTTGAGAGTTTCATTTGTACCGGCGCCATTTTGGGTGAGGTCAGGAAGGTCCAAGTATAGTCAAAATGTCTCCACCAACTCGTGGTTGGACCGGGACCTCTTTCGGCAGTCCAAAAGTTTTCGTTGAAGGGTAGCAGAGGGGACTGGCGACATGAACCATCAGTGAAAGTGGGGTGGGAGGAAACAATCTCTCCTACCGGGTCATACTGGTGTCCCACCGGAACTGATCAAGTTGGTAGTCTTGCAGGATTTTGATCATTTCAAGACTTCGGCCGGCGCCGGCATGAGCGCGCCGACGTCCATCGGCTACGTCGTGGTCGTTCCGTGGGTGATCATGGCAGTCATTTCTCATCGGGGGCCCCCGTGGCTCTTATAGAATCTTCAAAGTTGAGGAGAACGTTTCTGGACGCAGGACTCATTTTCTAGCTGAACTGAAAAGCGTCGTTGTACCGCAAAAGTAAAGGAGACCCTCGCTGGGTGAGCGGAGCATCATTACCTCGCAATAGTGGACGAGACCTATTGTCGGGTGAGTGCAGCACCGCTGCATCGCAAGAGTGGAGGAACCCTTTTGTTGGGTGAGTGGAGCGTTGGGGGTGCAGCTGAGGGGCCCCCACATGGGGGGGTGGGAGAGGCTCGTTCGCGCCGCCTCTCCCTCCCAGCGCACCCCACGCCGACACCTGCCGTTGATATCCGTGATGTCCGGACTAGGCGATAAGAGGGGGGGGGGTCGGAGGCAGAGGCAAGACATCCCCCCCCCCCCGTGGCCTGCAGGGCGCCGCTTCAGGACCGAACGGGGAGCTCATATCAAGCCGGGGCCAGACCAGGAGATACGAGGGGAGGGTCGGTGGCATGTGCAAGACATTCCTCTCCAGTGTTGTCGCAGCTAGAGTTCCCGTCGGCCTCGGCTCCTCTCCTGGTGCACCTTACGTGACGACCCTTTTGATGGGTGAGTGGAGCGTTGGGGGTGCAGCTGAGGGGCCCCCACCTGGGGGGGTGGGAGAGGCTTGTTTGCGCCGCCTCTCCCTCCCAGCGCACCCCACGCCGACACCTGGCGTTGATATCCGTGATGTCCGGACCAGGCGATGAGGGGGGTGGTCGGTGGCATGTGCAAGACATCCCCCCCAGTGTTGTCGCAGCCATTATTGAAGAAAGAAGAAGATACCGTCAGCCTCGGCTCCTCTCCTGGTGCACCTTACGCAACGACCCTTTTGATGGGTGAGTGGAGCATTGGGGGTGCAGCTGAGGGGCCCCCACCTGGGGGGGTGGGAGAGGCTCGTTCGCGCTGCCTCTCCCTCCCAGCTCACCCCACGCCGACACCTGGCGTTGATATCTGTGATGTCCGGACCAGGCGATAAGAAGGGGGGGGGTCGGAGGCAGAGGCAAGACATCCCCCCCACGTGGCCTGCAAGGCGGAAGAAGAAGGGAATCGGGAGACCAGTACATTTCGGCCCATCCACGCCACGGCTGATGGCGGTTAGCTGGGCCCCGCCCTGCACGTGTCGAGGCCTCATCTTCCGGATGGGCGTAACCGTGGCCCTGTTGCACTTCGGGAGTTTCCGGAATGGGGGTAGGTATCTGCTGATTTGTATCTATTTCATGTTACCGTTAATGGGCATGGCGGGCGGTGGGACAGACATGCTTGGAGCAGTGGGGGGGTGGCGGCGCCTAGCTACCTCGTGGCTGCCGTGACGTCAAGCTTGGCTTTTTTCACTACTTTCATGTTTCTTATTTCTAGCGAAGTCAAAAACTCATCAGTGGCCTACTGATTTTGTTTGATTTCTTTCCCTTCCTTTTCAAGTGTGTTTCATGCTAAAGTTTCTGTTTAACAGGATACAGTGATTACTTCATTTTTTACATATGTCTTCTTTATTAGGGGTACTCTCCGGTTGAGCCTGATGATGTACATCTAATAAATGGTTTTCAGTGGCAGATAATCTACAAAATACACTTGTACATATGAGTCTGATACAGGGCGGATCTCTGTATAGCTATGGATATTTAGATATTAGGATGGCATACAAAGCTCCCAACCTTCTTACTTTTTCTCTTAAAGGGTTTCAAATTGGGGACAAATATTAGGCTGTGCTCTAGAGGTTGACGGTGTTGCTCCACTGGTACTCGGGCCTTCTCATGAAGCAGAAGGAGCCGCTCTCAATCTCCTTAACTCTTCCCTTGCAAAGTTGACCGGATTCTTAGTCTGCAACTGCTTCAGCATACTTGCAGTTCCACACAAGTCCTTTTTATTGGGGTCTCCTCTTGAAAGCAGTCTTGCATATGCGGCAAGTAACTTTTCTTGCATTCACCTTTTTTAAGACTTGTGAAAATAAATACGGTGTTACTATGCATTGTGTCAAATGCTTTATTAAAAATATGCAGAAAATGTTCCCTTTATTTGTTGTTAAGGTCTTTACAAGAGAATTTGAAAGGAGAAAGTAGGAGATGAATAACACATGTAGGACGTTATATCTCAAACTGCAAAAATTGATAAAGAGGGTGGACCAAAGTCTGCATGTACAATGCCAGTGGAGGCGTTTCAGGCACACTGCGAAGATTTAAAAAAATATAAATATTGTCAAGTTTTACTTTGACTTGTGATGTTTGATCTCATTTAGTCACTTCAATCTAAATTTAAACACTAATTTTCTTTTTGTTTTTTGGACTCCATATTATATGTTGTTTATTATATTGTTTTGTTACTTATAGTTCTAGTTATTTATTGTAGTGTTATATTTTAGTTATAGTTCCCGTTATTGTTTTAATAAAAGTTAATTAAAAAAGTACATACGTCTGTTTTTTTGTGGGGGTAGCAGTCATCAATAGAAATGATATTTATAATTTGAAGTATAATGCTGAAGCTCACTCATTAGCAACATATTGTGGTGAAATTTTAACCTATGTGCTGACGTAAGTGTTCCATAAACTACTACTATGGTAACAGGCAAAATACTGTTTGGGGGTAGGGTACAATATGCAGGAATGCTGTAAGAATAAATGGGCAAGGGCTGTTTTGTTTGTTTTGTTTTCCACTGTTGCAACATAAAGTGATCAATAAAAATCCGATAATCAGGCCGATCAGCGACTAAGACAGCAGGTCGAGTCTCTTTTGCTCAACGGCTCCCTCATGGGACGAAGAAACGCCCTTTTTCACAAAATAGGAATATTTTACTTGCAGGACAGTTGTTAATTTCCTGTGAAAATACATTAGCCTGGAACATTGTTAGTGATAAACTGTAAATGCATCTGGGTCCTTTGCTTAAAAAAAAAATATATATATATATATTTGTGAATTAGAAAAAGAATATATGTTACAGCTATAGATATTTGCTATTAAAAAACCATTGAAATTCACTGAAAAAAACATAGGTTTTAGGCCATATATAGTTAGGGATTAGCATTTACAAAACCTTAATTTACTCGCAGAAAACCATTGAAATTCGCATATATAGTTAGATGCAATAACTATATATCGCGCACCCGCAATTCACTGCTGATGTCACATATTACATCATTCATGACATGGTCAGTGACATCACTGATGACATCATCCAGTGACTGTATGTTTCTGTAAAGTTAAAATATGTCTTACATATTGAAGAATGAGTGGATGTATAAGTGTCTGGATGAAGGATTTAGTAGGTGCATGACTGACTGTATGAGAGAGTGATTAAATGTGTCTCACTGAGTGCATGGGTTAGTGACTAAACTGTCTTAATTTGTGCATCATTATATCTGTTGTTCTATGAACTGCTGCATGTGTTGATCAGTAGCTATATGAGTAACTATATGGGTTATTGATTGGTTGCCCAAGTATTTGTATGGGAGAGTGAGTGTGTGTGTGTGGGGGGGTGGCTGGGAGGTGTATGACCCTGTGCATAGATGTGTGAGCAGTTGATTCACTAGATGTATGGGTTCAAAACTGCATGTGGAAACAGCTGTATGGGCGGTTGACTGTGTGCATGAGTGTATTGGTGAGTGAATCGATATCTCAGTGCTACATGTCAAAGTAAGTACATATGTAAAACACAGTACATGTGAGAGTTGACATATATAAATAACTGTGTATAAGAGCCAGTGAATGTGTGAGTGGCTGTATGGATCATTGTGAACTTGTATCAGGAATTGTATAAGAGAGTAAATATGTGTTAGTATATGTTTTAATAAGTAAGGTGTGTATAACTGTATAGTTGAGGAAATGGAGGTGTGATTGATTCTTTGCATGACTGACTAGGTGTGTGAGTAACTCCATGGATCAGTGACAGTCTGTGAGTGTCTGTTTACACTGAGTGTATCTAAGGTTATATTAGAGTCTGAAGAGGTTCATCGTATTATCACATGAATGATGTCATCAGTGATGTGATCAGTAATGGCAAATGAGATTTCATCAGTGATGTCATCAGTGATGTCATTTGAGATGTCATCAGTGATGTCCTCAGTGATATCATCAGTGATGTCATCAGTGATGTCATTTGAGATGTCATCAGTGATGTCACTGACCATGTCATGAATGATGTAATATGTGACATCATCAGCAGTGGATTGCGGGTGCGCGATATATAGTTATTGCATCTAACTATATATGCGAATTTCAATGGTTTTGTGCGAGTAAATTAAGGTTTTGTAAATGCTAATCCCTAACTATATATGGCCTAAAACCTATGGTTTTTTCAGTGAATATATATATATATATATCTATATATCTATATATATATGTATATATAAGTATGTGTATGTATATGTATTATATATATATGTAATGTATCTGAATGAGTAAAGTAAACCAAAATGATTCTATCATTTTTTATTCTGTCCATATATTCTTACCTGTTTCTCCTCTTGCTACACATTCCAACCCGACAGGCCGTCTGCCAGAGTTTATCCTGCGGAAGATACGCCCCCCACTTGATGAGGGTAGTGGATGCCGCACCCCTGTAGCACCCGAAATTGGTGGCAACGACCTGCCAGCTGGTAGTGGAGGAGGCGTTAACCGCCGGAGGTGACAACGACAGAGCATGGGACAAAGCATGATAGGTAAGAGCACACGTCCCAGTAGCCTTGTAAAACACTGCTCGGCATCTCCCTTTGCCTGTTACAAGATGCATTTCTATTAATCAAAGGTCTTGGAATCACTGTCTGGGTGAAATTGCGTTAAAAGATCTAGGTCTTCTCTCGCATCTTCCTTAAGCAAATCTATCCACTCCTTACTCATTCAGGTGTCTGATATAGTGCTGTTAGTAGACTTTAATCCTGCCTAATGCATAGTTACTTTGGTCTATCATTGATACTTTAGACGTCTATTGGATAGAACTAGAATGGCTGAACACTGAACTGTTAGGTTGCATTTTGCAACACTAAAAAGCTTATATGGGTCAGTAAAGCCCAGAAACTCTTGCCTTCCCAGTAGCTGGTGGTGCTTGTTGGAGCTCCAGATGCTTTCAAAGTGTAGCGATGAAAGGCTCAAGAAGACAATGAATCTTGGCAAGTCTCCATAGTCCCAGGACAAGACTGCAAATTGACTTCTCTTGAAGTGCTATCGTAATTTAGAGAGATGGTCTCAATATACACCTCCCCATCACGAGAATCCCTACAACATACCTCCATAAAAGATCTCTTTTCTACCTTTCGTGACTATAATTCCATATTGAGCCAACTAGTGTAAACCCATTCCAACATTATACCCTCTTTCCTTGCCCTACTGAACCTATTAGTCACCTGTCTATTTTTAAACCTACTATGCTCTGTAAAGCACTCTAAAACAACAAACCTCGATATTCCCCTTGATAACTCATTTACCACTAGCTCTCTCGTTCACGCTTTGTACAACGTCTTGCAAAATTTGCTCCAACAGAAGGATAGCGGCCTACTGGCAACTGCAATTCCACTGAAGCCTTTTTATCTTCTCCAGACTGAAGAAATGACGGCCATTTTGTATTAGATTATAAATGAAACCAAAGATTCATTTTTGAAAATACATTAGGGCAAGTCCGAAAAAGAAAGAAGCAGGGTACCAGTCTTTTTATTAAGATGAAAAGTAAATAATGGGAGCCAAAATAGATTTGCCTCTTACAGAAGCCCGGTTTTCCTATCTTTTCTAAAGGGATCCCATTTTATATTATTCGTGTTCTCAGAGTCCCAATCTTGACCCTTCGTGCTTGAAATATGGTTTGCGGTCGTCCCTGTACTTGCATATTGTGTGAATGGCTAAGATCTGCGCAGATAATGGTTGCCCATGTCATGCAATTGTTTCTTTCTCTCTAACCTTCCAGTTTCTCTCATCAAGTCTGTGCGTACTATTTTTTTCACTCTCAAAGACATTTTCAACGGAGCACTGAGCAAGTTGACCGCTGGGCGCACACCTACCAACACCCATTTGCCGGATCGCAAGCCAGGTACTTTCATTTTCTGAATAGTTCTTGATTTTTCGGTTTCTAATTGATCTGATGGAAAAGGCAAATTATGAATTAGATCTGCAAATGGAGATTAGTACCTAATAAATGAAATAGTACAGTTGATTCAGAGTGTTGCTGTCTTTTTTAAGTAGAGGCCGCCGCATGCGAAACAAATGCTTTGGGACAAAGGAGGGATCTAATCCTGCCTCTTCCAGTAGCCAGGTACCCTTTTGCTCAGATTATACAACCACTTCTGTCTTGAATTAGTGGAGAATACGAAATGTGCAGCACTGTTGAAGTGAATGAAGGCTATGATTTGTGAACAATCCCATGCATGTTTCGGTAGAGGCGTGTAGTCTACTGGAGTCCCAGCCGGTGCTAAATTAAGGACACTTGTAGACCGCTACTTATTACTCCACTAGATTGCCATAAAGATGACCTTGTTTCCAGGGGCGGCTCTTCTGCAATGGCAAAGGTGTGTCGCCCCACTGATCAGAGCCAGAAGGTGAAAAATAAACTATGTTCTATTATTGTTTTATTTTTCACCTGCTGGCTGAACCAGTGTGTGTAGGGAGGGATGTGGCCGGGGCATGGAAGAGGTGGGGGAAGGAAGAGTGCTACGGGCACTTCTAAGTGCACCTGTATGTTTGGACGGCCGTCTCAGGCTGGCCAAACATACACATGCGCACTTAGGTTTCTTCAACTTGGCTGTATTGAACAGCTGAGATGGAGAAAGCAGCACAGACTCCCAGTCCTGAGTGGAGCGTCAAAGCAAGGAGGACTGTCTGAAGTGCCGGAGGGACTCTGCAACAGTGGCTGCGACTTGATCCAGTCACATCTGGGACACGTGACTATTTGGCACGGTGTTCCAATGAGTGGTGCTGGTACGTGCTGACGTAGTGCCCTCAAGGTCCACATCTGTCTGAAAAGGCTGAGAATAGTTAACCCCTCATATGCCCTGATGAAATCGCTGAAACGTGGAGCGATGAAACATGTCGGCTTGAGGAAATAATTCACCATGGTATATAAGTAACCATTTTTAAACAAGTGGGGTTTGCTGCATCAGAATAAAACGGCAAAGCAAGCAAAGCCCTGCTTACACACTATTTTTCTTTGTGTTTGGTTAGGGGTCTATTTATATGTTTCTGTACACTACAAGTAGGTGTCAGTGTTGATACGTTTGTCACTATTTGTGTTTTTCACCACTATTCTCATGTCCGCACTATTATTCCTTCTAGTGCATGTTTGTCTTTTCACATAGAGAGAGTGGCCAATGATGAGAAGTGGGTATACTGGCAATTGCTAACCGGGCACCCCCCTCGGGTTGTTCTACCGTGAGGTACTCTCTCTATCTTTCACACCTTTTCTAGGGCGAATTGTATGTGGTCCTGTGTGGTTTGATATTTTATATTGAAGAAGCACGCACCTTGACCTATGGACTTATGTTATTGGACATATTCCAGGGAAAATTAATGATAAGTAATCCCTATTTTTTTGGTCTTTTATATAGATGCAGTTGCATGTAGGTAAGGCTCCAATTGGTTTAAAAAAAATGGAGCGTCAAAGCAGCCTGCTCAGGCCAATCCCAGTGCTACTGTCATGCTATGAGAGCAGAGCAGGGATTGCACAGGAAGTCTGATGCTGCCACAGTGCCGGATATCTCTTATGTCAACCGCTTTTCTCGCTTAGATCTTTTGGACCTTTGTGTGGACATTTCACCTGCAATTTTACTTGAGTTGAACAATTGCTCTGTTAACCTATGGAAGGTGGGAAGAAGACCACGGAGGCGCGACTTGACAGTTCAACTGTTGCCTCACCTTATTAGATAAATAAAAAATAGCTTTCAGAGTCCAACAGTGTGAGGCTGAGGCCCCAACCACATGATGGTTTCCCTGAGTACAGGATTTGAGTGGGACGAATGTGTCTACTTCCACCAAAATGACTTTATGCATTGTACTTTTTGGCTTGTGGCAAAGTTTACTCAATTGAGCAGGACGGCATTGGAAATGGGGGCCAGCTGTGATTATGACTATAGGCCTAATTGGTTACAGTAAAGGCACTAGGCTGGGCATATTTAATGTGAAAATATGTTAGTCTAACTACATTTAAGTATGTATTGTTATTAATCTCTATTAAAGCCAACAAATAGGTATTTTGTTGTTTAGAATCTCACATATTACTGTAATCACCCAGTGTGACAAACCATGGATGTAAGAAGTTTCTGCTGTAAGAATCCTTAGGAGAGATAGTATGTTGCTTAGGCATCAGTAATTTTGCGTACCTTTATAGTTTTTTTTACTGTCTCTGATGGTTTCCTTGTGGAAAGGTTTACAGTCAAACTGTAGGCCTGCATTGGTTATGGTGACAAACTATATGCCTGTTTGGTGCACTGGAAACGTTATGTGAATATCATAGGTCTGGTCTGTTTATTATGAAACATTATAACAAAAGTGGTTGGTCTAGCTTGGAAAGCATTTGTTAGTCAGTAAGCCTTTATTAGTTGGTTGTTATAGCATGGAATTACAGGATATAGACTGGTATTTTGTTATGTGTAATGTCCGATTACTGTAATGGACAAGGATTTTTGCCTTGGCAAACCACTCTGTCACACACTGGGAGTTTTAAATTTGATGATTCTTGGGCTGTTTTGAGAGTGGTTGTATATTTTGCAAGCAGAATTTTTCGACATATTTGTGATTTTATACCTGTATGCCTGATGGTTGCAGATTATATGCACCTGAATAGGCCAGTGTTTGCTAAACTGTAAAGCCAATATTAAAGGTGTCATCAGTTCATTGGGAAAAGTCATGCTATATTGCATAGGTTTGATGTGTTTATTATGGAATGTTATGACAAGCCAGTAGGCATGCACCATCTATTGTTAAAAGTGTATGTTCAAACAATAGACTTTTAAGGATATAAAGCTGCACTAAATGACACACATGGCTACTTTGTTAGATGAAATGTCACAGATTACCTTTGTAGGGAATAATTTTGGTGTTGGTGAGGAGATTTGCACTGTAATATATATATATATATATATATATAACAACAAACGTCCCTTTTTCAGGAGGAGCGACCTTTCAGCTGGTGCTGGCGACGAGCCAAGGACTAGACTCGTGTTTATTTAGAAGCAAAAAATAAATACGCCGCACTCTTCTCTGGTGGGTTTTCAAGCGATTTATTCCAGCTCAGAAAAAACTTCCTTCACCTGAAGGTGTATTTATTTATTTATTTTTTTTGCTTCTAAATATATATATATATTCATGTGATCAAGGGCGGGATCACCCAAAACGCGTTATGGCAGAGCTGGCTATGAAATAAAAAACTGCACGATACCTGGGTCCACGCTAGTCTTGTCTGGTTGCAGCAGAAGTGGTGAACGAGTTGAGATATATATATATATAGGAACTTTTTCCATCACTTACCTGTGTATCAAGGTGCATTCTGGGAGTTGTATTACCATGAGCAGTCAGGTGACCTTCAAACGTCATAAATCTGTGCGCAAAGACATGATGTTGCTACTCCTGCCCGTGATCAAAGCGTACCGAGCCGAAACTAGTTGGGACTTAAGGATTGCTATGCACAACGTTTGAATAAATGTACTCTGTCTCCTGAAGTGGGCCTCTTGTGTGCTGTTTAGTGTTGGAATGTGCCGGGAATCTCCGTGCCCGGATGAAGAGGCCGGCCTGTACGGTCGGGGGCTCCCCTCTCGGAGGTGCTTTTGGAAACATATATCTATATCTATATCTATATATATCCACCCGAAATCAGCGAGGAAGCTGGGATGGCCGCTGGCAGCGGCGGGCCGTGACTGGATCGCCACTCCCCCGTATTCCACAAACAGTCGTTCTCCTCACTCTCACAAGAACGAAGTCCAGGCCACAGCTCGAATAATCAATCGTGTTTATTCACAAACGCACTCGACGCGTTTCGGGAACTGGGTCCCCTTGTTCACGAGTGTTGGTGCATATTAACAATACAGTTTAAATGCAAATCATGTGACTTAATTTCGTGGACATAGAAAGCAGACTACCCGATCGGATAATGTCTGGAGCTATGAAAACAGGCTTACAGTTTAAGGCAGCAGGCTAAACCATATTAGTCACAAATAAATCATAATTAAATTCATTTTAAAGAATTCAGATTACCGCAGGGCATTTCAACAAAATTTGTGAATTGAAGTGGTCACAAAACCGTGATTCAAACTCCCGGCCTCAAAATTGTAAATTGTAAATTGTTGTGTCTTGTAAAGCGCACTGCTACCCGGAGGCCTCGTAGCGCTATAGACCGCTGGTGAACCCGTCCTGGCTTTCCCTGTGAGATAGTCCCTCCTGGGGGTCTCCAAGGTGAAACCAGGCATCCCCGGCGTTTGTGTGGGGCCGTTGTGGAGATGAGGCAAGCTAATGCCCAGAGTTGCCGAGTGTGATCCCTGGTCGGAGTAGGCACCGATGCGAGAATTATCAGTCCGCTGATCCTGGTCCAAGACCCTGCCGCGTCGGGAATCGAACCCTGGTCCCGGGCCGTTCTCTGCACTCGGGTCTGCCGCCTCTAACCAGTGAGCCACACCTCTCCACAAAACAACCTTCTGCTGCACGCACTAACATGCCGTGCCACTTTCATGTATTTGTGTATGTGTATATATGTATGTGTATGTGTATATATGTTTGTATGTGTATGTGTATATATGTATATATATATATATATATGTATGTGTATGTATTAAAAATCACAAGACGTAACAAAGTCACGTCGATGCACTCCACTCCGATGTCAATTACCACCATAGATCAAAAGCTGTGGTCCAAGGTTGCTTTATTAAATTACTTACAGCATGAAATCAGGCATCTGGAACAAAGTCCCAACGCGTTTCGGCGATACACTCGCCTTGATCACGGGTGTTTCATACAGTATAACAGAAACTTTAAATAAAGTTATTTAGAACACAAGTCTCGTGTGATTATGAACGTGCATTAGTGAAAATAAACAAAGGACTGAGTGAGGCAATAATCTGTTGCTTTGTACAAGCTAACACAATATTGCATACAAGCCACTTTCAACAGTACTTTACATGTTTACACATATGTATGGTGTAACCTTGGAGAAAATATTTACAAGTCAATTTCAACAACTGTTATTGTGTAATCACGCATGATTTGTTTATGCTAAATTAAAGTGCACCTACGTGCATACCAACATATCAAGCA
Source organism: Lissotriton vulgaris (assembly GCF_964263255.1). NCBI lineage: Eukaryota > Metazoa > Chordata > Amphibia > Caudata > Salamandridae > Lissotriton > Lissotriton vulgaris. Next base: position 898,488,807 of record NC_141697.1, on the reverse strand, counting down.
TTACACCACATATTTTGAACTTAAAACATAACCCCAGTGGGTGTGCAAAATACTGTCTCTGAAATAGTCAGTTACGTCAAGTGACAAAAAATCTTATATGCATTAGTTTTGTATAGACACCAAATTGGTTGTGCTTCATGTTGTATCCCCAGTGGGCATAGGGCACCGTAAAGCAGGTACTTCTCAGTGCCTAAACAAAGAGAAAAGACTAAGTCAGATACTATAGTACTGTCAGTGACTTCAATAATCAGCATACCATAATTGTATAACTTAGTATTAGTGATAGTGGAAAAACTGTGCTCTCAATAATAAAACTAATAAAGTTAAAATCAAGTGGCATGCAGGATGCTCACCGAGTATCAATCCAGATAAAATAGAATACACCATGAATCTTCCTCAAAAATGTACACAGCTGTATACAAGGAACAGAAATCAAGACATTTAAGCAAAAGACAATAGTCTACTACGCAAGGCAATTCCAGTTTTACTCCCCCAGATGCCATATCATTTCCTCTTCTGAATTAAGACCTCTAGGAATAAGAGTATCTAAATCTAAAATATAGCGATTTTCCAATTGTTGCAACTTCCGAATCTTGTCACCCCCCTCTCTTCATTACTGGCAGTTTGTCGATGACAACATTTTTTAGAAGATTGCGATTACTGCTATGTAGTTCTTCAAAATGACGGGCAATCTGTGAATTGTGATCTTTATTCTGAATTGCTCTCATGTGTTCCAGCACACGTTTTTTCGCAGGGAACATCGTGCTTCCAACATATTTTTTAGAGCAAGGGCAAACCAGAACGTAGATGCAATATTCCGTTAAGCACATAAGATATTTCCCTATAGTTCTTTCTTATTCTTCTACAGGATAAAAATACTTTTTTTAACATTGTTACTATATTTGCACGCCTTACATTTCATACATGTAAAAAAGCCTTTGATTTCATTATTCCTGCATATGTTGGCGCTAATCTCATTCTTGCTCAACTTGTCCCTGAGTGAGTCTGCCTTGCGGAATGTCATACTGGGAATGTCCCCCCCGACTTCTTCCAAAGTAGGCTCAGTCCTGAGTACATTCCAATGTTTGGCTAAGCTTTTGCGGACTTGCCAAGAATTGGAGTGGTAGGTAGAAATAAATCGGATAGTTTCATTGGTAGACACAGGTTTGTCCTTAGGAACTAGCAGAGGCGAATGCTCAATCCCGCTAGCTCTCAAAAAGGCATCTTCAACAACATTAAAATGATAGCCTCTCTCCTTGAAACGTTCTTTCATACATTTACTTCCTGATCTAAAATCCTCATCCGTGCTGCAGTTCCTCCGAGCCCGGAGGAACTCACCAAAAGGGATACTGCGGATCAAAGTTCTTGGGTGTCCACTTGCTGCACGTAATAATGTATTACCGGCAGTTTCATTCCGGTAAAGTTTCGTTACTAGTCATTTACCAGCAACTTCCACAGTTAGATCTAGGAACACCAACATCTGGTTGAGGATTTGACCCTGTAATACAAGATTCAAATAATTTTTGTTCAGATCTTCAATGAAGAGCTCAGCAAGAGCTTTCGGACCTGCCCAGATGATCAACAGATCTATATATCGCAGCCAAGTTATTACATGGCTGCGATATAGATCATGCGTTCTTGACACTTGCTGCTCCCAGCTCGCCATAAGAAGATTGGCTTAGCTGGGAGCAAAACAAGTGCCCATCGCAGTCCCTTGTCTTTGTCGGTAGTAAGTCTCATGGAAAATAAAGTAATTGTGTTCCAAACAGAAGGTCATCATTTGCAGGATCATTTCAGTATGGTTGAAATATGAAATGGACCTAGATTTCAAAAATTTGCGACATGCCTCAATACCATCCTGGTGTCTATTAGACGTGTATATAGACTACATACGTCTAATGAGATAAGGAGATAATCATCCTGCCACGCCACATTTTTCAATTTTTTAATGAAATCTCTACTGTCTTTCATGTACGAAGGTACTGTCTCCACAAAGGGCGTAAGAAATAATCTATGTACCTCGATGTGTTCTCTAACAGAGAGCCTATCGAGGACACAATTGGCCTGCCCGGAGGTTTTGTTGGATGTTTATGGAGCTTGGGCAGCAAATAAAGAACTGCTACTTTCGGGTTGCGATTCAATAAAAAAGAATATTCGTTCCATTCTATTATACCTCTAGTACGCCACTCTCTAAGCATGTCAAAATACATGTTATTGCTACTTTCTATATTCTGTATAGAAGTTATTTCATAGCATTCTGTACTACTCAATTGTCGCAAACCCTCTCCCAAATAGTCTTGTACATCCATACTAACAACGTTCCCCCCTTTGTCTGAGTGTCGAATGACAATCGAAGAGTCACATTCCAATGTTTTTATGGCAAGTCTTTCAGTTTTACTTAAGTTGTCATCTGACCAGGAGTTCTTTTTGGCCAAGTTCTTAAAATCATTAATGACCAAAGATTCAAAAGTATCTATACTGCAGAATGGGAGAGTTGGGTTAAAAGTTGATTTCGGTTTGAAAGGGTTTGGGTGGTTAAGATTAATGTTGAAACCCAAGCTGGTAGCATCAATAGGATTGTCAGCAGGAGTGCCCTGTTCCAGATTTTTAAGGGCAATCAAAGTTTCAACTTCATTAATTGTTTCACAAGCGGGCACAGTGGACATCGTCATTTTGCCAGCATTTTTTACTTTAAGTTTATTCCACTTGTGTAGACGTAACTTTCTTGTGAATTTAAAGAGATCGATACGTTCTTTGGAGTAACAAAAACTAGAAGTAGGACATGTATGTGTATATATATATATATATGTATGTGTATATATGTATGTGTGTGTATATATGTATGTGTATATATGTATGTGTATATATGTATGTATGTGTATATATGTATGTATGTGTATATATGTATGTATGTGTATATATGTATGTATGTGTATATATGTATGTATGTGTATATATGTATGTGAATATGTATGTATATGTATGTGAATATGTATGTATATGTATGTGAATATGTATGTATATGTATGTATGTGTATGAGGATATATGTATGCATATGCATGTGGATATATGTGTGTATATATGTATGTATATAATTGTATGTGTATATGTATGTATATATGTGTGTGTGTATATGTATGTATATGTGTATATGTATGTGTGTATGTGTGTATGTATGTGTATATCTGTATGTATGTGTATATACGTATGTACATATGTATGTATTCCAACCAAATGCTCTTCCAGTAAAGAAAAGAAATCCGGGTCACTTTAAAGATGCAAAGCGTGTTCATTACAACGGCTTTTCTCGACGTGTTTCGCAGGTGAAACCTGCTTTTTCACGAGAACGAACCAACTGAGGGGAGTGCATTATATACATAGTCACATGGTATTGGTGTCATACCAAAGTAATAGGAAACAGACTAGTCGGTATACCTGCGGGCTGTGTTCAAACAAACAAATGAAAAGTTTTCAGAACAAGACTGGTAAAGTAATTAAAGCAAATACAGTGCGCAGTTTGTGTCATGCAGTCAAGCCCAAGTGGGCACAATTAAGATTCAATACTAACAGCGCTTTGATTTGGTACAAACAGATCAATCACATCTGAGTGCGCCTTGGATACCCTCGTAATAGAATCAAATAACGTTATCAATTCATACAGTAGATTCACAGTATGCGCTAGAGGCACATGATCACCGTGGAACTGCGCGATAGATGTAATATCAAAGAACAGGGAATAATCCAGCCCAAGTGGGCACAAATAATGTCCAATGTTGCCACCGCCTGGATGAGGCAAACACAGTGCATTCAAGCCCCAGTGGGCATAAAATAAATCAAAAACCACCATCACCGGGTAGTCCAGTCATACAGTTCTGTCATACGTGCAGGTGCTCAATAGTGTCGAACAGATTCCCATATACGGTCACCAACAAGTTCTGTGAACAAAGAAACAATATGTGACTATTGTGCACAAGTGAACAATTCAGTGATTAAAATCATTACTTAAAATACGGCAGATATATATATATACAGTCAATCTCGGTTACTACCCCAGATGCACAATAAGATCTTCATGTAAGTTGTGGCCACCAGGTTGTGTTGTCCTATATTTAATGATGAGTCTTGATTCTAGTCTTCTCTTCTCTTTGATTCTGTCTCCTCCTCTTTCCCTAATGGGAACTGACTCAAGTACACAAAAGGAAAGCATGTTAGCATTACCTTTGTGATGGGCTGAAAAATGTCTAGCAATGGGATATTGTTTATCCCCATGGGTGATTGCTCGCATATGCTCAAGCACTCTCTTCTTGGCTGGGTGTTTGGTACTGCCAATATAGTACAACTGGCAGGGACATTTCAGGGCATAGATCACATGGTCAGTGAGACATGTGACATGTTTTGTGATTTTAAACTTGTCTGTATCTTTTGACAGTTGGACTTCTTTCATATTTTTACTGTTGCGACCGGCTTTACACCTGCCACAAATGTAAAAACCTTGCACAGGGTTTCTCTGTTTAACAGTTTTGGATAAGAAGGTAGAGCAGAGAAGATCTTTAAGAGACTTCTGTCTTCTAAAGGTCAGTTATGGGTACTCTGAGATTTCAGGTGCTAGATCTTTGTCCAGTTTGAGAACATTCCAATATTTACTCAGGGCTTTTCTAACTTCTCTGGAATCAGAATGGTAATCCGTGATGAATCTGCTGATGGTACTTGATTTAAGTTGACATTCCTTTTCTTTAGCTTTCAGTAAACTAGATCTCTCTCTTTCCTTTACTTTTGTGAGGGCTTTGGATATACACTTACTGCTATAGCCTCTTTGTCTGAAGCTTTCACTAATGATGAGTGTCTCTTTCTTGTAGTCAACCTCGTTGGAACAATTATGTTTGGCTCTCAAGAATTCTCCCATCGGAATAGAATTAATGAGATTAACTGGGTGACAGCTATAAGCATGCAGCAGGCTATTTCCCGCTGTGCTTTTTCTAAATAGAGTGGTGGTCAAAACGTTGTTCCTATTCTCAACCTTGACATTTAAAAATTCAATGGATGTTGAACTGATGTGGCAAGTAAAGGAGAGAATGAATCGTTGGTGTTGAGGTCTTTGACAAAATCCAATGCCTCTTGTTGGCTCCCGCTCCAGACAATAAAAATATCGTCAATGTAGCCGAGCCAACTGGCAACTTTAGTCAAGTATGTCTGGGATTGGTGGACCACTTTCTCCTCCCACAATCCCAAGTAAAGACCAGCAAAACTGGGTGCAAAACAAGTCCCCATCGCGGTTCCCAGTAACTGGTGGTAGACGGTGTCATTGAAGAGAAAGAAGTTCTTGGTAAGGCATGAATATGCCATATCAAGGAGCATTTTGGTGTGTAGGAGATAAGAAATGGAACGTACTTTCAAAAATTGTCTACAGGCCTCAATGCCCTGTTGATGGGGGATACAGGTATAAAGGCTATTGACATCTAGAGTCATAAATAGCCATGTGGGGTCCCACGATATGTTGTTGATTTTTTTGTAAAAAGTCACCGGAATCCCTGAGATAGGAGGGCAAATTTTGTACCAGCGGCTGCAAGAAAAAATCAACTTATCTGTAGGTATTTTCCCAACAGCTACCTCTAGAGGATACGATGGGTCTCTCCGGAGGATCCGTCATGCTTTTATGTACTTTGGGCAGTAAGTAGAGGGCGGGTAATTTGGGGTATCTATTGAAGATAAAATTGTATTCTTCCCGACTGATGAGCCCTCTCTCCCTCCAGTCATTAAGTTGTTCAGAATATCTGGAAACATTTAAATTATAGATGGCCTTGCTGCTTTTTTCATATTTAGTGCAATCGTTGAGCTGGGATAAACCTTCATTTATGTACAAATTGCGGGGTAACACCACCATGTTCCCCCCTTTGTCCGACTTCTAAATGACAATCTTTTTATCATTACTTAAGGTCTTAATAGCTTTAAATTGTGCATTGGTTAGATTGCATTTCACAAAATTCTTACGTCTAGACAATTTATCGAATTCATTCACCATTGCCTTCTCAAAAATATCTATAGGTTCATTCACAATCTGTATCTAACGTTATATTAGAGTCTGAAGAGGTTCATCGTATTATCACATGAATGATGTCATCAGTGATGTGATAAGTAATGTCAAATGAGATGTTATCAGTGATGTCATTTGAGATATCTTCAGTGATGTCATCAGTGATGTCATTTGAGATGTCATCAGTGATGTCACTGACCATGTCATGAATGATTTAATATGTGACATCATCAGCAGTGGATTGCGGGTGCGCGATATATAGTTAGTGCAACTAACTATATATGCGAATTTCAATGGTTTTGTGCGAGTAAAATAAGGTTTTGTGATTGCTAATCCCTAACTATATATGGTCTATAACCTATGGTTTTTTCAGTGAATTTTCTAGGTTTTGTAAATGCTAATCCCTAACTATATATGGTCTATAACCTATGGTTTTTTCAGTGAATTTCAATGTTTTTTTAATAGCAAATATCAAAAGCTGTAAAATGTATTCTTATTCTAATTCAAAAATATTTATATATTTTTGTATTATATTTTTTTAATTTAATTTATATTATAATTTAAACTATTTTTTATTGTTTCGCTGCCGATACGCGAACCGGTAAACGTTCCGTTAGTGCAAGTACCGTGTTGGAAAGCCACATCGTGACGCGTCGCGTAATCTCAACGTATCGCGTTACTGCGTAATGCGCCTTATGACGCGCCGCGTTACCACACCCGGAAGCGCTCTGGAACGCGAACTAAGGTGCGAAACGCAGAGCCCCGGAAACGATCCGAGGCGCGGAGCGGGTAACGTAAGCATAACAGGTCATGTGACTATTTCATAAAACTTTTCATTGGTTAATTTTACTTTTAGTTTCCTAATGATGGAACGCTTGATCATATGGCGTAAAATAAACACTTTTCATTGGTTTAGAACATTTTTTTTCCCAAATGATGAAAGTCCCACCTTTTTTCCTCACTCCGACTTTCATTTTTATGAGAGAAAGATCTGTTTCTGCTTGTTCAGTCATGGCATCTGTAGTAGCTGCAGCTGGTGGATCCCCACCACCACCTCCAAGGAAGAGAGGACCAACTCCACAGGTCATCTTCCAACAAGAGGAGGAAGAAGAGGAAGACGAGGAACAGGAGCAAGGGACAAGGGTGTTTTTAAAAGAAAAGCCAAGGACGTCCCATATTAAAGAAAATTTTATTTGGCAATTTTTTTCATTTCCTCCACATGAAAAAAAAGTAAATGCCAGGTACGTTACCTGCCTCATCTGCCACAATGTACTCTCCAGAGGAACCGAAAAAAAATATAGTTATGGTAATTATACCATGCATCGTCATATGGAGAGGTGGCACCCGATTAATTATAGTGCTGCCTAAATTCGAGATTTGGTGGATAACCCCCGACCTGCCAGTACATCCACCAATGAAGTGACAGAATCAGAGGCAAGGGAAACGGTCCCAAATCTTCTGAAGAACTTTGGACAGATGAAAATGACATGTTTAACTTGTGGCAAATTAATTTCATGTGGAGAGAGGAGTGTTACTCTAATAAATAGAGCATATGAACATCATCAATGTTCAAAACGTCCCAGAAACTAAATTTTCTTTTTTTTTTGTTGCTCCTGTTGAGCCCTTTGTAATGAATCATTTTTGTTTCCCCTCCCTCCAAAAAAACACAAAAAAAATATAAAACAACAAAAATAATAAAAAAAATTCTTTTCAGAACTACCTTCCCTTTAAGAAAAATTGCTAGAATGTTTAGCACTCTAGCATCCTCTATTTCTTTTGATACGCTTCCCGGTTCGCGCGCCGGTACGCGAACCGGAAGCGAACTAAAAAAATGTTTTTTTAAAAAAAGACGAGTAAGTAAACAGAGTAATGTGAAAAGAAAGACAAATAGAGGGAGTAACAAACAGTTACTGTTAAAAGAGGGACTGATAAAAGGAGTGAAAAGAGTAGTATAAATAAGTAATAGAAAAAGAAATGAAGGAAGTAGCAAAGGCAGGAAACTAAGGGTTAAAGAAATGAAGCAGTGGAACTAATAAAAGTTAAATGTGACATGTAACGTAAAGAGTAATAAACACTTACCTTATAATTGTCATTAACGTAGTAAATTGTCATTTTTATACTTTTAATCTGTGTAAGAAAGAACAAAAAAATTTAAATTAATAGAAGGTAGTAAAAAAAGAGTGAGCATGAGACAAAATGAATACATATTATAAATCACAATTCAAAGTACAAAATTAATTATACATATTTAATGGTTTATTTTTGCTGTTATCAGAAAATATCAAATTTCACTGAAAACAGTGAGTTGAAGGTATTCATCATATAACAGCGGGGGAAAAAACACAATCAAAATGATTGTGTTTAAAAAAAACAAATAATATAACTAATCAGAAATCAGAACTCCTCAAAAGTAACTTACTTTCTATGACGTCAAAGGATGTCCAATGAACAGCTTATACTCTGTTGTGCTGTTACTATTTTCTGCCCGCCACTTTCTGAAAGATAAACTCCATCGTTTTAAGAAAAATGAGACCTACAAAGCAATTTAAAACAGCACACTAAATTACAGCAACACCTAGAATCATTATAGTCCAATTACCTACCCTAAATTCTTACTTCAGTAAACAAGTCAAAAGGCAACATTGCTTCATACTCAATTGGTAATGTGTGCTGAAAGACTAGCCTTTTTTATATTTCAAATAAGCTGTGTAATATCCTGATGTTGTCAAAGGACCATCATAATATCAATGACGGTGTAGCCAAAATATTTTTAATTAGACTTAACAATTTTTTTTCATCCAGTTTATGTAGTTGAAATTGTAAAATGACATTTCACCCATAAGTTTCCATAAATAATATGGACAGCATTGCAGACTTACATTTCCTCTACTCCTTATTTTGATCTGCTGCTTGACTTAGCTTATAAACACAGTTTTCGCTCTGTACTACAATTATCCACAAGGCCATATAGAGTAGGAGCCATTAGAACCTCTGAAAATTCCTCTAAACAAATCCCAAGATTCCTTTCCTAAAATTTTGGTTGTAAGAACACCAGGTAAGAATTTTGAAGGTGGAAAGGCAATTTTTTTGAAAGTTAAAACAGAATCATTGCAGAATGACCAGCCGTTTCCAGATTTTAAATAAGCTGTATAATGTCCTGAAGTAGTTGAAGGACCGTCATGATATATAATTGCTGTAGTTATAAAAGTCCTTCCTGATATTGACAACTGCGAAGCCACAAAATTATTAAATAAAGTTGTCAATTTAGTTCCATCAGGCCTACATCGTTCGAACATTAAAATGACATACTGGCCATAACTTCGTAAAATTAACGTGGACAGCATTGCAGACTTACATTGGCTACACTCCATGTTTTGATCGGCTGCCTTTACTAGCTTTTTGAAGGATACTGATTTACTGTCAGGCAAAGTTAAATATATAAATCTTTCTGAGTCTACACTAGTAGAACTTGATAGCCTACAGTTCTCGCAATCATGCTGCCATAGATAAGAAAGGCCAAACAGATATCCGCAATACTGCTCACCTGAAGCGGCAGCAGTCGGGTCCGGGTTCGAAGCGGCACCACCCGACCCGGTTTGGAGGCACGGCAGAGACTGAAACCTGCCTGAAACATCACTGGCGCACTTGGGCCTGTGCCCCGGGGGGAAGCACCGGTCTGGTGTGATCTCCTGGCCCCGGCGGGAGTGCGACTGGGCCGGCCTGCTTGGGGAGGTTCCTCCCGGCGCCTAGTCTACAGCACGCAACCATCAGCCAAAGGGACCAGCACAGTGAGAATACCATCTGGGGCGCCACCAGTGAGAGCCACGGCCAGAAACGCCGGCTGGCATCGGCTGAAGACATCCGGAGGGAGGAGGCAGGTACAGAGACAGAGAGAGGTCGGAGAGGCCGGCGCCATACTGCAGATCTGCGAGGCACCCCTGCGGGACAGCGCTCTGCATGGAGCGGCGGCGGAGGGCAGAGCGCGGCCGCTTAAGGTGGGGGGACTGCATTCGCCCCCTGGGGAGGTAAGGCTGCAAGTGCTTAGACCAGGCCAGTGGCGATGGACACAGGTGCCCCCGGGGGCCCGGCAGGCACAACATAAACCGGGTATGAAATACCAGAGGGTCTAACAGCATCTCTCCTGCAATATCCTGGGCGACGGTCCGGCCAGAGTGAGGATTCAGAGGCTGGACATAAAGGCTGGACATGAAGTGGTCAAGACCCAGGTGGGGCCCCAAACAACCTAATGATATTAATAAAACGCGTGGCCCGTCAATAGAGCCATAAACGCACAGCAAGACGCCCCGCCTGATGGTGCAGTATTTACCCTGATCAGGCCCGGTGAGCCCCGCAAACAGAGTAGTCAGACGCGCCATACTTGAGGCACACGCTGAGGCGGGCGGCGGTGGGACAAACGGACAGCTAAGCTTGGAGGGGTGGTGGCCAGCAGTCGACGTGAACACTTTGGCGGCACGATTGATGGACAGGCCCCGGGAACTACCTATCGCCAATAGATAGCAAGACTGAAAAAGGGCGAATGACACAGCAGCAAGCGATTGTGAGGAAAGCTCCCCACGGATACTCGACCTCAGGGGCCATACTCTAATCCACTGTTCCCCGACCCACATACACCAGACAAAGGGCCTCAAGAGAACGGGCCGCGACGCAGGGGGGAGCTAAACCGGTCTCCGCAAGCTCAGAAACATGGCGGGCAAAGGTACTAGAAGTGGGTCCACGCAGGCCAAGTTGGACAAGTTTGCCTACAGCCAACACGCACAATCGCAGACAGGTGGGCGAAACTCCACGGGTGCCTCCCACGAAACGGAGGGGACCAAGAAAGTCACATTAGAAGACATTATGAGAAACCTCTCGGAAGTCAAATCTACAGTAGGCTCCATCTCCTCCGAGGTCACGCTGCTGCGAGCGGACTTCCAAAAAATGACTGAAAGAGTATCCCAGGTGGAAGTAGTCACAAAATCTCTTGTGGAGGACACATCGGAACTACAAATAGCCATGGAACGCATGGAGAAAGTCACTAAACTTTTACAGGACAAGCTGGACGACCAAGAGGGGCGTTCTCGAAGGAACAATGTACGCATCCTCGGACTTCTGGAGACAGAGGAGAAGGGAGCGATGGACATCTACATTGAGGATCTCATAAAATCCAAACTGCAACCAAAAGGACTGTCCCACTTCTTTTCCGTGGAAAGGGCACACAGGGTCCCGGGCGGTGCACCCAAACCGGGAGCCGCACCGCTGCCTGTGTTGGCTAGACTCTTCAACTTTAGAGACAGGGATGCAATCCTGCAAGCGGCTTGAGTCTCTCCACCTGTTAAGATTCAAAATGCGACTCTGGCCTTCTTCCCGGACTACACGGCGGAGGTGGCCAGACGCCGCAAGTCATTCACGGAGGTGAAAAAAGCGCTGCGTGACAGGGACTTGCTGTACTCAATGCTGTTTCCTGCCAAGTTACGGATTGTCGCCGATGGAAAAGCGTGGTTTTTCGATAAACCGGAAGTGGCGCAAGACTGGCTGGATGGTTGGAGACAGGTGGGGCAACAACACCGTCCGCGCAAGGATCGGCCCAACCAGCGGAACGGCAAACAACTGAGCAGCCAAGCCAGCCGAGCGGCTTGTCCAGATGGTACGGAAGAAACTGAGTCTGACATTGCACAAGATCTGCTTGACTCTGGACAACCAGCTCCGGTCTGAAGATTGGCTATCTACGAGAGAAGCTGAGTGTGGTGCAGTGGACCTTGGACCTGATGCAGCTGAGTAGGGTGGGCACAGTTGGTGCCTGTAAGGGACTCACCAACCCCACGAGCAAGTAAGATAGTTGGGGAAGGACTAAAGCACTCTGCAATGTTGGGGACACGGGCGGGGGTTTGTCCGTGGAGCAGGGATGCAGGGAGGGGGGGTTGGGATAAAGTTTTGTTGTTCGCGTATCTGTTTTTAGTCATCACTCGGTCCACACGCTACGCCACCACTCCAGGTATCGGAACGCTCATATGTGCCTTCATGGCACGCAATGTGACAATACCACACCGATTTAATGGCCCGTCGACATCATGATACACCCGACGAGACCGACCCTATGACTATAGAGGTGCCCCCTCTGCGCCTGTTAACCTGGAACGTCAGAGGATTAGGGGACAAAATTAAAAGGGGATTGGTCCTGCAAGCCATTAAACGACAAAGCCCAGATTTAGTGCTACTACAGGAAACACACCTAGCAGGGACAACGTGTAAAGCGCTCGACAGGCGCGGCTATGTGATGGCGGTGCATGCAGACTTTACTACCGGTTCCAGGGGGACAGGGATCCTAATGAAAAAGACGTCATCCTTTATCATTACACACCGCGCAGCGGACGATCAGGGTCGTTTTGCAGCTATATATGGCCAGTGGGAGGGTAGGCCACTAAATGTGGTCTCCGTATACATACCCCCGGCACTTCACTCTATAGCATTGCCTGCCCTAGGTAAATTCCTCCTAGACCTCCCTGAAGGAGATACGATAATAGGGGGTGACCTGAATGCAATAATAGACCTTGCGATGGATGCCTTTCCCGCTAGAGACCGTTTAAGAGGGAACGCCTCACTGCCTGACTTTTTAGAGGCCTTGGGCATCATTGATGTGTGGCGACACCTACACCCAGCGGCAACGCAATACACTTTTTACTCCACGGTACATAACAGCCTGTCACGCATAGACTACTTCTTGTTTCTGGGGGTCGGGCTGGGGTCTGTGGACAAAATAGATATACTGCCCAGGGGTATTTCTGACCACTCACCAATCGCTATAACTCTCACCACCAGAGAAAGAAAATGCGCTAGGGTGTACCCACTATACCCGAATTACCTAAAAGTCCCCAAGATCCGAAAGAAGCTTAAACTAGCCACAATGCATTACTTCACAGAAAACGCTGGCACGGTGTCCTCGCCATCAGTCCTATGGGAAGCATATAAAACGGTTCTTAGAGGCGCTGCAATAGCAGCGATAACGGGGCACAAACGGGATTCCCGACGGGAACTCACAGAGATAGAACTGACACTCAACGACGCGAACACCGCGCACATGGCGAATCCCGCCACGGCACATACATTGCAATTATGGCAGCAACAATACCAAGCCCATCTCAAAAACGACAGTTCAGGGATACATCGCAAACACTGCACACAGAATTTATGACGTGGGCGACAAAGCGGGGAGAATGCTGGCATGGTTGGATAGGAGAAAGGGGGGTGCGAGGGGTATTCAGAGGCTCCACACCAATGACGGCCAGGTGCTAACGCGCCCGGAAGAAATTGTGCCCACCTTAGCGAGTCTTTTCCAAGATATTTACACACCGGACCATGCCGCCACTACTCAGATGGCATTGATATCGCTAGCTGCAGTTGACATCCCCAGTATATCACGTGAGGCGAGGCAAGACCTAGAGGCAGACCCGACAGAGGAAGAAATTCAGTTGTCGATTCAGGCATTGCAGTCAGGCAAGGCGCTGGTTCCCAATGGACTACCAGTGGAATGGTACAAAGCAATGGCCTCAGAACTTAGTGGACCTCTACTGGACATGTATATGGAGAGCCGGGAAAGGGCAGAATTGCCGCTTGATCAGCGCACGGCCACAATAATGGCCATACCAAAGCCGGGGAAACCCCCGACTGACTGTGCCTCCTATCGTCCTATATCCCTGCTTAATGTAGAGGCCAAGGTGCTAGCCAAACTACTAGCCACCCGTTTGATGCCACACCTGCACACCCTGATCCACCCTGATCAGTCGGGCTTTATGCCCCACAGGAGTACAGCGTTGAATTTACGGAGGGTTCATGGGTTGTTGGCTCGTTCGCACCTCCTCTCGGAGCAGGCAGTAATTCTCTCACTTGACGCCAAAATGCTCTCAGTGCTATATAATAAACCACAACTTAATCTTCTGATCGGTCCAACGCGGCACACGGCGGCTCTATGGCATTTAGCGCAGGCGCGACTGGGCTGGAAAGGGAAAATCACTAAAATGGCACCTCTGTGGGATACAAGGGCACTGGGGAACCTTAGAATGTGTAAAGGATTTGCGCAATGGGATCAAATAGGCATTTCCACGGTAGGGGACCTTTGGGACAGGGACATGGTAATAGCGTTTCCACAGCTCCAGCAACAATATGGCCTTAGATCCACTGAAACATATAGATACGTACAAATCAGACACGCATTACTTAGGGCGATTCCAGCGGGCACTGACATACCGGAATCCTCACCGCTGGAGGATAGACTGCTGACAGACTTTATGCGACATAAAGCGACCTCCCTCACATACAAAAAACTAATCAACAACTTAGAAGACCCCACACTGAAATTCAAAGGCAAATGGGAAGGGGAGATAGGAGAGGCGGACAAATCTGAATGGAATGAGGCATTAGCCTCCCCAAGAGAGGTGGGAATTTCGGCAAAGTTCAGGTTGGTGCAACTCAAGATTTTACACCGAATCTACTATACTAGAACGCTGCTCCACAAAATACATAGAGCACCGCATCCCTTCTGCTTACGGGGCTGCGGGGAAGAGGGGACACTATTTCACACATTGTGGGACTGCCCGCGAATACAGGAATTCTGGAGGCAAGTAATGCGCACAATCTCCCAAGCCCTTAAGATCTCAGTTTTGCCTGAAACACGCAAGCCTCCTCAACATTTGGGATCCCAACGACCTAGGTAGACATGAACTGATCTGGACTACATTGGCCATGACAGTGGCAAAGCGAGATATCGCGCAGAAGTGGGGGGCTCCGGAACTACCTACTGTAAGCAGGTGGGCTAAGAATATGGATATACTGATGGTCACGGAGTGGGCGGTGTATGTCCTTCGGGCATCCCCCCGTAAGTGGAACAAGGTATGGGTGGCATGGAATGTCTATAGAGGAGAAATATGTGAACCATTGCCGGAGGGGGAGGACATGGACTCCGAGGGGGATGAGGAATGATGGATGGACATGGGAGTGTCTGTCTAAACGGGCTAAATGTAATGGCGCTCCAAAAAATGCAGCTGAGCGGTGCGGGAGGGGCGTGGAGGCTTGCGTGTGGGGAGGACAGTGTGGTGACATGTTTGAAGGTGATGACTTATGTTTGGGGGGGGAGTTTTCTTAGATTCATTAACGGGAGGGCTCATGTTAAGCACCTACTGAGGGAGCCGCTTGAGTGAACACCGATGATTGATCTCTAGACACACAAAATGAGTACGCTAGATTTAGTGGGGGTAGGTAAAAACACTGATAGAATTTATCTGACAGATAATGTATAATTCGCTGATATTACGATGCACAAGCGAAATTGGATTGAATGTAACAAGATAAATGCTTAATATGCCTTCATGTTAATAAAGATGTTCAAAAAAAAAAACTCCTGACAATCCTGCTGAATATTTTCAGAGAATTGTGTCTGACCTGAACATTCGTCTAACAGAAAACGAATTTCAGACACACTTTCTACTCTGGTTCTATCAGCGCTACATTTCTCTAACACAGAATTCAACAAACAGCATAAACTTTGTTCCGAATTGATCACAATCTGTTCTTTTAAAGTCTCTAGTGAAAAGAGAACATTAACAACTACATTAGCATAGCAGTTGACCCCAGAACTATTTTCAAATTCAAAACCAACAACATTTTCAACAGAATTCATTTTATTCCTGCTTACAATTTTTGGTTCATCGACTTTTGGTCTTTTTGCTTCAACCTCCCTACTATTACTGATATTTCTTCGTTTCCGGCCTACCACACGTTTCTCAAACAAAGGATATTGAGGCAAATGTGGCGCATACTCTCTTCTTAACCTATTGTATTCCTTAACACAATCTAGATCCGCACAAATGTTTGTGACATCACAGTCAATCAAGTACAATCCCGATAAAGTTCTGACTCGTGACAATGCTACATAAGCCATACCCTTTTTGAACAAAGAGCTGCCAATATTCACTAGAGCAGTGTCTACACTTAAACCTTGCGATTTATGAATTGTCACCGCATATGCCAAGCAAACAGGAAACTGCTTACGGCGAACATATAAGTCTTTTACAAGCAAAAACCTTGCTGTGCAACGACCAATTAGCTGTACTTCCTCAATGCCATCAAATTTAATTTTTAAAAATTCAATTCCATCTCTACTTCTGTATTTCTCAAAATCAACAACATTACCCATTGATCCATTTACCAGACCTCTTTCAACATGTAAATTCCTTCTCAAAATGATACGGCAATTTAAGCACACATTCAGAGTCTTTTCAAAACCCGCAGTTTTAGATATAGTCTTCTCTAATGAATCCAATTTAGATTTCCCAAATTCTCAGACAAAATAATTGTTGCTCCCATATGCTCTATTTTGTCAATAGCTTCCAGTTTCACAATCTCTTGTTTTTCTAAATTCAACATTTTGTTGTTGTAGATGGAACATTCTGCAAGAGTTGGCATCAAACATATTCCAGATTTCTTCACAGTAATTTTCTGAAAAATATCCTCTGGCAAAACGTCTTCTTCTAGATATAAATTTGACAGTAATCGTGCATGTAAAGCTTCTTTCCCACGCTCAGTCACTTTCCCGATTCTAACATCTTGTAGAATATTCTTGTAATCTTCGTCCTTCGCCTGACGCATATTTTCACGCAGCTCAGCATAACTGAAGTTTAACCATATGTTAACGTTGCCAATGCTCCCTAGGCACTTCTTGGTATCTTCATGTGTAAGCAGTTTAAACACGGGTTGTCCTTTCACTGGTGTCAGCTGCAGAAGATCACCAAAAACAATGATGTGTTTGCCACCGAATAACACATCATACTCTGTTTTAAGAACTTCCTGCATTCTCAAATGCACAAAGGCAAGCATGACATTCGAAACCATGCTTACTTCGTCAATGATAAGAAGTTTCATCTTCTTCAACACTCTAGATACTTCACAACAAGCATCCCCAGATAACTTGTGGTATTGTAATTTGTTATCATGCTCCACTGGCAGCATCAGTAACCGATGCAAAGTAATCCCTTTAATGTTATGAGCTTCCAGTCCAGTTGGAGCGGTCACAACACAAGACAGCGATGACTCAGTCCTTTTCTGCAGATAACATGAAATTGCTTTAATGAGGAAACTTTTTCCAGTTCCTGCTTCTCCACTCAAGTATAGTCGGACAGTCTTCAACGGCGTACATGAGCACTCTTTCTTCTCATGACTTAATCCATGCTCAATTTGGTTGGTAACTTCGTCATATATTTTCCTCTGCTCAACGTTGAGTTGTCTTTCCAAATCTTCTAAGTTAACCGCATCCTCCTGAGCATGTGCCATGGCTCTTTCCACTTCAATCATGGCAGTGGCAGCTTCATGTTCAATAACTGGTTCTCATAGTGGATCCTGACTCAATGAAACAGAACTCTGACTGTCCTGAGAACTGTCTCTAGCAATCTCAGCTGCAATTGTTGCTTCCTGCTCGATTTCTGCATTCAACATTTCTAGATATTTTGGAAAAACAGGACATTCTATGGACTCCTTGGCTGCATTGAAAGAGTCTTCGTAACAGAGGAAATCCCCAAGCAGTTCCTCTTCTGCACGCCAAGGCTTGAAAAGTTGCAAAAGAGCTAAATAGAAAAACTCTTTTCTTTCTGGAGATTCGCAATCCAATTTTCGATGATTTATCAATTGACATTTTTTTTGCTTGACCAGACAACCCTCACTTTCAATTACAGCCTACACTCCTTTATCAATATCTTCTTTGATGTTCCTCTTGAAAACGTAATTTTGAAGAACATCATACAGACAAACATTCTCCAGGTGACTGCTTCTATTTGGATAATATGTATCCAACATGTTGGTCTTCAAAATATCTGTACTGTTTGGCTCCTTCTCCGCCAAATACTCAATTTCCCGTACAGGTTTCAGAACTCGATTACGCGTTGCAGCAAGACCAAGACTCGCCCAAATGATACTCCTAGATTTGGCATAGAGACTTGCTGAAGATAACCGGTCAGAACATTCGTAAGCTCCGATTTCTCGATGCGACAACATCTTCAGACTGAAACTGTACAACTTCTTACTGAGGCTCTTTTCATGGGAAATATCCTCCCACATATCCTTGACTTCTGTCTTTTCTTTTTTGGTGATGTAAGACGTCACATACCGAGCCACAGCCATACAGTTGTCAGCCACAAACTGTATATCCATGTTAGCATTCCACATGGACAAAATCACTGGGTTGTAGTCCTTAATGTACTTGGACTCTTCGTTTCTTTTCAAATTGTATGTGTTTTTGGGTGATTTCCTCGTCACATTATGTCGCAGCGAAGACATCAAATTGTTAACTCTTCCTTTTGATATCACCAACCGTGGAAATGCAAAACGACATTTGGTGTAGTACTTGTTCTTGTTTCTGAATTTACGACGACAGTACTTTCCACAATGATGGCTTTGAAACCGTAAAACTTGTTCTCTTAGACTTTTGTCTTCATTTGTCTTTGGAACAGCACATGTAGCATACTGTTCTATGAAACTGATCACTAAGTCACCCAGATCTGTTCCAAATTTGGGTGCATCTTTGATCCATAGCAGCATATGTATGTGAGGAGCTCCTCTTGCTTGATACTCCTTTCTCCAGAAGAAATCCAACACCTCTCCAAGAGGTGGATTTTTCTTGTTCATGATGAAAGACATCATAGCTTCAAATCTATGATTGAAGTACCTGCATACATTCACTGGATCCAAAGAGCACAGTTCTCCGGGTGTCTTGAATTCGATATTTTCAATGTTTCCATTTGCCTCTCGTAGAAATTCAAGTAAGTCTTCCCAGCCATACTCAGCACAGCTGAGAGTGAGGAACCATGTGGGAGTTCCTAAGTTCCTCAGCATACATTTTAAGTCACCATGACGACGGTACCAATACTCATTAGTACCACGCTGACATGCCATCAGATTAATCAGGTGAGAATCCAAAATACTGTCTTGCACATTCACTTTATCCATAAAGTCCCTTGCCGAGATATTTCGCAGTTGTACACCACTTTTCAAGATGTGGTTCACTGCATAAGACAATCCAGAGAGATCACTTTCAAACAGTAGATGAAATAAATAGGGAATGCATTGACGAAACCTAGGATCTTCTGCATACAATCGTAAAGTCCGGTATTCTGAAGCAGGAATTTGAACAGGTCGCTCATCATATCGTCCTCCTCGACCTGTGGGAAATAACTGTGGGAAACATCAAGCTTCCAAACGTTCCCCCCAAACACTAATGGGACTCCCTTTGGCTTGTTTCATTTGAAACAACTCAATAGCATTCCCCATGACTTCCTTGGAATGCAAAGGATGAACACTATAATGTTCATATATTTCTTCCTTTTTAGAGGCTTCTACTTTCTCAATTTGTCCAGGACACAAATCGCTGTCCTCTTCTTCACTTACTTCCTCTTCTGCAACACATACATTCTTGTAGTACTCATTATTTTTTATCAAATACAATGTTGCCTTTTTGACTTTCCTAACATCCACTAAATCTTGCCAGATTTTCTTACTCTTTGTCGGAACACCATTAACTATGATAACCAGAGGTTCCTCTTCCACTTTCTCTACTCCAATTGTATTAATGTTTTTCTTCAAATCCAAAGGCAAATAAACAACCCTTCCCTTTAATCCTCTCTGTAAATCTGATGGAGGCAACTTCCCTGTCTTTGGCTCCATTCGTACAATAGCCTGAAAGGGATGGACACTTTGAATCAAAATAGATTCATAAGTATTTAAATCCTTCAATTCAGAAGGAATGTCAACTAATTCCAGATTATTATAAACCGCTCTAGCAGGCATCTGGTTTTGGTTTAATTTGTTATAGCAATAAGTACACATACGTTGGTCTGCTCCCAAATCAAAACAATTTTCTACCATCAAGTATGTGACAAAATCCTTCCATTCACTATTGTTTTCCATATCACTTTTTGCATATAAATCCACTAACTTAGTCTGATTCTTATAAGAAGTCTGTCGACAACACACACAAGTGAAATTGGGCCTCTCACATGTTTTCACCATAAACGTGGAAATTTCCTTGTGAAACTTATGTGTACTGAAAATCTGTACACTGTCTTCCACATTACCTTCTTCTAGTGGTTCAATATCAACATTGTTCTCTTTACCAGCAAAGTAACAGAACTCAATTTCTTGACAAATATTCTTCACATCTACTTCAGAACCATGCAAAAGAGCTCTGCTTAATTTTTTAAGCATAATTGCTGGACTCTTAGCATAATACAACATTCTAACTAATTTCCTCACTTTATTATGATGCACTGCTAGCATCCTGAAATGATGAAAAACACTCTGGCATACTCTCCTGGAAAGACAAGCCAGTGAATGACCATGCAAACCTGTCACTTGTCTCACTCTGCAAGGATCTAATTCTTGCAACAACTTTATTTTTTGTTTTAAACTTTTCTTATTAAATGTCCGTATAAAATCACAAAGCAAATTGATGGAATCCTGTCGCACACTGCAAATAGAACTACACTTCCAGGTGTACACTGGTCCCTTAGGACGTCTCCCTAAAACCTCATCACTTAACACCTCTTCTGCATCTACAGACACAAGTATTTCTTTTTCAACCGGACGACCATCTTTTACCTCATATGCTCGACCACTGCTGTCAACTGCATGCACCAAATCATTGTCCTGAAAATAACTCTCCTCATTAAAAAATGCCTCACTATTTGAACTATGCATCCATTCTCCTAAGAAAACTTCACAAAAATTATTTCGATTAACTTCTCTCTTCCATCTACTATTTGATTTGAAAACATAGATTACCTTGTTTAGTTTCCTAATTCTATTAATTACCAAAATAAATAACTTTCGCTTAATTTCGAAAGCCTGATCAATAATTTTCTCTACATTTTTCTTTTTCTTAAAAAATGCCACTTTCTGTTGACCTTTCTTAAATTGTTTTAGCAAATTGACAATTACCCTGTTGCGGAACATTCGCCTACGAATGTCCCTGAATGTATTTTCCCTTCTACTACCATGCACAGAGTTATCTCCTGCTCTAGCAGAAACTTTTTTGACGGGCCTTTCCTTTCCATTTAAATTGGCTCTCTTTTTCTGGACTAAAACTTGTTCTGTAGTTATACTTTTGTTTCTACAAATGTTTCTAAGGAATGATTTCGTTCTCTTACCCGGAGCTTTCTTCGTGCGTTGAGGTGATTTTAATGTAGAGGACTGCTGCAAGCATTTAGTAATCTGCTGTCTTTGACGTTTCGTAGCCTTTCGGATTCTATCCTTAGATGGCATTGTCTAATTTCTAAATAATCTGCAGTTGAATCTGTGGTAAAATATAATAAAAAATGTTATTAACCACTATTACCAAACAGTAAATCAATAACAGTAAGAATTTGATTCAGCAATGCTATAAAGATGATTCAGTAAAATGTTCTTAATTTTACTGTGATAGTATTACAGGGCTTTCATGCAAATGACTGCCCACCCTGCAACAAAAAGCCCACATGAAACTTTACGCACATTAAATTGTGTACTTACCTGCAATAATACATATGCCAATGTTTAGGTCCCTCCACCCTGCCCCTCCCCGCCTCCCTGCCCCACCGTAACTCCCTCCACGACCCGCGGCTGCTATCTTGCAACATGGTGCATCTTGTAAATCACTACTGCATTATAAAAGTGACGCAACAGCAGCACAAAATAGGCGCACAACCATCATAAATCTGCCCCTAAGACTTTAAATGATTGATTCAGGATGACGATAAGGTGTGGACTATCTAGAAGTTTGTTTGAGGTGAGGCCTACTCAGGGTTGCAGATGAAATTTAGACTTGTTGAAGAGTACAGAGGTGATGAGACATGTACAGGCCTACCAAAGAAGTGAATCATGTCCACTGCACTCTTGAACAAAGGCCAGACCTCCTCTATCTCCCTGAACATGACTAAATATCATCTGCAAAATGTGATTCGTAATGTTAGGAAACACAAGTGATATAATTTAAAAACGTGAAAATATTTTTGCACATTTAACAATCACATCACCTGTATTTCTTCAGCTTATCTCATTATGCAGATGTAGTCTACGTCCTATGTAGAAGCACACGCTATCAATACTTAAATTACCCAAGCACACATGGGAGCGTATTTACAAGGACCTTGCTCCAGGGGAAATGTCTTAAATTAAAATTTAAAAAATTACATCAAAGGGACTCAAAGGCCTTGTAAATATGCCCCAAACAACCTATGAAACACTAGCAGTACATATCAAGAAACCTAATTGATTTCAAAAAACGTTTTTAAACCTTTTATGTAAAACAATTATATACCTACATTCATGGGGAACTGACTTAAAATGCCCTAATACACATGAAAACGTTTTTTTAAAGTACTTGCACCTTTTTTTCAATAACTTTTAACATGGCTATGTAACTCAAACAATCAAAATCAAAATTTTTCAAGCACACACGGGGGCGTATTTACAAGGGCCTTGCACCACGGGGAAAGGGACTACAAATGACCAAACACACATGGGGACGTATTTACAAGGCCCTGAACCAGGGGGAAGTGACTTGAAATGGCCAAGCACACATAGGGGTGTATTTACAATGGCCGTGCAACACTTATGCATCATTTTTTACATGTACACTGTAGAGCAGCATGGGGCAATAACAACACAGATGCATCATGCATCTGTTCCGCAAAAACGACGCATTGCAGGAGTCACATCACAAGTAAATAAATTCTCATAATTTCTTAAAGCATTCCTTTTCCTTAAAAACGATTTTCTGATCATAATTTGAAAACACAGCACAGCTCCTATGTACAACCACACCTTGTCAGTACTAATACTTTACATTATCTGCCATTACAATTGGTAAAAGAATGCAAAATCGTCTTTGAAAGCAAAATGCAAACACTTGACTCAAAACATCATTTTAAATACACAGCTGGCTTTCTTATTTACGCAAAAAATCATACTAGTCTTTATCTAAAATATAGAAACGATAACTCACCTTTACAATTCTTTTTGAATTTCAAAACAGTCTCAGAAACACACCAATTTTTCTTTAGCAGAATTAAAGGTATGCACTCCAGAGGCTGGAACCAACGAAGGCACTGAAATGCTGATATTCATCACACATATCTCTCATGTCAGCCAATCAAAACTCTTCCCTCACTATTTTCAAATTAACACCCTTCCCCCCCCTCTGCCCTTTCTGCCCTTTTTCCATAGCAACTACCGCCTGCCAGACCTCTCATGTTTACAAGTTCACACAACAATGTTTCAAATAAACTCTGAACTCTCAGTACACCTGCTAATCCACTGCAATCTTTCATAACATCATTTTTAAATAACCATTCAAATTACATCTTTCAAAGAACACATCCATGCACCCTAACTTTCTGTTTTCAGCAATGGAAATACACCAATCACTACTTATGAATCATTTGCACTCAAACTCCACAGTTTTTTTTCATTACAAACTTCACTATTTCAACTGCCATTTCATTCCCACACTTCATCTGACTGCAGGAAAAACTCCTCTAGCCATGTTTTCAGTCTGGATTCTTGGACATAGCTACATCCACTGGGCTCACAGGTATGCTGATAACAGAAATTTACACAATCTCAATTTACAAAATGTGGAAATCAAATGGATTGGCCAAAGAGGATTGAAATGTCACCAATTGATACCATTGGTGAAAACCTTTTTACATTTGCCAAACCCTGACCTCATAATAGTGCACTGTGGAGGAAATGATTTGGGCACTTTGACTGGGGTAGGTCTGGAAATGCTCTTAAAGGACACCTTTGAGCAATTGATGGCACTTTTTCCTCAAACTGCCTTGGTATATTCCAATATATGCCAAAGACAAAAATGGAGGTGGTCCAATCAATTTTGTCCACAAATTGAGAAATCGAGGAAGCATGTAAATAAGTCTGTTTCAGCTTACATGAGAGACCATGGAATGGGTGCTATCTACAACAACAACTTGCGTTACTATATGCAAGATATCTACAGAGGAGATGGCGTGCACTTCTCAGATGAGGGGAAGAGAGTTTTCATACTAAATTTAAGAATGTGTATTGGTTCCTACTTATAAGTACCTAGAACTTAGACAGAACACAAAAGCTCTTTTCAGAGCTACCTTAACTTTATTTACTCTTTTGAAATTTCGAATGTACCTTTTTTCACTAATTTTCACTTATGTTCGCTTCCTGGTTCGCTACCCGGTTCGCGTACCGGTAGCTAACCGCGCGAAAAATTCAATTTTTTTTTTCCGACATATATGAGCCTCCTCAGCCACCCTCAGAAAACCTAGGGGGTCAGGATACGTCTAAAGTACCCCCTTCTACCCATTCTGAACATTATTTACCCTCCATCTTGTATCTCAATTCTACCAAAACACAAAATGGAGGACTCCCGTAACGCTGCAGGTTCGCGTACCGGGACACGCACTGACAAGCACTCACTCAAAAAAGGTTGGAAAGTAATTTACAGAAAAACCACTGGAGACACTTTCACCAATTAAACATTAGCTCATACTACATACCAATCCCTACCATTTTCACAAATTTGGTTGGAATTCCATTTAGCCATTTAGCATGTAGAGCTCTCTAAATTCCCTGAGGTAAATTACTTCACAAAACACATATGAAGTGTTGGAATTGACAACCAATTAAAATGTTACTTTCAATTTCTACTATTATATCATGACATTTGATTGGTTATGTACCTGAATATATATAAAGAAAGACAGAGAAACACAGCCATTTTGACTACTACTTCTTGAAGTACATATCAACTACATTTCAACTGATTACTTCAAATTCTATTTGAAAGGTAAGATATTATTTCAAAAACTGAAGTATGTTCTGTACTGTAAGCTAATTAGGAAAACATTTTCTGATAGTTATATTCTATCACTCTGTAATACTTATAGAATAAAATAGACTTCTCTGTTTTAGTTATGGATGGAGTTAGACTTGTCTTGTATAATTAAGAATTGACTTAGTTTATTTCATAATTTTTTTCATATTTCTACTTCCAGTTTGATACCATACACTGCCCAACGAAAAAAATCACTGTTTAAAAAACCAAACTACCTGTCTGTACTTAAACCCAACAGTGCCCTATCTGTACTGATATATTTTTTTAAATTTCATTTTACAGCATACAAAATGGAAGGACAACAGAAAAATAACTTGGAAATTGTTGCAGGAAACAAAACAGATACAGAAATTGACCATGAATTCAATGATGATTCACGGAACAATGAACTTCTGCAATGTGTGGAAGCAGTAGATTTCCTACTTGAAAATGAAAAAAAAATGATAATGAATTATTAGAATTTCTTTTAAATTTTGAAAAAGAATCAGAAAAATAAATTTTTATTTAATAATTCAAAAATTGTTTGAGACATTATTCGTTTTTATACGTATTTTGTAAACTAGTAGCAAATTGATTATAATGTAAAGTCAGACTTTAAATATACTGTGCAACTTTTTTGTGTTACATACTAAGTTTGCTCATAGTTACTTCCTTTCTTCCACTATATTATCTCCAATGTGTATTTAACATCTCTTTATCATCTCGTACCTCCATATTGTTTCGGCTTTCCAGACAGACTATGGTATAAATTCCATATACCACAAAAACTTCAGAAACAACTTGCAAGATATCTGCAAAGGAGACGGTGTTTATTGATTTTTAGACTCTGCATTGGTACCTACATGTTGCTACGTAAATAAAAAAAAACAAAAAAACCCAACAATATGAACAATCAATAAACATACAATATTTTAAAAGTCAATCATTCTTGTTTCCTTATAGTACGCTCCCCGGACCGCTTTCCGGTGCGCGTACCAGGCGCACCCCACGAAAAAAAATATTATTTTTTTTTGGGCCCCGCGGGGCCCTTTTAAAGCCTCCACATCAAACATAGGGGGTCAGGGAGGATCTACTATGCCCCCTTATGGACATTTGCCCCTTCGTTTTGGCCTCCTCTTGTCTCTCGATCCTACCGAGAGAAAAGATGGAGGCCGCTCCGGACTGTTTAGAATGTTGACAGACACCGGAGAGCCAATCAGCTTCGCTTCGCAAAGCTCCGTTACGCGAAAAGTACGCGAACCGGAGCGCTACCCGGGACGCTGTCACAGATATATCTGTTTTTTTAAACGTTAATTTCTCAAAATCCACTGGAGCACATATATTGAGACCCAGCAAAGGCACATCGGGCTAACAGTCCCTACAATTTTGCCAAGTTTCGTGCAAATCCATTCAGCCGTTTGAGCTAAAAGTGAGGCCAAACGCCCTATGGAAAACTCAATGTTAAAAACGCGTTTTGGGACCCCCCTTTTTTCTCGGCCCCCCCTTGACGAACCCCCCCCCCAAATTTTCAGGGGCTGCTCAGAAACAAAATGTGCCATTTTCCTGAAAATTTCAGCTGATTCCGTCCCCAAACGTCAAAGTTATTAGACATAGAATTTTCAAAAGTCCCATAGAGAAAAAATCCTAACTATATATACCTACTGGCGACCGCCAGTAGGTAATATATATATATGTGTGTGTATATGTGTGTGTGTGTATATGTGTGTATATATGTGTGTATATATATATATATATATATTCACTGAAAAAACCATAGGTTATAGACCATATATAGTTAGGAATTCGCATTTACAAAACCTTATTTTACTCACACAAAACCATTGAAATTCCATATATAGTTAGTTGCACTAACTATATATCGCGCACCCGCAATCCACTGCTGATGATGTCACATATTACATCATTCATGACATGGTCAGTGACATCACTGATGACATCACTGATGACATCTCAAATGACATCACTGATGACATCTCAAATGACATCACTGATGACATCACTGATGACATCTCATTTGACATTACTGATCACATCACTGATGATATCATTCATGTGATAATACGATGAACCTCTTCAGACTCTAATATAACCTTAGATACAATCAGTGTAAACAGACACTCACAGACTGTCACTCATCCATGGAGTTACTCACACACCTAGTCAGTCATGCAAAGAATCAATCACACCTCCATTTCCTCAACTATACAGTTATACAAACTTAACTTATTCAAACATATACTAACACATATTTACTCTCTTATACAATCCCTGATACAAGTTCACAATGATCCATACAGCCACTCACACATTCACTGGCTCTTATGCACAGTTATTTATATATGTCAACTCTCACATGTACTGTGTTTTACATATGTACTTACTTTGACATGTAGCACTGAGATATCCATTCACTCACCAATACACTCATGCACACAGTCAACCGCCCATACAGCTGTTTCCACATGCACTTTTGAAACCATACATCTAGTGAATCAACTGCTCACACATCTATGCACAGAGTCATACACCTCCCAGCCACCCACACACACACTCAGTCTCCCATACAAATACTTGGGCAACCAATCAATAACCCATATAGTTACTCATATAGCTACTTATCAACACATGCAACAGTTTACAGAACAACAGACATAATGATGCACAAATTAAGACAGTTTAGTCACTAACCCATGCACTCAGTGAGACACATTTAATCACTCACTCATACAGTCAGTCATGCACCTACTAAATCCTTCATCCAGACACTTATACATCTACTCATTCTTCAATATGTAAGACATATTTTAACTTTACAGAAACATACAGTCACTGGATGTTGTCATCAGTGATGTCATCAGTGATGTCATTTGAGATGTCATCAGTGATGTCATCAGTGATGTCACTGACCATGTCATGAATGATGTAATATGTGACATCATCAGCAGTGGATTGCGGGTGCGCGATATATAGTTAGTGCAACTAACTATATATGGAATTTCAATGGTTTTGTGTGAGTAAAATAAGGTTTTGTAAATGCGAATTCCTAACTATATATGGTCTATAACCTATGGTTTTTTCAGTGAATTTTCAAGGTTTTGTAAATGCTAATTCCTAACTATATATGGTCTATAACCTATGGTTTTTTCAGTGAATTTTCAAGGTTTTGTAAATGCTAATTCCTAACTATATATGGTCTATAGCCTATGGTTTTTTCAGTGAATATATATATATACATACATATATAAACATATATCATCTGTATATCTATATAAATACAAACATAAATGCATGCATACATATACTTATATGCATTTTAGGGTTGTTAGGGCGTTTTCGTGTGTATTATGTTGCTTTTTTAGGGCTTTTGGGTCAATTAAGTAGGGTTCCCGGAGCCTAGGGCTGAGGGGGCGGTTCAGTTTCGTGCGTATTGGTGTTGGCAAGGTTTTGAGGGATTTTGGCGGTTTTTGGTCGAGATTTGGCCGTTTTATGGCTTTTTTGTGTGTTTGCGGGTGGGCGCGTATTCGGGTTGAAATTCGTCCCCGTTCCAGTGGATGGATTGGGCTGATTTTTGGTGAGATGTTAGGGAATCGCTGGAACTAGTGTCCAGCCAAGTTTGAAGTGGATCGGAGCAGTGGAAGTGCTTTAAAGAGCAATTTTTGTGCGGAGTAGCGAATTGCCATGTTATTCAATGGGAGTTTTTGGTGCGCATGGAGAAGGTGAATTTGGGGTGTTCCAGTTGCGCTAGAGGGACGGGGCTTGGGTGAGCTGTAGGGAGAGTGGATCGGCAGGTGTGCCGAATTTTTGGGATTTGTTGGCCGAAGGGAAGGGTGTGCTTGGGCAAAGTCGATTTGGTGAAAACGGTGCGTTATTTACATGAAAGTTGAAAAAACACTAATAAAAGCAAAGCTAAAAAGCCACCTCATTACAAACAGAATGGCTTTAACTTAAACGAGGGCGAGATCTATTGCATTTTCAATGCTTGTTTACTTTGGCTCCATCAAGAAGGCATTCAGATGTGTCACACATTTGCCATAAATTCTGAATGTTAGCACTCTAGTTGCACATTAGATCACTGTAGTAAAGCCACTGCTCACCAGGGACGTCTGCTGCTGGTATTCAAAGTGCATGTTTCAGTCTGCATGTCAGAATTTTTTTAATGAAATAGAAGAGGATTTGAGAAGTCACTCAAAATGATCCCTAATTTTTCTTTCTGAAGCACTAATCATACTTTCTATGGCAAAATTAACCCCCTCATGTTGTTCCTTTTTAAATTGAGTGTTTTCAGACTTACCACTTCATTCCAATCAAGATGGCTTCTGGTGTGCCATACTTTTGTCATAAGTAAGACTGTTAGCGCTCTAGTTGTTCTTTAGAACACTCTGGGACATTCTGTCATTGGGCTATACTTGGGGTACATCTGGGTGATATTTGGGCTACATTTAGGCTCTTTTGTCTCTGGTGGCCATCTTGGGAGATGATGTCAGACTTTTTTAATGAAATTAAAGAGGGTTTGAGAAGTCACTCAAAATGTGCCCTAATTTTTCTTTCTGCAGCACTAATCATAATTCATATGGCAAAATATACCCCCTCATTTTGTTCCTTTTTAAATTAAATGTTTTAAGAGTTACCACTTTATTCCAATCAAGATGGCTTCAGGTGTGCCATACCTTTGTAATAAGTAGGACTGTTAGCGCTCTAGTTGTTCTTTAGAACACTCTGGGACATTCTGTCATTGGGCTATACTTGGGCTACATCTGGGTGATATTTGGGCTACATTTGGGCTCTTTTGTCTTTGGTGGCCATTTTGGGAGACTGCATGTCAGAAATTTTTAATGAAATAGAAGAGGATTTGAAAAGTCACTCAAAATGTGCCCTAATTTTTCTTTCTGCAGCACTAATAATACCTTCTATTGCATAATATACCCCCTCATTTTGTTCCTTTTTAAATTAAATGTCTTAAGAGTTACCACTTTATTCCCATCACGATGGCTCCAGGTGTGCTATACCTTTGTAATAAGTAGGACTGTTAGCGCTCTAGTTGTTCTTTAGAACACTCTGGGACATTCTGTCATTGGGCTATACTTGGGCTACATCTGGGTGATATTTGGGCTACATTTGGGCTCTTTTGTCTCTGGTGGCCATTTTGGGAGACTGCATGTCAGAATGTTTTAATGAAATAGAAAAGGATTTGAGAAGTCACTCAAAATGTGCCCTAATTTTTCATTCTGCAGCACTAATCATACTTTCTATGGCAAAATATACCCCCTCATGTTGTTTCTTTTTAAATTAAATGTTTTAAGAGTTACCACTTTATTCCAATCAAGATGGCTTCAGGTGTGCCAAACCTTTGTAATAAGTAGGACTGTTAGCGCTCTAGTTGTTCTTTAGAACACTCTGGGACATTCTGTCATTGGGCTATACTTGGGCTACATCTGGGTGATATTTGGGCTACATTTGGGCTCTTTTGTCTCTGGTGGCCATTTTGGGAGACTGCATGTCAGAATGTTTTAATGAAATAGAAAAGGATTTGAGAAGTCACTCAAAATGTGCCCTAATTTTTCATTCTGCAGCACTAATCATACTTTCTATGGCAAAATATACCCCCTCATGTTGTTTCTTTTTAAATTAAATGTTTTAAGAGTTACCACTTTATTCCAATCAAGATGGCTTCAGGTGTGCCATACCTTTGTAATAAGTAGGACTGTTAGCTCTCTAGTTGTTCTTTAGAACACTCTAGGAGGCTGCAGTAGAACACAAAGGAATCAACTGACAGTCTCTGTCCTTGTTGGATGTACATGTTTTACTGAGAATGTCAGACTTCATTTTCACATGACTGAGAAAGATAATGTGAATTTACAGAAAATATGCTTTCAGTTTAGCTTATAGATCCCCTTCCAAACCACTGTGGGAAAATCATGAGATATTAGTTTTCTTTCAAACAATATTCATGATATCACAGCAGAAGGTTTTTTCACATGGTAAAATCACCTTAGAACCCACCACAATTCCTAAAACGAGTATGGTACCATCAACAAATGATTTATAATGTAACTAAAGTCCTAAAACCCTCTATTAACTACAATGCTTTTTAATGAGGTGCTATCATGTATATTGGTCCCAAGATGGCTGCCAACACTTCTTGGATGAAGTGCTGACAGCCAATCAGATCAGATGTGTGGTTAGGCTCCGCCCAGATATATATCTTGTTTTGAACCTAAATTACTCAAAATCCACTGGAGCACATATATTGAGACCTAGCAAAGGCACATCGGGCTAACAGTCCCTACAATTTTGCCAAGTTTCGTGCAAATCCATTCAGCCGTTCGAGCTAAAAGTGAGGCCAACCGCCCTATGGAAATTAACATGGGAAAAAAGCGTTTTGGGACCCCCCTTTTTTCTCGGCCCCCCCTTGATGAAACCCCCCCAAATTGTCAGGGGCTGCTCAGAAACAAAATGTTCCATTTTCCTGAAAATTTCAGCCAATTCCGTCCACAAACGCCAAAGGTATTAGACATAGAATTTTCAAAAATCCCATAGAGAAAAAATCCTAACTATATATACCTACTGGCGACCGCCAGTAGGTAATATGTGTGTATATATGTGTATATATATATATATATGTGTATATATGTGTGTGTATATATATATGTGTATATATGTGTGTATATATATATATATGTGTGTATATATTACCTACTGGCGATAGCCAGTAGGTATATATAGTTAGGATTTTTTCTCTATGGAACTTTTGAAAATTCTATGCCTAATAACTTTGGCGTTTGTGGACGGAATCGGCTGAAATTTTCAGGAAAATGGCACATTTTGTTTCTGAGCAGCCCCTGAAAATTTGGTGGGGTTTCGTCAAGGGGAGGCTGAGAAAAAAGGGGGGTCCCAAAACGCGTTTTTTGCATTGAGTTTTCCATAGGGCGGTTGGACTCACTTTTAGCTCGAACGGCTGAATGGATTTGCACGAAACTTGGCAAAATTGTAGGGACTGTTAGCCCGATGTGCCTTTGCTAGGTCTCAATATATGTGCTTCAGTGGATTTTGAGAAATTAACGTTTAAAACAAGATATATATCTGTAACAGCGCTCCGGGCAGCGCTCCGGTTCGCGAACTTTTCGCGTATCGGAACTTTGCGAAGCGAAGCTGATTGGCTCTCCGGTGTCTGTCAACATTCTAAACAGTCCGGAGCGGCCGCCATCTTGTCTCTCGGTAGGATCGAGAGACAAGAGGAGGCCAAAACAAAGGGGGAAATGAAGGAAAGGGGGCAAGGTAGACCCCTTCTGACCCCCTAGGATTGATGAGGGGGATATTATAGAGCCACGCCGGGCCCAAAAAAAAAAAAAAAAAATTCCGATTTTTTCGCCGTAGAGACGCGTCTTGGTTCGCGAACCGGGCAGCTAACCGGGCAGCTAACCGGGAAGCTAACCGGCAGTGTAACCCAAAAAAAAAAAAAAATAATCCGATTTTTTCGCCGTAGAGACGCGTCTTGGTACGCGAACCGGGCAGCTAACCGGGCAGCTAACCGGGAAGCTAACCGGCAGTGTAACGGGAGTCGGAGGAGTAGCTGATTGGCTGTCAATATTGTAAACAGTCCGGAGCGGCCGCCATCTTGTCTCTCGGTAGGATCGAGAGACAAGAGGAGGCCAAAACAAAGGGGGAAATGAAGGAAAGAGGGCAAGGTAGACCCCTTCTGACCCCCTAGGATTGATGAGGGGGATATTATAAAGCCACGTGGGGCCAAAAAAAAAACAAACAAAAAAATCCGATTTTTTCGCCGTAGAGACGCGTCTTGGTACGCGAACTGGGCAGCTAACCGGGCAGCTACCGGGAAGCTAATCGGCAGTGTAACGGGAGTCTGAGGAGAAGCTGATTGGCTGTTATCATTGTAAACAGTCTGGAGCGGCCGCCATCTTGTCTCTCTGTGGGATCAAGAGACAAGAGGTGGAAAAAAAAAAGGTGTAAATGAATGAAAGGGGTAAGGCAGACCCCTCCTGAACCCCTAGGATTGATGAGGGGGCTATTAAAGTTCCCTGGGGGGTGAAAAAAAAAAATTTGCGATTTTTCGCGGTAAAGGTGCTTCCTGGTACGTTAACCGGGCAGCTAACCGGCAGCGTAACGGGAGTCCGACATATTGTGTTTTTTGAACGTTTGTGATATGTGCACGTGTGGATTTTGTCTAATTAAGGTTAAAAAAATATATATATATATCTTTAAGCGTGTTCTGGCGCGCTTACGTTTTGGGTTTGGTTTGCGCTGCAGAGACGATACGTCACGGTTATGCGATGCATCATGAGGCGTCTCACGGGCTACGTGATACGTCACTTAATAAAGAATATATTTTACAGCTATAGATATTAGCTTTTAAAAAACCAATGAAATTCACAGAAAAAACCATAGGTTATAGACCATATATAGTTAGGAATTTGCATTTACAAAACCTTGAAAATTCACTGAAAAAACCATAGGTTATAGACCATATATAGTTAGGGATTAGCATTTAAAAAACCTTATTTTATTTGCACAAAACCATTGAAATTCCATATATAGTTAGTTGCACTAACTATATATCGCGGACCCGCAATCCACTGCTAATGATGTCACATATTACATCATTCATGACATGGTCAGTGACATCACTGATGACATCACTGATGACATCTCAAATGACATCACTGATGACATCACTGATGACAACACCCAGTGACTGTATGTTTCTGTAAAGTTAAAATATGTCTTACATATTGAAGAATGAGTGGATGTATAAGTGTCTGGATGAAGGATTTAGTAGGTGCATGACTGACTGTATGAGAGAATGATTAAATGTGTCTCACTGAGTGCATGGGTTAGTGATTAAAGTGTCTTAATTTGGCAATCAATATTTATGTTCTTCTGTAAACTGCTGCATGTTTAAATCAGTAGCTATATCAGTAACTATATGGGTTATTGAATGGTTGCCCAAGTATTTGTATGGGAGACTGAGTGTGTGTGTGGGTGGCTGGGAGGTGTATAACTCTGTGCATAGATGTGTGAGCGGTTGATTCCCTAGGTGTATGGGTTCAAAAGTGCATGTAGAAACAGCTGTATGGACAGTTGACTGTGTGCATGAGTATATTGGTGAGTGAATGGATATCTCAGTTCTACATGTCAAAGTAAGTACATATGTAAAACACACTCCATGTGAGAGTTGACATATATAAATAACTGAACATAAGAGTCAGTGAATGTGAGAGTGGCTGTATGAATCATTGTGAACTTGTATCAAGGATTGTATAAGAGAGTAAATATGTGTTAGTATATGTTTGAATAAGTAAGGTGTGTATAACTGTATAGTTAAGGAAATGGAGATGTGATTGATTCTTTGCATGACTGAATAGGTGTGTGAGTAACTCCATGGATGTGTGACAGTCTGTGAGTGCCTGTTTACACTGAGTGTATCAAAGGTTATATTAGAGTCTGAAGATGTATTATCACATAAATGATATCATCAGTGATGTAATCAGTAATGTCAAATGAGATGTCAGTGATGTCATCAGTGATGTCATTTGAGATGTCATCAGTGATGTCATCAGTGATGTCATTTGAGATGTCATCAGTGATGTCATCAGTGATGTCACTGACCATGTCATGAATGATGTAATATGTGACATCATTAGCAGTGGATTGCGGGTCCGCGATATATAGTTAGTGCAACTAACTATATATGGAATTTCAATGGTTTTGTGCAAATAAAATAAGGTTTTTTAAATGCTAATCCCTAACTATATATGGTCTATAACCTATGGTTTTTTCAGTGAATATATATATATATATATATATGTGTATATATGTATTACCTACTGGCGGTCGCCAGTAGGTATATATAGTTAGGATTTTTTCTCTATGGGATTTCTGAAAATTCTATGTCTAATAACTTTGGCGTTTGTGGACGGAATCGGCTGAAATTTTCAGGAAAATGGCACATTTTGTTTTTGAGCAGCTCCTAGAAATTTGGGGGGGTTTCGTCAAGGGGGGGCTGAGAAAAAAGGGGGGTCCCAAAACGCGTTTTTCCCATGTTAATTTCCATAGGGCGGTTGGCCTCACTTTTAGCTCGAACGGCTGAATGGATTTGCACGAAACTTGGCAAAATTGTAGGGACTGTTAGCCCGATGTGCCTTTGCTAGGTCTCAATATATGTGCTTCAGTGGATTTTGAGAAATTAACGTTTAAATCAAGATATATATCTGTAACAGCGCTCCGGGCAGCGATCCGGTTCGCGTACTTTTCGCTTATCGGAACTTTGCGATGCGAAGCTGATTGGCTCTCCGGTGTCTGTCAACATTCTAAACAGTCCGGTGCGGCCGCCATCTTATCTCTCGGTAGGATCGAGAGACAAGAGGAGGCCAAAACAAAGGAGGAAATGAAGGAAAGGGGGCAAGGTAGACCCCTTCTGACCCCCTAGGATTGATGAGGGGATATTATAGAGCCACGCTGGGCCCAAAAAAAAACAAAAAAAAATCCGTTTTTTTCGCCGTAGAGACGCGTCTTGGTACGCGAACCGGGCAGCTAACCGGGAAGCTAACCGGCAGTGTAACGGGAGTCTGACGAGTAGCTGATTGGCTGTCAACATTGTAAACAGTTCGGAGCGGCCGCCATCTTGTCTCTCGGTAGGATCGAGAGACAAGAGGAGGCCAAAACAAAGGGGGAAATGAAGGAAAGGGGCAAGGTAGACCCCTTCTGACCCCCTAGGATTGATGAGGGGATATTATAGAGCCACGCTGGGCCCAAAAAAAAAAATTCCGATTTTTCGCCTTAGAGACGCGTCTTGGTACGCGAACCGGGCAGCTAACCGGCAGTGTAACGGGAGTATGAGGAGAAGCTGATTGGCTGTTATCATTGTAAACAGTCTGGAGCGGCCGCCATCTTGTCTCTCTGTGGGATCGAGAGACAAGAGGTGGAAAAAAAAAAGGTGTAAATGAATGAAAGGGGTAAGGCAGACCCCTCCTGAACCCCTAGGATTGATGAGGGGGATATTAAAGATCCCTGGGGGGTGAAAAAAAAAATGCGATTTTTCGCGGTAAAGGTGCTTCCTGGTACGTTAACCGGGCAGCTAACCGGCAGCGTAACGGGAGTCCGACATATTGTGTTTTTTGAACGTTTGTGATATGTGCACGTGTGGATTTTGTCTAATTAAGGGTTAAAAAAAAATATATATATCTTTAAGCGTGTTTTGGCGCGCTTACGTTTTGGGTTTGGTTTGCGCTGCAGAGACGATACGTCACGGTTATGCGATGCATCATGAGGCGTCTCACGGGCTACGTGATACGTCACTTAATAAAGAATATATTTTACAGCTATAGATATTAGCTTTTAAAAAACCAATGAAATTCACAGAAAAAACCATAGGTTATAGACCATATATAGTTAGGAATTTGCATTTACAAAACCTTGAAAATTCACTGAAAAAACCATAGGTTATAGACCATATATAGTTAGGGATTAGCATTTAAAAAACCTTATTTTATTTGCACAAAACCATTGAAATTCCATATATAGTTAGTTGCACTAACTATATATCGCGGACCCGCAATCCACTGCTAATGATGTCACATATTACATCATTCATGACATGGTCAGTGACATCACTGATGACATCACTGATGACATCTCAAATGACATCACTGATGACATCACTGATGACATCACTGATGACATCACTGATGACATCTCATTTGACATTACTGATTACATCACTGATGATATCATTTATGTGATAATACATCTTCAGACTCTAATATAACCTTAGATACACTCAGTGTAAACAGGTACTCACAGACTGTCACACATCCATGGAGTTACTCACACACCTAGTCAGTCATGCAAAGAATCAATCACACCTCCATTTCCTCAACTATACAGTTATACACACCTTACTTATTCAAACATATACTAACACATATTTACTCTCTTATACAATCCTTGATACAAGTTCACAATGATTCATACAGCCACTCTCACATTCACTGGCTCTTATGTTCAGTTATTTATATATGTCAACTCTCACATGGAGTGTGTTTTACATATGTACTTACTTTGACATGTAGTACTGAGATATCCATTCACTCACCAATATACTCATGCACACAGTCAACTGTCCATACAGCTGTTTCTACATCCACTTTTGAAGCCATACACCTAGGGAATCAACTGCTCACACATCTATGCACAGAGTTATACACCTCCCAGCCACCCACACACATACTCAGTCTCCCATACAAATACTTGGGCAACCATTCAATAACCCATATAGTTACTGATATAGCTACTGATTTAAACATGCAGCAGTTTACAGAAGAACATAAATAATGATTGCCAAATTAAGACACTTTAATCACTAACCCATGCACTCAGTGAGACACATTTAATCATTCTCTCATACAGTCAGTCATGCACCTACTAAATCCTTCATCCAGACACTTATACATCCACTCATTCTTCAATATGTAAGACATATTTTAACTTTACAAAAACATACAGTCACTGGGTGTTGTCATCAGTGATGTCATCAGTGATGTCATTTGAGATGTCATCAGTGATGTCATCAGTGATGTCATTTGAGATGTCATCAGTGATGTCATCAGTGATGTCACTGACCATGTCATGAATGATGTAATATGTGACACCATTAGCAGTGGATTGCGGGTCCGCGATATATAGTTAGTGCAACTAACTATATATGGAATTTCAATGGTTTTGTGCAAATAAAATAAGGTTTTTAAATGCTAATCCCTAACTATATATGGTCTATAACCTATGGTTTTTTCAGTGAATATATATATGTGTGTATATATATGTATATATGTATATATGTATATATGTATATATGTATATATATCATCTCACAAGGTCAGCCCGGAATGAGAGAAGGCCGCAGGCAGATCGGTTTTAGTTCCCATTTATTAGGTGTCAAAATGTGCACGCTGGCAGCATACAAAATTCAGCATTCACAGTTCCAGAAGCCAAACGCGTTTCGGGAGAATGCAACTCCCTTCGTCAGTGGCTGGTTGCTGAAGTCGACATGATTGTTTCACCTTGTATTTCATAGAATCCAGGTGATGCTGACTCCCTGAGTAGGCGGAATGTTCCTGGCGTCATTTGGAAAAGCAGACGCCGTGCAGCTTACACCTTTCAGACTTCAACCCACTGGGGTGACACTGTTAACTTTATTTTTGCTCAAGTCTGACGGGTGCTCACGAGAGAAGTACCTACCTGCACCACAAGATCCACAAGGCCACGGGGGTGGCCGCGCCCATATGGGCGGGACTTTTGACTATGAAATACAAGGTGCACATTTTGACACCTAATAAATGGGAACTAAAACCGATCTGCCTGCGGCCTTCTCTCATTCCGGGCTAACCTTGTGAGA
>NC_141697.1:898365469-898445469 GCF_964263255.1 Lissotriton vulgaris | reverse complement strand
ACAGAATGTCCCAGAGTGTTCTAAAGAACAACTAGAGCGCTAACAGTCTTACTTATGACAAAAGTATGGCACACCAGAAGCCATCTTGATTGGAATGAAGTGGTAAGTCTGAAAACACTCAATTTAAAAAGGAACAACATGAGGGGGTTAATTTTGTCATAGAAAGTATGATTAGTGCTTCAGAAAGAAAAATTAGGGATCATTTTGAGTGACTTCTCAAATCCTCTTCTATTTCATTAAAAAAATTCTGACATGCAGACTGAAACATGCACTTTGAATACCAGCAGCAGACGTCCCTGGTGAGCAGTAGCTTTACTACAGTGATCTAATGTGCAACTAGAGTGCTAACATTCAGAATTTATGGCAAATGTGTGACACATCTGAATGCCTTCTTGATGGAACCAAAGTAAACAAGCATTGAAAATGCAATAGATCTCGCCCTCGTTTAAGTTAAAGCCATTCTGTTTGTAATGAGGTGGCTTTTTAGCTTTGCTTTTATTAGTGTTTTTTCAACTTTCATGTAAATAACATGCATCTGTATGCATATAAGTATATGTATGCATGCATTTATGTTTGTATTTATATAGACATACAGATGATATATGTTTATACATGTATGTATATATATATATTCACTGAAAAAACCATAGGCTATAGACCATATATAGTCAGGAATTAGCATTTACAAAACCTTGAAAATTCACTGAAAAAACCATAGGTTATAGACCATATATAGTTAGGAATTAGCATTTACAAAACCTTGAAAATTCACTAAAAAAACCATAGGTTATAGACCATATATAGTTAGGAATTCGCATTTACAAAACCTTATTTTACTCACACAAAACCATTGAAATTCCATATATAGTTAGTTGCACTAACTATATATCGCGCACCCGCAATCCACTGCTGATGATGTCACATATTACATCATTCATGACATGGTCAGTGACATCACTGATGACATCACTGATGACATCTCAAATGACATCACTGATGACATCACTGATGACAACATCCAGTGACTGTATGTTTCTGTAAAGTTAAAATATGTCTTACATATTGAAGAATGAGTGGATGTATAAGTGTCTGGATGAAGGATTTAGTAGGTCCATGACTGACTGTATGAGTGAGTGATTAAATGTGTCTCACTGAGTGCATGGGTTAGTGACTAAACTGTCTTAATTTGTGCATCATTATGTCTGTTGTTCTGTAAACTGTTGCATGTGTTGATAAGTAGCTATATGAGTAACTATATGGGTTATTGATTGGTTGCCCAAGTATTTGTATGGGAGACTGAGTGTGTGTGTGGGTGGCTGGGAGGTGTATGACTCTGTGCATAGATGTGTGAGCAGTTGATTCACTAGATGTATGGTTTCAAAAGTGCATGTGGAAACAGCTGTATGGGCGGTTGACTGTGTGCATGAGTGTATTGGTGAGTGAATGGATATCTCAGTGCTACATGTCAAAGTAAGTACATATGTAAAACACAGTACATGTGAGAGTTGACATATATAAATAACTGTGCATAAGAGCCAGTGAATGTGTGAGTGGCTGTATGGATCATTGTGAACTTGTATCAGGGATTGTATAAGAGAGTAAATATGTGTTAGTATATGTTTGAATAAGTAAAGTTTGTATAAATGTATAGTTGAGGAAATGGAGGTGTGATTGATTCTTTGCATGACTGACTAGGTGTGTGAGTAACTCCACGGATGAGTGACAGTCTGTGAGTGTCTGTTTACACTGATTGTATCTAAGGTTATATTAGAGTCTGAAGAGGTTCATCGTATTATCACATGAATGATATCATCAGTGATGTGATCAGTAATGTCAAATGAGATGTCATCAGTGATGTCATCAGTGATGTCATTTGAGATGTCATCAGTGATGTCATTTGAGATGTCATCAGTGATGTCATCAGTGATGTCACTGACCATGTCATGAATGATGTAATATGTGACATCATCAGCAGTGGATTGCGGGTGCGCGATATATAGTTAGTGCAACTAACTATATATGGAATTTCAATGGTTTTGTGTGAGTAAAATAAGGTTTTGTAAATGCGAATTCCTAACTATATATGGTCTATAACCTATGGTTTTTTCAGTGAATTTTCAAGGTTTTGTAAATGCTAATTCCTAACTATATATGGTCTATAACCTATGGTTTTTTCAGTGAATATATATTTATATATATATATATATATATATATATATATATATGTGTATATATATATATATATATATATATATATATATATATATATATATATATATATATATATATATATATATATATATATATATATATATATATATATTACCTACTGGCGGTCGCCAGTAGGTAGTTATAGTTAGGATCTACTTTCCATAGGAAATCCGCAATATTCTATTGGGAATAACTTTGGCGCCGGTGGACGAATCTTCGTGAATTTCTCAAAGTTCGTGGCCCGCTCCGCTCCTTCCCTGAAAATGTGGGGGGGATTGGTCAAGCGGAGCCGAGATAAAAGGGGGGTCTCAAAACGTGTTTTCTCGATGTTAATTTCCATGGGCGGTCAAACTCACTTTTAGCCCGAACAGCTGAATGGATTTGCACCAAACTTGCCAAAATTGTAGGGACTGGTAGCCCGATGTGCCTTTGCTATGTCTCAAGATATGTGCTCCAGTGGTTTTTGAGTAATTTAGGTTCCAAAAAATATATATATCTATAGGCGCGCCCGGTACGCGCACCGGGGAGCGCACCGGGCGCGCTACGCGACTTGCGTGCGGAAAGCTGATTGGCTCTTGGGTGTCTGTTAACATTCCAAACAGTCTGGAGCGGCCGCCATCTTGTGTCTCGGTAGGATCGATACACAAGAGGTGAAAAAAACAAAGGGGGAAATGACCATAAGGGGGCAGAGTAGACCCCCCCCTGACCTCCTAGGTTTGATGTGGGGGCCATAAAAGTGCCCACATTTTTTTTTCTTCGATTTTTGTAGGGGGAGCTCCCGGTACGCGCACCGGGGAGCGCACCGGGGAGCGTACCATGGGGAAAAAGAATGACAGTTTTTTAAAAAAGTAGCTGTTAGGTTTGATGTGGGGGCTATGAAAGGGCCCCGCGGTGCAAAATATATATATATATATATAAAAAAAAAAATCTGCGGGGGGAGCGCCCGGTACGCGCACCGGGGAGCAGACCGGGGAGCGGCCCATGGGGAAAGAAGAATGACAGTTATTAAAAAATGTAGCCTTTTTTATAAATTGGAGGTAGTTCTAAAAAGAACTGTTTCGTTTCTTTTTGTCGTTTTATATTTTTTTTGTGTTTTTGGAACATTTTGTACTTTTTTTGGCTATTATGAACTATTTTATATTTTTTTGGGTAGTTTTATGGGGATAAACGAAAAAAACAGGGAATTGAAAATGGCTCAACTGGAGCAGAAAAAAAATAAGAAAAAAATAGGGTTTTTTGGGGCATTTGTGGTTTTCCCCAGCAAGGACGATGAGCTTTATGCTCAGTTCACCATAGGAGATGGTCTTACCACAATGTATACATGTTATACGGAAATCCCCAAACCGTGGCTGAATGCAAGGGATCGTGTCCCTTGCCTCTGGTCCCGTTGGAGTGGGTTGATTTCTTTGGGAGGTGCAGCTTGAAGATTGGGGAAGGTTACTGGCCAGTTCCCTCATCTCTGCAGCAGAATAGCTGATTGGATGCCTGCGCTGCATGTGGCGAATCATGGTGTTGTTTCCGAAAGAGTATTTCTTATTAGGGTTTCCCCTGGAAAGTTCCACGCCACAGATTAGTCAAGTCACCTTGGCCGTATTTACTTTTTTCGTTTCCCTTTGGGATCGAAAAAAACTCCCATACAATGTGTGGTTTTGGCTGGTATGGGGTATTGTGTTCTTGCAGCCATCTTCTCCTCCCCTCCTCCTCCTCCTCCTCTTTCTCTTGTTGACCACCAATGTAATCTTGTGGTGGTCCTCTTGGTGGTTGTGGTGGTGGTGCATATGCTCCAGCTGCTGCTATTGAAGCCATTTCAAAGTACAAAATATACCTGAAAGATTGCAAAACAGGTCTTCCTAAGTCAAAGGACAAAGTCAGAATAAGGAAAAAAAGTGGGGTCTTTCATCATTTGGAAAAAAAAAGGCCTGAACCAATGAGAAGTGTTATTTTCAGGTCTCAAGACAAGGGATTTCATCATTATGAAACCAAAACTGTTCTGCACCAATAAAAAGTGTTAATTTCAGGTCACATGACCGAGGCGCTTACGCGGCGCGCCCCCGGGCTCGTCGCTTAAGCGCGTCACATGTTTACGTTGCGCAATCGTATTCGCTCGAGTGCTTCCGGGTGCGCTTACGCCGTGGGTATCACGTGGACGCGGCTACGAGATAAGTCACGATGTTTTCGTTTGCGGCAATAGCGCTAACGGGACGCTCTCCAGAGCACGCCCTGGGGCGCTTCAAAAGACTACACTTTCTGGGGCGCTCACCGGGGCGCGCCCCGGGAGCGCTTCAGGGTAAAAAAAATAAATAAAAAATAAATATATATATATATATATATACATTAAAAAAAAAATTCTAATACAAATAAAATATGGGATTCATTCCTTTTCAAAAATATTACATTTTATAGCTATAGACATTTGCTATTAACAAAATATTGAAATTCAAAGAAAAAAATATAGGTTTGGGGCCTTACATATAGTAATAAGCATTTAAAAAACCTATGAAATTCACTGAAAAAACCATAGGTTTCACATCCGTTATAGTTAGGAATTAGCATTTAAAAAAACCTATGAAATTCACTGAAAAAAACATAGGTTTCACACCAGTTATAGTTAGGAATTAGCATTTAAAAAACCTATGAAATTCACTGAAAAAACCATAGGTTTCACACCAGTTATAGTTAGGAATTAGCATTTAAAAAACTATTAAATTCACTGAAAAAACCATAGGTTTCACACTAGTTATAGTTAGCTGGAAATTTTACTGACATAAAACCATTGAAATTCCACGTTATAGTTAGTTGGACTCACTATAACTTGCGCGTGTAATACACTGCTGATGACGTCACATTTTACATCACTCATGACATGGTCAGTGACATCACTCATGACATCACTGATGACATGGTCAGTGACATCACTCATGACATCACTGATGACACCATCCTTGTGACAGAGTGACAGACCTCCTTTCACTGTAACGATTGAAACACATATTCAAAAATAGAAACTAACATTTTCAAAAAAAAGGAGATACCCA
This sequence comes from Lissotriton vulgaris, assembly GCF_964263255.1. Classification (NCBI taxonomy): domain Eukaryota; kingdom Metazoa; phylum Chordata; class Amphibia; order Caudata; family Salamandridae; genus Lissotriton; species Lissotriton vulgaris. Next base: position 898,440,223 of record NC_141697.1, on the reverse strand, counting down.
TACCAGTTACAACAACCAATTCAGTAATTCCACCATTTATATACACATCCACTAATTCACCAACAGTTCTATGTAGTCACTCATACATATACTCACTCATCTTATGTAGTGATACACCTATACATCCTGTAACACATCGACAGTCTTCCAAAAGTTACTCACACACATACTCACACATGCAAATAAACTATTGAACATCCATTTATTTGCATATACAGCTATACACACACTACCACCTTACTTCTAAGGAAACTTACACATACTTACTCTCTTAAACAATCACTTATCGAAACACATACTTATTTAAACAGGAACTCTTACAATCTCTCACTCTCACATATACTCACTTATATACATCAATACTCACATATACTAGATTAAAACATATGTAGTTACTGATAAAGACACTAGTGAGACAGTCATTCACTCACTAACACACACATATACACACTCATCCATCCATACAGTCCTGCACATATGCCGTCTTCCAAACACATACAAACAGTGAGTCAGTCATTGATGCATCTATGTGCTAAGTAATACCCCCACCAAACCATATAGACACTCATACTGATACTAAAAAAAATCTAATAACCCATATACACACACATGTAGCTACTCACCAACCCATGCAGCCACTTATACACAAAGTGAAACACTGATACAAACATTTAAATATTTAAACAATATTCGCTAATATATGTATTCACTAAAATACACTTAATAAGTCAGTTCACCAATCATTTTTTTTTTAAACATCCATTAAGACACTTATTTAAACATTTATTCTTCCATTGACCTTTACATATACATATATAAAACATATTTATTTTTCAGAAAGGCACACATTCACTGGATGGTGTCATCAGTGATGTCATGAGTGATGCCACTGAACATGTCATGAGTGATGTAATATGTGACGTCATCAGCAGTGCATTACACGCGAAAGTTATAGTGAGTCCAACTAACTATAACGTGGAATTTTAATGGTCTTATGTCAGTAAAATTTCCAGCTAACTATAACTGGTGTGAAACCTATGGTTTTTTCAGTGATATATATATATATATATATATATATATATATATATATATATATATATATATATATATATATATATATATATATATTCACTGAAAAAACCATAGGTTTCAGGTCATATATAGTTATGAATTAGCATTTAAAAAAACCATTGAAATTGCTCCTATATAGTTAGTTGTACTAACTATATTTCACGCACCCGCAATCCACTGCTGATGATGTCACATATTACATCATTCATGACATGGTCAGTGACATCACTGATGACATCTCAAATGACATCACTGATGACATCATCCAGTGACTGTGTGTTTCTGTAAAGTTTAAATATGTTTTACATATTGAAGAATGAGTGGATGTATAAGTGTCTGAATGAAAGATTTAGTAGGTACATGACTGAATGTATGAGTGAGTGATTAAATGTCTTACTGAATGCATGGGTTAGTGACTAAACTGTCTGAATGTGTGCATCAGTATGTCTGTTGTTGTGTAAGCTACTGCATGTGTTGATCAGTAGCTATAGGAGTGGCTATATGTGTTATTGATTGGTTGCCCGAGTATTTGTATGGGAGACTGACTGAGTGTGTGTGTGGGTAGCTGGCATATATAAATGACTATACATAAGAGTCACTGATTGTGCGAGTGGCTGTATGGATCATTGTGTACTTGTATCAGTAATTGTATAACAAAGTAAGTATGTGTTGGTATATGTTTGAATAAGTAAGGTGTTGTGTGTATAACTGTATAGTTGAGGAAATGAAAGTGTGATTGATTCTTTGCATGACTGACTAGATGTGTGAGTAACTCCATGGATGAGTGGCAGAGTTTGACTGTCTGTATAGGTGTTTGAGTGCAGATGATAGTGTTGTATTGATGAGTGACTGTATGTATGAGTGATTCTATGGGTAAATGATTGGATGTGTGTATAGACCTAGCAATCAGTGTATGCGTATGTAGTAACTGGTATTGGTATGTCAGTGGTTTCAAGAATGGTAGTCTGTGTTTAACACTGGGTGTATCAAAGGTTATATTAGAGTGTGAAGAGGTGCATCGTGTTTTCACATGAATATCATCAGTGATGTGATCAGTGATGTCAATTGAGATTTCATCAGTGATGTCATTTGAGATGTCATCAGTGATGTCACTGACCATGTCATGAATGATGTAATATGTGACATCACCAGCAGTGGATTGCGGGTGCGCGAAATATAGTTTGTACAACTATCTATATAGGAGCAATTTCAATGGTTTTTTAAATGCTAATTCATAACTATATATGACCTGAAACCTATGTTTTTTTCAGTGAATTCGCACGTTTTTTTAAATGTTAATACCTAACTATATATGACCTGAAACCTATGTTTTTTTCAGTGAATTTGCAAGCTTTTTTAAATGTTAATTCCTAACTATGTATGACCTGAAACCTATGGTTTTTTAAGTGAATGTGCAAGGTTTTTCTTTTTTTTGTAAGACTTTGAGAAGTTGTCAAATGTACATTACAATCCTTGTATGTCCGGAGACCATTTGTCATACATTTAGTAATTCGACTTTAGTGTAACACAGTTCTTCAGCCGACAACCTTCAGGTCCGGCAGCAATAATGGACAATGTACTTAAGACAATTCGGTAACAATTAAAGAAAATTAAACGTCTTACTTTTTATTATTTTTAACTGAACACAACTATAGACTCAGTAGGATTGATGAATATTCTAGAAAGATATCAATATATATTTGACCTTTCACATCAGTGGGTTTCCCCGGACCCCTGTTCTGTCTCTTCCCTTGTGGGTAATATAAACTAGCAATCACATGTGTACCCAAACCCCCTCCCGTCTCCCCTCGGTATTCTAGGTGAGTCAGTCATCTAGCTCGTCCTCATCTCTGGAGCTATCATCGTCCTCTTCTGGAAGAGGTTCACACAGGTCACCCCGATAACTGTTCCAGGGTAGCCATATTCTGTTCCATTTGCGAGGGTTAGCTCTTATCTTGTACACCGCTCGCTCGGTTACCATCAGTCTATCCATGTTTCTGCACCATTGTGCCAAAGTCGGTATTTCCGCCGCCCCCCATTTCTGCGCTATACATTACTCCCACTATCACCGACTGTTGTCCCTGACGTGTTAAATCATTCTTCCCCCATACATTCAGCAAGCATACTCGCGGGTCCGGTGTGAGCGACACTTCTAGAGTTTGGGAAATGGTCCGCATAATGCGTCACCAATATACGTTGATAATCGGGCAACCCCAGAGTGTGTGTAGCAGTGTCCCTTCCCCTCCACAACCCCGCAAACAATTTGGATGGTCAGTCCTATGCAGTCTGTATAAGGTAGTTCTGGTATAATATACTCTGTGTAGAATCTTTAATTGTACCAGCCGGAAGTGGGGGCGAGATGCCCGCCTCTCGTGGGGATGCTAGTGCGACGTTCCAGTCTGTCTCATCCATTTCACCCAACTCTTCCTCCCATTTCTCTCTCAGTTTAGTTAGTGGATCAGGTAGGTTATTTAGCAATTTCCGATATGTGAGGGACATGGCACCCGTTTGCATAAAATCAGTGAGCAAACGGTCCTCCAACGGGGAGGATTCGGGGACCTTGGATCCCGGTTCAATGGCCGTCATCAATGCATGGCGTATCTGTATATATCGGTATGTCTCATTGGGACCTAGGTCATACTGCTGTTGTAGTAGCGAGAAAGGGACCATACCAGTGTTTGTCCACAAGTCCCCTACTGTGGTAATCCCTATATTGTCCCATTGGGTGAATCCCTTACTGTGTCTCAGACATCCTAGCTGCTTAGTGTCCCACAAAGGTGTAAGTTTTGTTATCACACCCCCCCATTTGAGTATAGCCTGTGCTCTATGCCAGAGTACCACCGTGTGTTTAGTCGGGCCCATCAGTTTTGTCAGAAGACTTTTATTATCCAGCGGTGCCAATAGGCTGTGTGTGCCTAACTGTGCCCTGTCTGCTAGATAAGCTGGGTCCTCTTGTGGTGCATGAATCCATTGGTTTATCACCTTGAGTTGCGACGCCCAATAGTACAACTGCATATTCGGTAAGGCTATTCCACCGTCGTACCAGCCTCGATTGAGTTTTATATGTGCCACCTGAGCCGGTCGCTCCCCCACAGCAGGCCTGTAACTACCGCCGTCACTTTTTGAAAATATGAGGGTGGCAATAGAGTTGGTGTATTTTCTAGAATATATAGGAGACGTGGTAGCGCCATCATTTTAAACAGTGCCGCTCTTCCCAGCAGCGTCAACTGTAGAGTTTTCCAGTGTCTCACGGCTGATTTCAAACGAGTGAGTGGCGGTAACAAGTTTTGGTCATAATATATCGAGGCGTCTCGGGCTATGTGAATTCCCAAATATTTGAACGAGGCGTCTGCAATCGCCAACGGGCAGTCACAGGGAAGGTCTGGTAGCTGACCCTTCAGCTCATAGATGACCAATTTCGACCAGTTGATAGTGTAGCCAGAGGTAATACCATGCGTATTGCATATTTCTAGTAGTACCGGGATATAAGTGGCTGGGTCGGATAGGTAAATTAACATGTCATCTGCGTAGAGGGAGACCCTGTCTTCCCAATTATCCCCCCAACGCACTCCTTTTATTAATGGGGTGGCTCTAATGACAGTCGCTAACGGTTCTAGGACCAAGGCAAACAGTAGGGGGGGAGCGGGCAACCCGGTCTCGTTCCCCTGGCCAGCGGTATTTCTCGGGAGATGTGGCCATTGGCCGCCACGTGCGCGACAGGATTTGTGTACAGAAGTCTTATCCATGCGATAAATTTAGGGCCGAAGCCCATGTGTGCTAGAACTGCGAATAGGTATTGCCATTCCACCATGTTGAACGCCATTCTGGCATCCAACGATAGTAGGGCTGCTGGTTCCGATAGTAAGGGGGCTCGTGCCAATGCTCCATGCACACAACGAAAAGATTCAGTGCCGTGCTTCTATGGGGCATAAAACCCTACTGGTCCGGATGGATCAGATGAGAGAGGTGGGGCAGCAGCCTGGTGGCTAGTATTTTCGCCAACTTTTTTGCTTCAGCGTTGAGAAGCGAGATCGGGCGGTACGATGTACACTCGGCGGGTGATTTACCCGGTTTCGGGATGGCCACAATAGTTGCCATCCGTTGATCCAAGGGCAGGGTCCCCCGCTCTAAACTATCCTCTCACATGGCCAACAAGGGTCCACTTAGTGTGTCTGCCATTATTTGGTACCATTCGACCGGGATCCCGTTGGGGCCTACCGCTTTACCCGTGTGTAGTGCGTTGATTGCTATCTGTATCTCCTCTACCGATAGGTCTGCCTCCAATTCATCTACTATTTCCTGCGGTAGAGTCGGGGTTCGTACATTCTGGAGGGCCAGTGTTGCTGCTTCTGCTGTGACTTCCACTTCCGGGGTATATACTCCTTGGAAGTGGTCCGCTAGGATTTTTATTATTTCTGATGGGCGCGAGTGTAGCTTCCCATCTGGGTCTTTCAATTGCAATATGTTCCTACTACCCTCCTTTTTTTTATCCAACCAAGCCAGGAGTTTACTGGCTTTGTCACCTATATCATACACTCTATTTGCTGTTGCATCTATATTCTCAACCGTCTGCCGCCGTATATGGTCATCGTGCAGTTGTTGGCAGAGATGAAGTGTGTGAAGTGCGTCCTATGTTGGATGTTCCATGTGTGCCGCGTTTGCTGCTTTGAGTTTTAACTCTAGGTCCAGCAATTCTCTTTGTTGTGTGCGCTTATGCCCCGCTATCGTTGTAATTGCTTGCCCTCTCAAAACCGTCTTATAGGCCTCCCATAGGATCGTGGGGGATGATACCGAGGCAGTATTCTCCGCAAAATAATGCCGGGTCGACTTTTTCAATTCCTTCCGAACATGCGGTATCTTAATATAACCTGGATAGATTGGGTAGATTCTTTTGCGGGCTCTTTCTGAGCTCAAAAGGCTCAATGTTAGGGGGGAGTGGTCCGAAAAACTCCTGGGTCTGATCTTCATGTCATTTATGGTAAGGTGGCCATCGCCCAGTGTAAGGAAGTAGTCTATGCGGGATAGGCTGTTATGAGTTGCAGAGTAACAAGTATATTGTTGGCTCTCAGGGTTAAGATGCCTCCAGATATCTAGCAGTCATTGCGCCTAGAGGAATTCACTGAAACGGGACGGACCAAGAGTTTGTGACCGGACCGGAAATCTATCCTGTGTGTTGTGCGCCACTGCGTTAAAGTCTCCCCCCACCGCAAGGTCACCCTCCGGGAGATCTAACAGTAATTTCCCCAGATCAGGAAGGGTAGTTGCATGTAATGCTGGAGGAATATATACTGAAACAATGTTAAGTGGTTTACCTTATACACCATAAGAAACACAGGGGGTCTATTAGCTAACTATTAGAGCTATGCTATCACTACGGAGTCACCTAGATCTCAACGTGTGTGCAAAAGGATAAGGACAAAGTAAGAAAACAAGTGGATACAAAGGTGAAAAAGAGATCGATACATTATAGACTATTCATCAGTGGCTGACCAGTCCAAAAGAGTGATGTAGGGTTTCCATCAAAAAAGACTTTTGTGATCAGTCATATCATCTGGCCAAACCCTGGAGTGTGAACGGCTAGCCCCCTAATCAATGGGACTGAACCACACAATGTTGATATCTTATGATTTGGTCCACCAGTACTGATGAAACATCCGCAATGACTGATCTATTGATGGTTTTGAAAAAGGTGCAACAAAACAGAAAATGTGACTTAAAATAGGATGGAATGTCCTCCTTTACGCAACTTTATTCTTTGGACAAGACATGCCTCCTAATTAAAAACAGAACAGTGCAAGATGACAGTAACAAATATCTGTCTGTAAAGGGGCCAACATGTTTCTGCCTATTGGGTGTCTAATCCCTCGGCATTCATCAGGGCCTCTGTTCTTATACTCGTTGCACTCTTACAAGTGAAAAAAGTTCACCTCCACCATAAGAAGAAATGTGAAAACTGAAAAGAGATGGTTCACTACGGTACAACCTGTAATAACCATATGTTGTCACCCTCCGACTCACTCGTACTCTAGTGAATCCTGCGAAGGAAAACACATCAAACAATAACTTATATATCTGATTGTATCGGTTCTCAATACACCTTCCCATTGTCCAATAGCTGCCGCAAAACGGCCGTGTTTGTCAGTTCTAGTGGAATGTAAAATAAAACTGGATGCTTTTCTCATTAAGATGCCCGTTCCACGGGACCCTGAGGTGAAGTCTGAGTTTACTATCATGCTGTAGCCTCGCCTGTCTAACGCCTTACTCGCCGTACCCACTAGGTGCCTCCTGAAGAAGGATCAGATCAGGATTTAGTAGTTTAATACCCTGCAGAACCAACCCCCTCTTTATCTTGTCTCCCAGTTCCCTCACATTCCAGGACATCAATTGTAGTGGAGTGACCGGCCCCGAGCGAGCACTCACCTAGGGTATCAGTTTGTACTTTGTGTGCCATTGCATACCTGGAAGGACTGACATGGTTTTCTCAGTGCATGGTTGCCGTTGTACCCGGCGTATACCCATCTGCGTGTTCAGTTCGTCACGATGCGTGTTCTCCTTATGAGTCAAACAAAACAAACCATGAAAACCCCCCCTTACCCTGAACACCCCCCTCCCCCTCACAATTGTTTTCCTCACGAAATGTTATTTTATGATAATAAGGTAGCCCTGTGATATCTTAGGCTAAGTTATTGTTTTTAACGGACGAGATCTAAACTCGTGAATGGTCCTGGTACTTCTTATTTATCAAAGTAAGATACAAGGTCCATACTTCCTATTAATCGTAAGCCCAGGATAGTTATATGGAACCGCAAAAGTGCGTTCCATTTCGTGAATCGAAGTGATTCCTAGCCTAAGCCTAAGATAGCCTAAGATATCACAGGGCTACCTTATTATCATAAAATAACATTTCATGAGGAAAACAATTGTGTGAGAAGTATTAAACAAAACATAACAAAAGGCGTATTCACGCTACGATATGAAAAATATGTCTTCGCCGTAACCCACAACCATCAGTGTTCTTATCCAATGAGGAAGAGGAATTTCGAGCTTTGCTATGCTAATCCCAAGGCTTGTTTCCTAAAGCTCCCATTGGTTAATAATTGAACCAATGAACAGCGACTTTGTACGTTTTAACCACGGCGGACCGCTTTCTGGTTTGCATTGGAAGATTACGACCAGAGAAGCGTGCAGCCTCCAGTAGACGTAGAGGTAAGCGTTCCAGTTAGACGCTACTTCGGCATACCTAACTTTTCACTCCATAATCTTTTAGGATGCCTACTAAACGCCTTCCTTTTTCTACCTGATTCTTGTCTCATTTCTGACAGGGAACAAATACTCACATTCCTGGGGCAAGACTTAGGCGCCTCTGGTCTCACACAACGCGTTTGAAAATAAAGCGCTGTGTATCAAGAAAGTTTGACTTTACACTGCCAACCAACTTAACAGGTACGGCAACATAGTATGCACTAGGGACAAGTTAGGAATAATAGAATGTACTGTAGTGAATAATAAAATCATTTCATGGTTGTAAATTGCAGGTAGATTCAACAGCAAGGCTAGAATAGAAGCCACTACAGAAGGGACAGAAGGAACCATATGCGATACCAAACCCGAACCACTCTGTTATAAATTCCCAACAAATTACGGACAAGGTAAATTTAAACCTAACATGTACAATTCAAGCATTAGCGTAGGATACGTCAGTCATTATATAGAAACAAGGTAATCTTTTCCCCCTTGTACATTACTATGTGAATTTCTCCACTAGGGACATTAACAAAGACAAAACTCGAAAATTGTTTAAGAGTACCCTCGGTCCTAGTAACAACGTCATTACAGAGGACGACCGTACTAACACTATAAGATCGGTCCTTCACACCTAAGAGGTAAAATTACATGTTTACGGTTTTTCGGCATATGAAAGTTATCCCTCTGCATCAATGTTAAACCAATATAAATTAATGGGTCATTGATACTTTCAACAATGAATTTAACCAATTAGACCCAGGCATAAATTAGCATCTGGGGTAAAAGCCCACCTATCTAAGACGGGAAGAATAACAAGCTCTAACCATTAGATGGGCGAAGTCAAGAGACAGGGAATAAACAGCATTATGGATTAGATACTAGGAACAAACCTTGCCCCCTTGTATCCGGAAAAGCTGGCCTCAGATACATATGGAATACCCAGCCTTCCACTATGTTGGTCGGTCACCCCTAGATGCTAATGCAGTATGCTTGTGAACCAATACAAAAGACAGATCCTTTATTAAAACCTGTGTTAGATCTGAATGGGCATAATGTGTTAAAACTGTTTAGTCTCTTATGATGTTTTGAAATTCTGCACCTAGAGACGTATTGTGAATATTAGTCATTTAATGTGAACAACAGAGTCTTTGTGAAAATGCAAACAGGCTTACTCTAATAACGAGTCCATTGCCATGTTACTAACTCCACTGTGTATCCATCTTTTAGGAACATATGTACATTGAGACAGAAATTGATTCTTTGTCTTGATAAAGGTGGATAGAATTTCAACAAACCACCGAAACGCGTCGACGCCCTAGTACAGTGTGATTTGTGGCTCAAACACCGTTGTTGACACAGTAATATCTCGATGTGCATAACATCGGTGCTTTAAAAGAATATTAGAACACACACCTTGTATTGCACAAATTGTATGTCTTACTGTTTTTTTGTCTGTTCTTAGCAATATTGCTGGTCAATATTGAATGTGGATTGTTATTTTATCGTCATTATTATTTTAACCTGTCACAGCAGCTTACTATGTTTTCTGCTTTTTTAACTTTACTGTATACAATAAATTTTGCCAGTCTTTTACTCTAGATTTACTTGTTATAGTTATTGCTTTCTTCCTATTCATGGTGTTTATGTACATGACCTTGCTCAAGGGAATTGCTCTTTTATATTGGTTGGTGAACCCCATTTCCCTTGACTTTAGTTAAGGGGTACCGCCCCTATTTTTACCTGCAGGTATTACAAGACCAGAGTTCCAACTCTCAGAGTTCTGATCACAAGTCTGTGGTGATGGAGCTTAACGACGTTCCTTGTTGGTCTGATCACGACGTGTTAAGATGGTGGACCGATCCTTTGTTTCACTGTGGTTTCGGTTTCACCTGCCCACAGTCCGATTGTGTTTCGCCACGGCCGTGGATAGCTTCCTTTCTTATATGCACCAAATTCCAATTAGGCCATACCGATCAGTCCATACAGTTATCGGACGCGTGTCTACCTGTTTGGATCGTGATGGTCGAGCGTTTCCGGTGGTGCTAATCCGAGTTGCCTTCACTTCCTCTCGAACCATCAAATAGGATAGGACCCGGCTCGTCTCTACTGCGTAGGCCTCAGAGTCGCCCCGACATTAGTCTCGCCTCCGGTGTCGGACAATGTTCAAAGTTGCTGCCTTGGGTTCTGCCCGGTCCTAGGCTTCGGGTCCCTCCGTTAGAGCATCTTTTCTGCACGGATAGGTAGTCAGATATTAGGAGAGGCCGTCCGATCTAGGGAGCCATTCTTTTAGGCTGCCGCCATGCTCGGCTGCTAGTCACGCCCCCCCGAATTTGCAAGGTTTTTTAAATGCTAATACCTAACTATATATGACCTGAAGCCTATGGTTTTTTCAGTGAATTTGCAAAGTTTTTTAAATGCTAATACCTAACTATGTAAGGCTTGAAACCTATGGTTTTTTCAGTGAATATATATATTTAATATATATATTTAATATAATATATATATAACTCTTTGTCAGAAAACAACCCTTCTTGCCTGAAACTTCTTTGGATATCCGCTGTCCATCTGCCGACCAGGAACATCAGAATCTGGGTGCCAGCCCTCCCGCCTCCCGCCGCCTGACTCCTCTGTCTACTTGGAGTTTGGCGGCCGAGTGGAGCGCGGTCTGAGGGCGAAAAACCACAAGACCCAGCATTCCAAGCGGCACACGCCGTGACATTTGCGCGCCAGGAGGCGCAGAAATACAGCGTCACCCCGGCCGAGGGGGGGAACTCTTTGTCAGAAAACAACCCTTCTTGCCTGAAACTTCTTTGGATATCCGCTGTCCATCTGCCGACCAGGAACATCAGAATCTGGGTGCCAGCCCTCCCGCCGCCCGACTCCTCTGTCTACTTGGAGTTTGGCCGCCGAGTGGAGTGCGGTCTGAGGGCGAAAAACCACAAGACCCAGCATTCCAAGCGGCACACACCGCGACATTTGCGTGCCAGGAGGCGCTGAAATACAGCGTCACCCCCGTCTCGCGGGACGCCGGGCAAAGCCCTGGCAAAGGGTGGGCCGTCTGTGGCCGTCCGGGGACGTACAAGGACGGGACGGGCCACCCTATTTACATCCCTATCTCTGATCCTTTGGTACTTGTCAATCTGGTGTCAAGTAATATATCTGCATGGTAGGGTGGTTAGTGTAACATCTGAGATACTGAGACTGAGGCAGAGGTGACGGTGATTGGAGCAGTCACCGATACTTGAGAAATCCGTACCTATACCTCAAGAAGAGTCTAAAAAATTCCCACATATATCATCGGAGAAGGAGTTACCACTCACACCTACCAGGTCTACCTCAGGAAAGTATAATGGCATTAAAAAAGTTAAGATCTCGCACAATATTTATGAAGCGAAAGGGCACCGAGGAAGCAGTCAGGAAATCCTCTGACAAAGCAGTAAAACATGGCCGGATAACTAGGACCCCGGCAATAAGCAATTATTTTTCTGCCTTATCACCAAAAAGACAATCACTCACTCATGTTCTGGAAGTAGGAAAAAACCTTGACCCTCTGGAAACTATGGAGGAAAAACAGCTCTCGTCTTTGAACCATCAATCCACTCAAAACTTAAGCGAACTAGATCTTGAACGTAATCAAAAGATAATTTTATCACCACAGGATCGACAAACCCTGGATCATGAGGTGTTGCACTCAACATCTTTAACTCCAATAAAACGTTCAGGTAGCCCAGACCGCATTGAGGATCCCTATGGAAACAGCATGAAGTCAGTGGATAACAAATCAGAATTACAGTCAAGCCCAGATAAGTTACTCACTAGCTCTCTGAAAAAATCATTAGAACACGATCCCGCACTAGAATTTTCTCCAGACCCTTTCATTCTTAATATTAATTCTACAAATTCTGTAACATCAATGTCAAAGGCACTTTTCTCTCTGCAGGAAATTTTGGAATCGGTCCTTGGTTTTTTAGGACACATTCTTGAAAATTCGGATCAAACCCTAGATGTACAAATTGGTATACTCAAATTTCTAGTAGAGGAAAAAAGAAAAAAAGAATCCGCTGATGTAACGAAAAAACAACAAACATCTGATGCGATGCAAGATCAAAATAGTAAGACAACAAATATCACTAAAAATATACAGATTCAAACAAAATATGATATTAGTACACAAACATCAGAAATAGTAATACTAGAAAGACAAATAAAGGAAACTCGGAAAAATCACAAGGACTCCACCATATATTCCCTGAAGAAACTCTTCAGAGAAGAACCATCAAATACTCTCAAACAGTACTCCATTTTTTCGAATCCTAACAAAAAAATAGATTTACATAAAACTGGGTGTGACAAGGATGATCAGGGAAACATCACTAAATATACACCTGATGTAGATCAAGGAGAGAAGATTTCTAAAATAAAAGAAACCCAGGAAGAAGGGGGAAAAAAGGAGAAGAAAGCCGCAAAGAAGAATTAATAAAAAGAAAGCGCGTAAACTCAAATTTCAAAAACCAAACACTCCTCTAAAAGTCCGAGAGGGACAATATGACACTACAATCCCTAATACTACCACAATAGAGGCAACCAGTGACTGAAAAATCATACAGAATGTAAAATCATTGAATCCAAGAGCTGATGAATATCTCCCGGCCACGCTATTCTCAAAAATAGGGCAGAGAATTAAAGGAGCAGGAGAAGATGATGATAAGATATCTTTATATGGGGAAGGAACACCGTGAAAATACCTACTATTTGAAGAACTCTTCCCTATTGATAATGTGCCACTCAATCGAGGAAGAATAATCAATCTTCTCCAACAAATACTGCCTCTACAATCTCTGACTAGTAAAGAAATAGACCTGATGATCTTCCCCAAAAAAGAAAACAGCAAAATAGCGATGGTATCATTCTGGTCACCAGTACTTCCTGGGATTATTCTTAGAGAAAAGGAGATAATACATAAATGTGGCTATGATGTAATTGAAAGACCTGAACCAAAGGAAAACAAATCTAATAAAAGGTACAATGGCCCTTCAGGACTAAATTCTGACATGCAAAACAAATATCAGTACAAAAACACTATAATTTCAGAAGATTCGGGATTAAACTGATTAGGAAATGACACCCTAAAAATTCATGTGAATAATGGTCAAAGGGTAGTCTGGAGCCAAGACTTAGAAGAAAAGGAGGTTAAAAAAACCACAAAGTCTTGGGCTTGGATCTCTGAGACGTTAAACAGTAAAAAAATTATTAACCATCAACAACATACCGTTTAACAATGGCTTGGAGATCACTTCATGGAATATGGCTGGAAAAACAACTAATAAAATGATCGAAGCAACTAAAAATCAACCTGATTTCCTGGTTTTACAGGAAACTTGGGCAACAAAAACTTTCTGCCAGAAAGGCTACTACGATTATGATATTCCTGCAAAAGAAACTAATCGGGCCATGCAAAGGGTGGATTGGCAATCCTTTTAAGCGAGGAATACTTATGGGCTCAAGAGTTCGTCGAGACCACTTCCGAAAACTTTCAGTGTATTAAGGTGTCACTGAAAACACACATTACAGCTCCCCAAAAGGCAACTCTGCTCTTTAATATATATGCCCCACCTGGCACTAACCAAGATGCCCTATTTGAGGATATCATGGAAGCAATCTTTCAGATAATAGATCGATCATACATGCCATATCTAATCATGGGAGATCTGAATGGAAAAATCTCAAACATTGAAATTGGAAAATGGGTAAACCTATATAAATAAGAAACATTGGAAATGTCCATCCCAAAATTTCCTAAAGATAAAAATTCGGACAAAAGAGGTAAATTGTTATTAGCATTATTGCCAAGTTTAAATGGGACAATCTTGAATGGTAATGTGGAAGGAGATATACCGGCATCTTATACTAGACGGGGAAATGGAACTCTCTCAATTATCGACTATATAATCTGTGGAATGGATCTATTGGAGACAGTTACGCATTTGCATACCAACTTTATAGATGAGAGTGATCATGCACTTTTACATCTAACTACCCATTGGATGGCCATCCCTTCCCCTACAAACCAGACAATATTTTATAAAAGCACAATTGAAGTCAACACTAATCAGAGGCGGATTTTCTGGAACTCATCAACCTTGGTCAATATAACCGCACTGATTGCACACACTCAACTTCTAACTAATATACATTCAGACGATCCAATAACAAATTTTGAATGTATAGTTAATAAACTCAAGTGTGCTCTCTTAAATAAGTTACGACAGGTTACATCTGGAAATAATAAGAACAACAGTAAAAATAAAACCTGGAACTCATCTACTGCAAAAAGGCTCAATAAACTCATTAGAGCACAATACTTGAATTTTTCAATAACAACTCGGGCAGAAATCAATAAACTAAAAAATCAATTACGAAGAGAGAAATACAATCATAAAAGAATGTTGCAGGACTATAACGGGGTCGATATTCAAATAGCTGCTAAAAAATATAATCAGCGAAAATATTGGTCCCTAATTGCTAAAATAACCGGAACAAAAAAGAAACTTCAAGCTATTCCAGTCTCATCTCAGGACTGGGAAATTTATCTGAGTGATTTATATAAGGCAAGCCCAATCAAATCAGATGGAAAGGACGCCGATACTACTATGGAAAGGAATATTACCCCGATTACTAATACCTCAGCATTCTCCATTGCAACGCATATCCGAAAAGCAAGAAGCACTGGCGTTTCAGGCCCTGACCAAATACCCAGCAAGGTCCTTCAAGCTGACCCCAAGGAGTGGAGTCAGATGCTATCACCCCTCTTTAATTACATCTTCAAATCCGGAAAAATACCAAAGTCATGGCAGGGGAGTATCATTATTCCTATCTATAAAAAGGGGAACAAAAACACAGCTGGTAACTATCGCCAAATAGCGTTGATGGATGCTACAGGGAAAATCTTTGCTGCAGAAGTATTGGATCGACTAAAAGACTGGGCATTTTTGCAGGGTTTAATACCCATGTTTCAAGCAGGTTTTAGACCCAACCATTCTGTCACCGATATACTCCAGACCATTCTTGATAAATACACAGTACAGAAATCTCAGTCGGTATACGCAGCATTTATTGATTATTCTACTGCTTTTGATCGTGTCGACAGACCGACTTTATGGAATAAGTTAAGGAGGCTAGGTATTCCTGAACAACTGCTGCAGATTATTGTTAAACTCCATACCAAAACATGGTGTCAAGTCCAAATGGGGTGTGAAAAAGGTTTGACTAAAACAATCCAAACGGCTAACGGGCTCAAACAAGGGTGCCTTTTAGCACAGATATTATTTTCATTATACCTCAGTGACCTGCCATACCATCTGCAACAAGGTTCAAGTTTGCTTCCAAAGATTGCTGCACAAAGCATACACGCCCTGCTATATGCAGATGACATTGTGATGTTGGACCTTACGCCCTTTGGTTTGCAAACGCTTCTAGATATCTTATATAAATATTCTAAGGACAACTTCTTAATCCCAAACTTAACTAAAACAAAAGTCGTTTCCTTTTCTGGTAGGAAACAAAGTGCTAAGTACTGCTGGAGGCTCGGCGGAGAAAAAGTAGAAGAGTTCGATGAATATACTTATCTCGGCAGGATCTTCTCAAAGAGTCTGAAAAATATAAAGCAGATAAACAATTTAAAGAGGAAATCAGAATTACATGCCGGGGCCCTTTCCAGACTGTATTCTGCTACAGGGAACAGGCATTTCTCTTCACTGCTAAAAGTATACAGAGTAAAGATTCCCCCTGTTTTATCCTATGCCACAGAATACATCCCAATAGAACAGTGGTCTTATATGGACCAAAAAGAAGGGAATATTTTGAAGAAAATCTTGAAGGTCTCTGAATCTACACCGGTGCAAGCTCTAAGACTTGAATTCTCAATTACAAGTTCCTATGCTACAGCTGTTGCTAATGTTATCAGGTGGGCGTACAATCTCCTTCATGCAAAAGAAGGATCACTACGATCCTTGCTAAAGATCGAGACCTTTGAACTAGATGCTTCAAAGCAAATATACTTCAGGAATATGACCGTGGTATTCCAAATTGCTAAGATCAGTACGGATATTTGTGGAGTGGTGTGGTGTGGCTCACTGGTTAGAGGCGGCAGACCCGAGAGCAGAGAACGGCCCGGGACCAGGGTTCGATTCCCGACGCGGCAGGGTCTTGGACCAGGATCAGCGGACTCGATAATTCTCGCATCGGTGCCTACTCCAACCAGAGATCACACTCAGCAACTCTGGGCATTAGCTTGCCTCATCTCCACAATGGCCCCTCACAAACGCCGGGGATGCCTGGTTTCACCTTGGAGACTCCCAGGAGGGACTATCTCACAGCTAAAGCCAGGACGGATTCCCCAGCGGTCTATAGCGCTACGAGGCCTGCGGTCCGGGTAGAAGTGCGCTTTACAAGACACACACACAATTTACAATTTACAATATTTTGCTTACCTGGTCAGCCTCGCAACTGAAACTTTTTTTTAAATGTTTTACTCCTAAATTGAGTTTCTAACTCGATTTTGCACACTGTAGCAAATTATCTTTGTATAAACTTTACGTTGAGACATTGGAGTACAAGCATGTACAGACATACCTAGGGTTTTCCCTCACACATGGTGCAAGGAGGGCAATTACAATGCTGCGATTAGGTATCTTACCAGTGTTAACTTTCACATCAAGATGGACATCAGGTGGATCACCATTATGTACTCTTTGTCAAGGGGGAGATCAGAACATCGAGCACCTTTTATTTGTATGCGCAAACGTAGTAACAGCACGGTCAAGACATCTTGATCCTATATACCGTAAATGTAGAATTTCATCAGTAAAAGAATTGTTATTTGTGTGCAAAGAACCACCTAATGAATTTGTATGTTACAATTTTTATACATTTTTTAAATCTTTTTTAACATTATATTAATCTGTAATGAATCCCTTTCCCTGTAACCTGTCTTTTTACATAATATTTGTGGTCCTCAGTTGAGTACCGAAACAAATAAAAAAATTTTGACTTTATATATAATTTTTATTTTGAAGGTTTTTTTTTATATGATTACAGCGTCCGCGCACCGTGAGCGCTCCGTAAGCACACCGTAAACGCTCTGAGCTCTTCTCCTGACAAATTTTTTTAATTTCTAAAACATAATATCTATGTTTTTTACGTAGATTTTAAATGTAGACAATATCTGCTTTAATGTAGAAAATGTTTTTTTTTTAACTTTTAACATTATATTACTTTTTTAAGTAGTAACAAATCTCGCGAGGGTACGTCGCACGTGCACACAACGTAAGAGCTCCGTCCGCGCACCGTAAAAGCTTCGAGCTCTTACCCCCGAAAGTTTTATAAACTTGAAATCGTTATATCTACGTATTCATTGCACAATGTAAAGGTACACATTATTTGGGATAATAAAGAACATGTTAGTTTAAACTTTTAAAGACCATATATAACTTTATTTAAGCAATTATAAATCTCGTGAGGGTGCGCACTACGTAAACGCATCGTAAGATGACGTAAGCGCTCCGTAAATAATACGTAAACGCACCGTAAGCTTACGTAAGCGCTCCGTAAACGCTCCGTAAGCTTACGTCCGACCATGTGGCCTCATAACAAAAGATTTTATTGATTTAAAATACTTCCCACTTGTGAAAGACCCCTCCCATCTTCATCATTCTTCTTTGGCTTTTGAGGAAGAAACACCTTTTTTCATCAGCACTTTGCTCCTGAAAAATCTATTGAAATGTCTGAACAGCAGGAACCTGAGCATTCAGAACATGAGGAACCTGAGCATTCAGAACATGAGGAACCTGAGCATTCTGAACACCAGGAACTTGAGGATTCTTTTAGTTCATTTTCAGAAGAGTTTGTTCTTGAAACCCCTAGATCACCGAAAGAGTCCATAGTTTGGAAAACATTTTAATTCCCAGAAGGACAGAAAAAGGTAAATGCCCCTTTTGTCACATGCAAAATCTGTCACTCTGTACTTTTCAGAGGAGATCCACTGAAGAAGTACAGCTTTGGAACTTTTAGCATGGAACGCCATGTCAAGAATATACACCCAAACAATTGGAGTAAAGCTGTAACGAAAAGATCATCAGAGGAGCAGGGCTCTGCTCCCAGCACTTCTTCTCAACCAACAGCACCACCAATGCAAGCATCAATGGTTGCTAATATCCAACTAGAACTTAAGAATTTGATGATGCAATGCATTCCTTGCCAGAAACTAATAGCCTTTGGACAAGAGTCCATTCAAGTTATCCTGCAAAAAAACAGGAAGCACAGGTGCAACCCATAATTTTTTTCTTTATTTTTCATAGTTTGTTCCGGTTGAACAATTATATGCCTTAAAAAGTTTATTTTTTTACATCGTTTTTCAAACAAAACCAAAAAAAAAAAACTGTTTTTAGAACTACCTCTTCTGGTTAAAGAAAGAACTAAATGTCTATGTCGATGTTTGTATGTAAAAGGTTGTCCTAGTGAATGTCAAATTGCAAAACTATAAGGATGTGGTACAGCATAAACCTATACGGTGTTTACCTATAGTATACTGTACTACTTCCAAAGCACTGAAATGTAACATATGTACATAAATGTTACAACTCAATGGGCCAGATGTACGTAATATCGATTTACCTACTCATAAATACAGAGGGCCCGATATAGGTAATCCCAGATTATCACTTCTTAAATACCGAATCATACCGATTTGGTATTTAAGAACTGGCAATGGGGATGTAGGTATTTTTACCGAATTAATTACCGATTCGGTAAAATTCGGTAATTACCGATTCGATAATTACCGAATCTGTATTTGCCATTGATTCCTATGACAAAGGGAGGTGCCAGTACTGATAACATTTATTCAATGCTAGAACTCATCAACCACATCAAGAAAATTAGTTCGAGATAGGGTATTGCTACTTAGTCGCAATTTTATTTTATAGAAATTCAACAATTATTACAAATTTTATCTTTACATCAAAAAAGAGAAGCATTAGAAAAATTAGAACAATTAAGGACACATCAAACTACATTCAAATAGAAACTTCAAACATTCCAAAACCTCAATCATGTCACATTCAGGAACATGGAACAGGCAAATGAAGACATAGCACAGTCAAAAGAGAGATGGCAAATGAGCGTGAGACAAGGGGAGTGAGGACACAGAGGGAGTGAAGGAAAGAGTGAGAGAAGGGGACTGAGTGAGGGGGCAAAGAAAGACAAGTGATGGAGGGTGGGTGAGGTAAAGAGAGTGAGTGTAAGGGAAGGGCAGTGAGACAGTGAAGGGACAGAGGAAGTAAGGCTAACAGAGAGACAGTAAAGAAAGAGAAGTGAGGATGTCAGAGTTCAAAGGGAGTGGCAGAAGGAATAATTGAAGTGGAGTAAGGTGAGTGAGGGAAGGTTAATGAGTAAGGGAGCAAAAGAAGGAAAGAGATATGAAGGGGAGTAAATCAGATGAACTGAGAAAAGGTAAGTGAGGGAAACAAGAAAGGAGAAGGGGAGTGAAGGATAGGAATAATGGGTACTGAGGGAAGCAGCCTAACAAAACAAGGGTGAGGTGAGTGAGAGAAGGACAATGAAGTTGAAGAAAGACACATGATAGAGGGTGGATAAAGTCAAGTGAGCGTGAGACAATGGGAGTGAGTTATTGACTACACACAGGGAGTGAAGGAAGGAGTGATAGAAGGAGACTCAGTGAGGGATCAAAGAACAGAAAATGAGGTAGCATAGGTGAGGGAGAAGGAGTGACAGAATGAGGTGATGGAGAGAGTCACGCTAAGAGACAGGGAGTGATGGAAGGATAGACAAAAATAAAAAATAAAAGTTTTTTGGGGTCAGTCGTACTTACCTTCTAAATGAAATATCTGTGGAAACGAAAAAACAAATCAGTTATAATACATTATTCACAATACAAGAGACAAAGCAGGAGAAAAAGGAAAGAGGAGTTAGGGAAGGGAAATGAGGGAGAGGGAAGGGGGAATTAGTGCAGGTGCGTTAACAACAGTAAGTCTAAGAGAGGGAGTGATGGAAGAGTACAGAGAAAGTAAGAGGACACAGGGAGTTTTGTAAAGGTGTGTTTGAAGTGCAGTTAGGTGAGTGACAGAAGGGGAATTAGTAAGTGAGCAAAGAAAGGTAAGAGGTGAAGGAGTGAAACAGAGGGACTGACTTAACATGAGTTGGTGAGAAGACTAAGAAGAAGGGGAGTGAAGTATAGGGAATGAGGATAAGTGTGGGAAGCACAATAAAGGGACAGGGGTGATGTAGGGTAGAAGAATGACAGTAAGTTTGATGAAACAGAGTTGTTAGAGGATGAATAAAGGCAAGTGAACATGAGACAAGAAGAGTAAAAGAGTGAGGAAATAGAGGGAATGAAGGAAAGAGAGAGAAGAGGACTGAATGAAGGAGCTAAAAAAAGTCAGTGACAAAATGTGGATGAGTTAAAGGGAGTCAACATAATAGAAAGGGAGTGAGAAACTGAAGGGATGAAAGCAGTGAGGTTAAGAGAGGCAGTAATGGAAGGATAGAGAGAAACAGAAATAAAAAAGTAATGAAAATGTATTTTTTATTAGTCGTACTTACCTTATAAATGTAATATCTGTGGAAGAGAGTAAACAAATCAGTTATAATATATATTTCACAATACAAAATGCAAATTAACTTGTGCAGCATGTTATATGGTTTATTTTTGCTGTTCTCAGAATATATTGATTTTCACTAAAAACAGTGATTTCAATACTATTCATCATATCACAGCGGGCAAAAAAAAACACAATCAAAATGATAGTGTTTAAAAACAAAACATAAAATTTAGAAAAAACATATCTTAAATGTTTTCTTCCAAACAGCAATTTTTAAGATACAGTATCTCATTATTATACTCTCAAACTAAAGTGATATAGAAATATATATTAACCACATTTACCCGAAATATGTATACTTCATTTACATACCTTTCCACATGGCCAAATGGTATACAGAAAGTCCTCTTTTTGGAAATGACTTAATAGTAGTTTTAAACTTCCATTTTCCCAACTTTCTGAATGAAAAGTCCAACATCTATTTCATCATCTAACAATAATTATATTTGCACCTCTGACTTACTCTTGATTAACATTTCCTATAATACTGATATCACTCACTATGTGATACACTTACACTACCTCTATGACAACTACAAGTTTACTAATTATCTTGATCACTTTCACTCACAAACTAATTTTGAACAACACACTTACTTTTATTAACTGCTCCAATCTTCATTGTCCAATTACTTTCACTAAAATTTCGGTTCTAAAAACACTAGGTAAGAATTTGTTAAGTCAAAAGGCAAACGTTGTTTGAAAATCAATTGAGTATCATGACAAACTTATGTAAAAACATATATTATCAACATTTACCTGAGAAACTCATTTTTCATTGATATACTTTCGCACATGGCCAAATAGTACGTAAAAATTCCTTGGTTTGGAAAATACTTAATACTCTTGATCTTCCATTTCCCGACCTTCTGCATGAAAAGCTCCAACAGCTTTCGTAACACCTAACAATATTTATATCTCCACCCAAGGATGTGTATCATGTCCATAAAACATTAAACAACCAGTAAACTATCAGAATCTGAACATCATATAGTATCCTGATGACTAACTCTTATTAATTTCTACAATCTTTCTAGGCCAATTACTTTTCCTAAAATTTAGGTTGTAAAAACACTAGGTAAGAATTTTTTTTAAGTCAAAAGGCAAACGTTTTTGGAAAGTCAAAACAGTATCATTACAATAAGTCCAGCCTTTTTGACATTTTAAATAAGCTGAATAATGTCCAGATGTTGTTGAAGGACCATCATGGAAAATATTTGCTACTGTTACAAAGGTTCTTCCTGAAATTGATAATTGAGAAGCCACAAAATTTTTAATTAAAGTTGTTAATTTAGTTCCATCAGGTCTACATCGTTGGAACATTAAAATTACGTACTGTCCATAACTTTGTATAAATAATGTTGATAGCATTGCAGACTTACATTGGGTACAAACCATGTTTTGATCAGCTGCTCTAACTAGATTATTGAAAGACACTGAATTGCAGTCTGGTAAAGTCAAATATATAAATCTTTCAGTATCTACTGTTGTACTACTTGAAAAGAAAAAATTATCGCAGACATGTTGCCATTTATAAGAAAGGCCAAAAAGATTTTCAACATCTCTACCTTCCTCTTGCAATACAACAAGCATGTAGATTAGAAATTCCTGTCAATCTTGCTGAATATCCTGAGAAAATTGAGTTATACCAGAACATATGTCTAAATCATTTCGAATATCAGAAACACTTTCTATATTTGTTCTATCACTGCTACATTTCTCAAACACAGTATTCAACAAACAACAAAAACTTTGATCCCGGTTTTCAACAATCTGTTCTTGCAAACAACATTAACCACTACATTAGCATAGCAGTTGACACCAGAACTGTTCTCAAACTGAAATCCAACAATATCTTCAACAGAATCCTCTTTGTTTCTGCTTACAATCATTGTTTCATCTACTTTTTTTTTTTGCTACAGCCTTGCTACAATTTTTCTCATTTCTTCTTTTTCGGCCTACCACACGCTTTTCAAATAGAGGATATTGAGGTAAATTTGGAGCATACTCTCTTCTTAACCTATTATATTCCTTTACACAATTTAGATCTGCACTAATCTTTGTCTCATCAAAATCAATCAAGTACAATCCAGATAAAGTTCTGACTCGAGACAAAGCAACATATGCCATACCCTCCTTGAAGTCAGAACTTCCAATATTCATCAAAGCACTATCTACACTTAAACCTTGAGATTTATGAATAGTTACTGAATATGATAAAGAAACAGAAAACTGTTTTCAGCGACATATACATCTTTCACAAGCAAAAATCGAACAGAACGATGACTAAACTGTTGTACTTCTTCAATTCCATCAAATTAATTTTCAAAAATTCAATTCCATCTCTATTTCGGTAATTCACAAAATCAACAGGACCCATTGCTCCATTTACTAAACCTCTTTCCACATTTAAATTCCGTCATAAAATTATACGACAATTTAAACATACATATAGTCTTTTCAAAACCAGCAGTTTTAGAAACGGTCTTCTCTAAAGAATCCAACTTTGATTTCAACTTTTCTGACAAAGCAATAGTAACTCCTTCGTGCTCTATTTTATCAAGCGCTTCTAGTTTCACAATCTCTTGATTTTCTAACTCAACATTTTGTTGTTGAAGACTGAACATTCTCGAAGAGTTGGCATCAAGCATATTAGTTTTGTTTTCAGCAATTTTCTGATAAATAATCTCTGGGAGAATATTTTCCTTTGGAAACAAATTTGATGCGTAAGCATCTTAAACACTGGTTGCTCTTTCACTGGAGTTAGCTGCAGTAGATCTCAAAGACAATGATGTGTTTGCCTCCAAATAACACATCATACTCTGTTTTAAGAATTTGTTGCATTCTTAAATGCACAAAAGCAAGCATTCCATTTGAAACCATGCTTACCTCATCAATGATAAGAAGTTTCATTTCCTTCAGGACTCTACCAACTTCACAACAAGCTTCTCCAGATAGCTTGTGGTATTGTAATTTATTATCATGCTCTACTGGCAGCATCAATAAACGATGTAAAGTAATCCCTTTAATGTTATGTGCTGCCAACCCAGTTGGAGCAGTAACAACACAAGACGGTGATGACTCTGTTCTTTTCTGCAGATAAGTTGCAATTGCATACAGTCGGACAGGTTCAAATGACGCACATGAGCACTCTTTTTTTATCATGACGTAAACCATGCTCAATCTGTTCTGTGACTTCATCATATATTTTTTTCTGCTCCACGTTTAGTTGATTTTCCAAATCTTCTAAATTAACTACATCCTCCTGAGCTTGTTCCATGGCTCTTTCCACCTCTTCCATGGCAGTGGCAGCTTCATTTTGGATAATTGGTCCTCCTAGTGGATCCTGACTCAACGAAACAGAACTTTGACTGTCTTGAGAACTGTCTCTAGCAATCTCTGCTGCAATGGTAGCTTCTTGCTGTATTTCATCGTTCAACATTTGCAGATAATTTGAAAAAACAGGACATTCTATGGTATCCTTGGTTGCATTGAAAGAATGTTCAAAACTGAGAAAATCTCCAAGTAGTTCCTTTTCCGAACGCCATGGCTTAAAGAGTTGCAAAAGAGCTAAATAGTAAAATTCCCTTTTATCAGGAGATTCGCAACTCACTTTACGATGATTAATCAAATGTCCTTTTCTTTGTTTCACCAGACATCCTTCACATCCAATTACAGCATATACTCCTTTATTGTTATCTTCTGTCATATTCCTCTTAAAAGTATAGCTTTGCAGTACTTCATAGAGACAAACGTTCTCAAGATGACTACTTCTATTTGGATAATATGTATCCAACATGTTTGTCTTCAAAATATCTGTACTGTTTGGTTGAAACTCCGCCAAATACTCAATTTCTTGTGCAGACTTCAAAACTGTGTTTCGTGTTGCAGCAAGACCTAGACTCACCCAAATGATGGATCTCGATTTGGCATACAGACTTGCTGATGATAACCGATCTGAACATTCATATGCTCCAATTTCTCGATGCGACAACATCTTCCGACTGTAACTGTAAAATTTCTCACTTAAGCTCTTTTCATGCGAAATATCCTCCCACATTTCCTTCAGTTCCGTCTTTTCAGATTTTGTGATGTAAGACGTTACATATCGAGCCACAGAAATAGAGTTGTCAGCAACATATTGAATATCCATGTTAGCATTCCACATGAACAAAATGACTGGGTTGTAGTCATTTATGTATTTGGACTCTTCATTTTTTTTCAAGTTGTACGTATTTTTCAGTGATTTTCTTGTCACAGTATGTCGCAGTGAAGACATACAATTGTTCACTCTTCCTTTAGATATTAATGGTCGTGGAAATCCAAAACGACATTTTGTGTAGAACTTCTCCTTGGATTTGAACTTTCGACGACAGTACTTTCCACAGCGATGGGTTTGAAAGCGTAAGACTTGCTGTCGTAAATTGTCTTCTTCTGTACTTTTCGGAACAACACATGTGGAATATTGTTCAATGAAACTTATCACTGTGTCATCCGAATCTGTTCCAAATTTGGGAGCATCTTTGATCCATAGCAGCATATGTATGTGAGGAGCACCTCTTGCTTGATACTCCTTTCTCCAAAAGAAATCCAAAACCTCTCCAAGTGAAAGATTTTTTTTGTTTGTGATGAAAGACATCATAGCTTCAAATCGATGATTAAAATACCTACAAACATTAACTGGATCCAAAGAGCACAGTTCTCCAGGTGTCTTGAATTCTATATTTTCTATGTTTCCATTTGCCTCTAGTAAGTCTTCCCAGGCATACTCAGCACAGCTAAGAGTGAGGAACCATGTCGGAGTTCCTAGGTTTCTTAGCATACATTTCAATTCCCCATGATGACGGTACCAATACTCATTCGTACCACGCTGACATGCGATTGATTAGGTGAGATTCCAAAATACTGTCTTCCACTTGGACTTTATCCATAAAGTCCCTTGCCGAAACATTTTGAAGATGTACTCCAGATTTCAGTATGTGGTTCACAGCATAAGATAGTCCAGAGAAGTCACTCTCAAACAGAAGATGAAACAAATATGGAATGCATTGACGAAATCTTGGATCTTCTGCATATCCACTTAAAGTCCGGTATTCCGACGCAGGAATTTGAACAGGTCGGTCATCATATCTTCCACCTTGACCTGTTGGAAACAATTGAGGAAAACAACGAGCTTCCAAGCTTTCTTCCCATACACTTATGGGACTTCCTTTGGCTTCTTTCATTTGGAACAACTCAATAGCATTCCCATTACTTCTTTGGAATGATGAGGATGAACACTATAATGCTCATAAATCTGTTCACTTCTAGACACATCTACTTTCTCAATCTGTCCAGCTGATGAATCACTGTCCTCTTCTACAGTTGTTTCCTCTTCTCCTATATATACATTTTTGTAGTACTGATTGTTTTTTACTAAGTACAACGTTGCCTTTTTGACTTTCCTAACATCCACTAATTCTTGCCAGATTTTCTTACTCTTTGTAGGAACGCCATTAACTAGAGGTTCCTCTTCCACTTTTTATACGCCAATGGTGTCAATATTTTTCTTTAAATCTAAAGGCAAATAAACAACTCTTCCCTTTAATCCTCTCTGTAAATCTGAAGGAGGCAATTTCCCTGTCTTAGACTCCATGCGAACAATAGCCTGAAAAGGATGCACACATTGAATCAGAATACACTCATAGGTATTTGAATCCATCAATTCAGACAGAATCTTTACCAACTCAAGATTATTATGTACAGCTCTAGCAGGCATTCTGTTTTCATTTAATTTATTATAACAATATTTACAAATACAAAGATCAGAACCCAAATCAAAACAATTCTCAACCAAAAAATAAATTGCAAAATCCTTCCATTCATTATTATTTTCCATTTCACTTTTAACATATAAATAAACTAACCGAGTCTGATTCTTATGAGTTCGTCGACAACACACACAAGAAAAATTTGGCCTTTCACTTGAAAGGACCTTAAACTTTGTAATTACATGATCAAAATTTTGAGTATTTACAATCTGTACATTCTCTTCCACTTTACTTTCTATTACTGTATCATTTTCGGCAGTGTCCTTATTTTCACCAAAGTAACAAAACTCTATTTCTTCACAAATCTTCTTCACATCTAATTCAGATCCATTCAAAAGAGCACTGTTTAACTGTTTTAGCTTAAGTGATGGAATTTTTGCATAATACAACCTTCTCACTATTTTCCTCACTTTAGTTTGATGCACTCCTAACATCCTAAAATGGTACAAAGTACTCTGACATACTTTTCTAGAAAGACAAGCCAGTGAATGACCATGCAAACGTGTCTTCCCTCACTCTGCAAGGATCTAAGTCTTGCAACATCTTAAACTTTTGTTTTAGACTTTTCTTACTATATGTACATAAGAAATTGCAAAACAAATTAATAGAATCCTGTCGCACACTACAAATACTACTACAATTCCAAGTATACACCGGAGCCTTAGGACGTCTCCCTAAAACTTCATCAGCTAACACCTCATCTGCATTTCTAGGCACAATTTTTTCTTTTTCAACTGGACAACCGTCCTTCACCTCATATGCTCGACCACTGGTGTCAACTGCATGCACCAAAACAATACCTTGAAAGTAACTCTCTTCATTAAAAAATGGCTCACAACTTGAACTATGCTTCCATTCTCCCGAAAAAACATCACAAAAACTTAGTCCGATTAATTACTCTTTTCCACTTACATTTTGATTTCAATTCATTGATTGCCTTATCTAGTGTACAAACTCTATTGATTACTAAAATATACAGCTTTCTCTTCACTTCAAAAGCCTGATCAACAAACTTTTCTATTCTTTTCTTTTTCTTGTAAAAAGCTGTTTTCCTATTATATTTCTTAAGATTTTTTAATAAATTCAAAACTACTCTGTTACGAAACATTAGTCTACGAATGTCAATAAACGGATTTGTCCTACGATTACCAGACACACTATGATCTTTTCGTACCGTTATACCATTTTTTGGTGACCTCTGCTTTTTCTTTGTATTTACACATTGTTTTTTTTTCGTAGAAACACTTTCTTGACTTTTTCTGCATTTTAACAATTTCCTTAAAAAATTCTTGGTTTGCTTACCAGAAGCATTTTTTCTTTTCTATGAAGATTGTCCTTTGTCTGAATCTTCTAATTGAGTCCTCTTGGTCGATAAAGCTTTCTTATAAAGTCTTTTTGGCGGTCTTTCAAAGGCATAATTTATTATGACTCTGTAGATATTTACAATCTGTTGAAAAGAAAAATGTGACATATTATAGACCACTGCTAACACAGTACATAGCAATTACATTAACTAAACATTATAAACACTAGTTTACATCTCTCTTTGTGTGTCTCATATCACTCTCTGCCTGCACCATCTCCCTCTTTGCATGCCTCATCTCACTCTCTACTTCCACCATTTCTCTGTTTGAATGTGTCATCTCAATCTCTGCCTATACCATCTGTCTGTTTGTGTGTATGTGTCATCTCACTCTCTGTGCCTTAAACGATTTACCATGCTAAATGTTTTTTGCTGAAATGACTGGCTTTAAGATTTTTGACAAGCATCACACTGAGTGTGTATGTGAATTAAGGAATTATATTTTCATCTTTTTCCATAATGTTAGCTGTGTGTGCTCTCAGTTTCTATCTTTTACCTTATAGGGTAGACTTCTTTTTAAAGTGTTTCTCATGCTTGGATTCA
The DNA here is from genome assembly GCF_964263255.1 of Lissotriton vulgaris. Classification (NCBI taxonomy): domain Eukaryota; kingdom Metazoa; phylum Chordata; class Amphibia; order Caudata; family Salamandridae; genus Lissotriton; species Lissotriton vulgaris. The sequence goes on along the minus strand of NC_141697.1, from coordinate 898,411,514 downwards.
ATGCTGGTATAGAGATAGTGCTAATGGTTTGTAAATATGCTCCTTTTTTACAAGCGCTTTGCACTACCTTTAACATGGATGCAAGCAGTGAAAGAATGGAGAGGGATAGGAATAGCAGATAGAAAACAATATGAAATGCTGTGAGATGCGTAAAGGATTTTACTAATGGCATCAATTGAGATACAATATACAAAAAAGAGGGGCATATTTACAAGTCCCTTGCGCAATGTTTAACATAGATGTAAGCAGAAAATGCATGCAGAGTAATAAAATTGGCACACAGACAAGAATATGCATTACGCAAGGGGTTTGTAAATATGCCAATGAAACCATTACACTATCTCTACACCAGCATTAATGCTAAACATTGCGCAAGTAGCTTGTAAATATGCCAATGAAACCATTACACTATATCTATACCAGCATTAATGTTAAACATTGCGCAAGGGGCTTGTAGATATGCCTCTCTTTTTTGTATATTCTATCTCAATTTATGCCATTAGTAAAATCCCTTGCGCATCTCTCACAGCATTTCATATTCTTGTCTGTGTGCCAATTTTATTACTCTGCATGCATTTTCAGCTTGCACTCATGTCAAACATTGCGCAAGGGGCTTGTAAATATGCCCTCTTTATCTTATGTTCCATCTCAATTGATGCCATTAGTGAAATCTTTTATGCATCTCCCACACCATTTCATATTCTTGTCTATGTGCCAATATTATTACTCTGCATGCATTTTCTGCTTGCACCCATGTCAAACATTGCGCAAGGGGCTTGTAAATATGCCTCTCTTTTTTGTATATTCTATCTCAATTTATACCATTAGTAAAATCCTTTACGCATCTCTCACACCCTTTCAGATTCTTGTCTGTGTGCCAATTTTATTACTCTGCATGCATTTTCTGCTTGCACCCATGCAAACATTGCTCAAGTGGCTTGTAAATATGCCTCTCTTTTTTGTATATTCTATCTCAATTTATGCCACCCATGTCAAACATTGTGCAAGGGGCTTGTAAATATGCCTCTCTTTTTTGTATATTCGATCTCAATTTATGCCATTAGTAAATTCCTTTACGCATCTCTCACAGCATTTCATATTCTTGTCTGTGTGCCAATTTTATTACTCTGCATGCATTTTCTGCTTGCACCCATGTCAAACATTGCGCAAGGGGCTTGTAAATATGCCTCTCTTTTTTGTATATTCTATCTCAATTTATTATGCCTCTCTTTTTTGTATATTCTATCTCAATTTATGCCATTAGTAAAATCCTTTACGCATCTCTCACAGCATTTCATGTTCTTGTCTATGTGCCAATTTTATTACTCTGCATGCATTTTCTGCTTGCACCCATGTCAAACATTGCGCAAGGGGCTTGTAAATATGCCCCTCTTTATCTTATATTCCATCTCAATTGATGCGATTAGTGAAATCCTTTATGCATCTCCCACACCATTTCATATTGTTTTCGATCTGCTATTCCTATCCCTCTCCATACATTCACTGCTTGCACCCATGATGAAAGGTTGCGTAAGGCGCTTCTAAAAAAGGAGCATATTTACAAGTCCAATGAAACCATTATACTATCTCTATACCAGCATTGAATCCAAGCATGAAAAACAATTTAAAAAGAAGTCTACCCTATAAGCTAAAAGATACAAACTGTAAGCACACACAGCTAACATTATGGAAAGGGGCGACCACTCGGTCCCCCCGAACGTATGGTTGGGTACCCCGATCCCCCCGGGAAACCATTTTGGGCGGGAGACGTGGCTCGGCTGGTATGCCCGAAGTGGCGTAGCCAGGGCGCGCCCTTTCCCGCCAAGGAGGGGTTGTCCTAGACACCCGCATGGAAGACCACGCCCAGTAGGCATCCCGGAGGAGGGTCCCCGCCCTCCCGCAGATGAATAAATAGAGCGGGAATCCGAAGAAGCGTCCTCTTGTTCCTGTGCTCTGAAGGCTGCACCAACTCGTTGCTCCTGAGCCCTCGACGGAACAAGCGGCAATTTTGACCCACCCACCAGCCCCTTATGGCAATGTTTGTTTAAATAAAGTTTGATTAGATAGAAATGTATAGGCCTTTTTTCCCTTTGTAGAGAAGTAAGGGAATGTTTCATGTAATGATGTGGCTTCTGCTTTTAGGATAATGTTTCCCTTGTAGGAAAATGAAGTTGATGACTCATCAAGGCTATGTCAGAATTTTTTTTTTCTTCCTTAGTAGGTAAAACAACTGTCGTATTTATTTTTGGTCGGCGGTAAGGTCATGATCGGTGAGCAGTAATTTCAAGGTCCCTAGAGGGGTGCGCCACCCAGAATGGATGGGAGCGCCCGGGGGGAGGTGGCCATTGGCCCCTTCCACGGGGAGGCGGCACCCACTAAGGATGGGTCGCCTAGGGGGAGACGGCCATAGGCCCCTCCCAGGGGGAGGCGGCTAGATGCCCCTCCTACGAATTTCCCGGGGGCCGGATATCCGCGACGGCAGATAGAGTGTGGGGATGGGGGGGGAGTCCACGCTGTCCTTCCTACAGATACCTCACACCGGAACTCGGACGACCTTTAAGATGGCGTTGAGTGAAAAGGGGGCCCCCACGACAAGGGAAGTTACAGTTGGCAATGAGGGTAAAGTCCTCTGCGCATGCGCCACTCACACCGTGAGGGCGGGATTTTGGTAGTAGGGATCTGACACCGGTTAAGACCTTGCTGTTGGCCCTTAATGCTAGGATGTACAATTTTAATTTAGAATGTATGCATTTTCAGGATGCTAGACTCTGCTAGGAAACCTTTGTATTCGAGATCTGTTAAGGTTAGCCAAAGAACATGTCTTCATCGAAATGTAATAAAGGTAAAATTGTACATAATTCATGAAACTTTTATCTAATGTTTTAAATTTTGTTTCATATTTTAATAAATACGGCCGGGGGGGTAACTCCCCCCCCCCCCCGCCTTCCAAAAGTTCAAACCTGTGTCTGTCTTCTCTCATTGGGAATTGGTGTTGGGAGGGGGTGGCGGGCATCCCGGCCATATGGAAAAAGATGAAAATATAATTCCTTAATTCACATACACACACAGTGTGACCCTTGTGAAAAATAATTATAGCCACACATTTCAGCAAAAATCATTTAGCATGGTAAATCGATTTAGACACAGAACACAGCCCATTTCAATATGCACTACATTACATTGCTGAAACCTAACTCATTTCAAAATGTCATTTCTAATATGCACCATTCATTTTTTCCCAGCATTACATACTAACATAAGACACAATCCAAATTAAAACAATACCCTATAAGCTAAGAGATGAAAACTGTCAGAAAATACTGTTAACATTATGGAAAAAGGTGAAAATACAATTCCTTAATTCACACAGACACTCACTGTGATCCTTCTCAAAAATCTTTAAGCCACACATGTTATCAAAAAACATTTAGCATGGTAAATCATTTTACACACAGAGCACAACCCATTTAAATGAGTACTACACTACAATGCAGAAACCTGACTCATTTTCAAAATACAACCGTAATGAAGCCCAATATGCTTGTTATGCTTCCCAATTCTGCAAACAGCACTCTCTCTATATTACTCACCTTTAAAATCGCTTTTGAAAATATAGAACAGTGTCAAACACACAGCAGATTTTCTTAAGCACAATCTATGAAATGCAGCTCAGACACTGGGACCAGAAATGCACACTTTCCCACTCATTCTTCTCACATATCTCAGGTCTTAACCAATGAAATGTCTTCCCACACTATTTTAAAACTAAACTAACATTTCAATTGGTTTTACATTCCCACACTTTCAAATTCACATAATATTCACCCATCCCCCTAGTGCTCAATCAACCTGTTACAATGGTAACTCCCACCTAAGAAGGACACAGGTAAAACGTTCATCATACTATGTTGCAAATGAATCCAGCAAGATTCTTTGACCTTTCAATATAACAGCTAATCATATGCAATGTTCCTTTCAATTACCTTTTCTGAACCATTAGAATTGCTCCTTTTAAAAAACAAAACTATGCACCCTAATATGCTGTGCTGCATTTTCAAAAAGCACCAATAATTTCTTAAATTTCAAGTGCAGTGAATGTCATCCTCTTTTTTTTCTAAACTGCAAGCTTTACAAATGCCATTTCATTTACAGCCCTCATCTGAGTACAACCAGATCTACCTTAGTACTCCTTACAAATTAACAACTCACCTTCTAGAAAACTGTTGAACAGTAAATTCTGTGTTAATCTCACACCTCAGAAGTATACCTCAAACACTAAAATCTCAAAATGACTGTTCCCTCTCATTTCTCATACATATTCAGATACCAAGCCAATCACATTTTATCACACACAAAATCAAAACCAAAGTAACATAATTGGTTCAAATTATCAACACTTTCAAACTCACATAATGTTCAACCTACCCCCAATGCTCTCGACCAATTTCCATACTAACTCTCCACAAAACACCTACCTAAACCCAAAGGTGAAAGAGTCATCACTCAATGTTGCACTCAACCAACATCTAAACACTGAAACTTGTTATTTTAATATATTTCTTTTTGAGCCGAAGTCCGCGCACGGTGTGCAAACCCCACGATCTTAAAAACATTTATTTTTAATTTTTTTCATCGTTCGGGGTCCTTTAAAGACCCCATGACAAAACCTAGGGGGCTCAGGTATCTCTACCCTGCCTCCTTGTGAACTATTACAACCACTATCAATCTGCCACAAAAACAAGATGGCAGACGACACTTCCTCATTTCGACTGACTGGAATGTTGACAGACGTCCAACAGCCAATCAGAATTCCGCGCGCGCATGCTAAGGTCCGCGCACATGCAAGGACAGTGCAAGGACGGTGCAAGCCCGTGCGCGCACCGTGCCCCGCCTATAGATATATAATTTCAAAAAAGTCGATTTTCTCAAGAAATACTGAAGAGATTTTCACCAAATATACAGAAGGCACTTCTACATACCAGGCTCTACCATTTTGCCAAGTTTGCAGTAATTCCATTCAGCCGTTCGGGCTGTAGCTGTGTCTAAAGGTCCTATGGAAAATTGCATTGGACTCAATTTCACATTCAATTTTCTCAAAAACTACTGGAGGGATTTACACCAAACATACAAAAGGCACTGCTGGATACCAGTCCCTACCATTTTGCCAAATCTGGTGTAATTCCGTACAGCCGTTCGAGCTGTAGCCTTGTCAGAATGTCCCTATAGAAATAAACATGGGGAAAACACGTTTTGGGACCCCCCTTTTTTCTCGGCCCCCGCTTGACAAATCCCCCCGAAACTTTCAGGGAAGGAGCGGAGCGCAGCGAGGCAAATTTAAGAAAAATTACAGGCAGATCCTTCAATCGGCGCCAAAGTTATTCCCAATAGAATGTTTGGAATTTCCTATAGTAACTAGGTCCTAACTATATATACCTACTGGCGACCGCCAGTAGGTAATGTGTGTATATGTGTATATATATATATATATATATATATATATATATATATATATATATATATCCAAATCTCTTTCGCAAAGTTTGACTCTGCCTCCTTACGACGGCGGGCTTCCGGCTAGGTTGCGAACCTTCGTATTTCCAGCACAGTATCCTTACAGATTCGTAAGAAAAGACGCTGAGCCCCAATTTTCAATGAAGCAATTTATTCTTAAAACAGCAGTGGCAAACATCACCCGACGCATTTCGGAACCAGCCGGTTCCTTGGTCACGGGCCAGCTGTTAATGCAACATGTTTACGTGATATAGTGCAAAACAATAGAAAGAGGACTACGGTTTTTACTTTGCCCATTTCTTTCATATATTTCCGACTCGCCATGTTGGAACAGTGTTTAATTCAACAAAACTTCCCACAATCATAAAATACGTTTTTCTACACAACTCGCCGCTTTGTAACCGAACATGATTATTATATCTTTAATCATTATTCTTTGTTTAAGGCTCTTGGTTCGAGATTTTGAAAAAGGTCAATACCTCAAAACTTTATTTAATAACAGAGACTCCTGTTACACTCATTTTAGCCCTAGTGGGCATTATAATCGAGGCGTGGTTTCAATACGGACTGTTCTCTTGGGAAAATAATACATATTGTGCAATTCTGCCCACGGGGGCTGAAACCCATAGTTTCATTCAGTGTTCCTTCAAAGCTCAGATTCTTCATACAGGGCAAAATACTCTGTCTCCTACAAGTGAATAATGTGCATATCAGTTAAAATGGTCAAATACCCATTAAAATCATATAATAACATACTCTAAAGAGCAACACAGCAACATAAATTTCCTTCATATAATTCTATATGACAAACACAGTGCAGTTATCAGCCTAGGTGGACTGCCAATTCCTCATCTCTATTAATCCCTCCCGGCTGCATAGTTTTGTATTTTATTATTAATCTTGATTCCAGTCTGCGCAGTTCTTGTTCTCTATTCCCTCCTCTTTCGGAGTTTAGGATTGTATCTAGAGCACAATATTGTAAAAGGTTTGCATTTCCTTTGTGATATATTTGGAAATGGCGAGCAATTGGGTATTGTTTATCATCGTTTGTGATGGCTCGCATGTTAAGGCATAAACACAAAATTCAGTTTTACAACTCAAATGTTTCGAAATGATAAATGGTTTTTGATTCCCTGAAAGTTTAATCTGTTTACAATTGCTGCTTGATTTGCACGCCTTACAGGAAAAGCATTTGAAAAAACCTTGAATAGAAGTTTTCTTTTTCTCTATTGGCAGACTACTTTTACATAGTATGTCCTTTAAAGCTGGACATCGCCTAATAAGTGATACTGGGATATGACTCAATACACTTTTTTAGAGTCGTGTCTGTTCCCAGCACATGCCAAAACGTACTCAGACATTTTCTGACTTCTTTAGCCTGGTTGTTGAAGGTGGTGATGAATCTTACTGGCTCACTTTTCTCAACCACCTCCTTCTCAACAATCAGATCATCCCTGTTGATTATGTTCACTTTTTCATATGCTGCCTTTACTGTTTTTTGTGAGTACCCCCGCTCTTTAAATCTTTCCTGCATTGTTTCAGCCTCCCTTTGGAAGGTATAATTTGAGCTGCAATTTCTTCTAGCTCTCAATAGTTCCCCATACGGGATACTATTGATTAGGTTTCTTGGGTGACAGCTAGCAGCACTCAAGATACTGTTACCTGCTGTATTCTTTCTGAATAGTTCGCTCTCTAAATGCTGGTCTTTTACTCTTACCATTATATCCAGAAACTCTATACAATCTTTATTCATTGTACTTGTGAATGCAAGGTTTAAAGAATAAATTGCTTCATTGAAAATTGGGGCTATATATATATTACCTACTGGCGGTCGCCAGTAGGTAGTTATAGTTAGGATTTTTTTCAATGCAAAATCTCAAAATTCTATTGTGAATAACTTTAGCGTCGGTTTTTCGTTTTGTGCGGGGGGAGCGCCCGGTACGCGCACCGGGAGCGTACCATGGGGAAAAAAGAATGACAGACTTTTCAAAAATTGTATGTTTATTAATTGCTCTTTTTGTTGTTTTTTTTATTTTTTATTAAGTACCAACATGTAGGTACCAATGCAGAGTCTAAAATTTAATATACACCGTCTCCTGTGTAGATATCTTGCATGTTGTTACAGAAGTTATTGTGGTATATGGAATTCATACCATAGTCTGTCAGGAAAGCAGAAACAACATGGAGGCAGGAGATGATAAAGAGATGTTAAATACACATTGGAGATAATATAGTGGGAGAAAGGAAGTAACTATGAGCAAACTTACTATGTAACACAAAAACGTTGCCCAGTATACTATAAGTCTCACTTTATATTATAAACATTTTGGAACTACTTGATGAATTACATATAAAAATGAATAATGTCTCGAACAATTTTTGATTATTAAATATAAATTTATTTTTCTGATTCTTTTTCAAAATTTAATAAAACTTCTAACAATATATTGTCTGGAATGTCCTCATTTTCATTCTGTGATTCTATTGATTCCACACACTGAACTAATTGATGGTCCAGAGACTCATCCATAAAATCAAAGTTATCATTCGCAGCAATTTTTTCTTCAGGGTTGTTGTCCAAAACAATTTCGAAAGAAATATTCTGTTCTCCTTCCATTTTTTTGCTGTAAATTGCATAAAAAATAAATATATCAGTAGAGATAGGGCACTGTTGGGTTTAAGTTCAGACAGGTACTTGTGAGTTTTTAACAGTGAAGTTATCTTTGGGCAGTGTATGGTTTCAGGCAGGAAGTAGAACTATTAAAAAGTGCCTGTGATGAAGCCTAGGTACATTCATAATTACACCAGAGAAGCCTAACTCAATCCATAATGAAGTGAAGTAGTGTGGCTCACTGGTTAGAGGCGGCAGACCCGATAGCAGAGGACGGCCCGGGACCAGGGTTCGATTCCCGGCGCGGCAGGTTTCTGGACCAGGGTCAGCGGACTCGATAATTCTCTCGCCTCGGTGCCCACTCTGATCAGCGATCACACTCAGCAACTCTGGGCATTGGCTTGCCTCATCTTCACTAACGGCCCCACCAGACCGCCGGGGATGCCTGGTCTCACCCTGGAGATACCCATTAAGGGACCATCTCTCAGGGAAGCCAGGAAGGGTTTTGCAGCGGTCGAAGCGCCTTGGGACCCTACGGGTAAGTAGTGCGCTATATAAATGCCTATACATTTACATACATTTACACATAATTATAACAGAGAAGCCTATCTCAATCTCTAACTCTTACAGAGGGACAGCATATAACTATCTGAAAACGTTTTCCCAAATTAATTTAAAGTGCATAACATAGTTCTCCTTTCAAATTAACAACTTACCTATTTCAAAGTAGTTGAAGTTTTCTGTCAAAATTCTTTCAAAATGTACCTTAGGTAGTGTTAGTCAAAATGGCTGTGTTTCCCTCTTATTTTTCATATATATTCATGTACTTAACCAATCAAATGTCAGCACATAAAAGTACAAAATGTAAGTAACATTTTAATTGGTTGAAAATTCAAACAGTTTCATATGTGTTTTTGTCATGTAATTTACCTCAGGATATTTAGACAGGGCTACAGCCAAAATGGCTCAATGGAATACCACCAAATTTGGGTAAATGGTAGGGACTGCTATGTAGTAGGGCCTATTCTATATTTGGTGTAAGTGTATCCAGTGGTTTTTATGTAAATTACTTTCCCACATTTTTTTGGGAGCGCTTACCGGTGCACGCCCCGGTACGCGCACCGGCAGCGTTACGGGAGTCCTCCATTTTGTGTTTCGGTAGAATTGAGACACAAGATGGAGGACAAACAACGTTGGGAATGGGTAGAAGGGGGCACGGTAGACACTTCCTGACCCTCTAGGTTTTCTGAGGGGGGATTAGGAGGCCCATTTATGTCCCCCCCCCCCCAAAAAAAAACCTCACTACTTTTCTCTCACCCTACCTCACCTCTGTTTCCTTACTCTGCTTCCCTTACTTATTCTTATCCTCCATGTTTACTTCTCTTTTCGTTACTTTCCTACCACATTCAACTTCTTTCAGTGCCCCTGCTCATCCACACTCCCTCACTTACCTTTTTTTTTCTGGTTCACTTAGTCCCTTTCTGACACTCCTTCCTTTACTCTCTCTGTTCTTTCTCTGTCACTCCCCATGTCTTACCCTTATTCACTTTTATCCACCCTCTTTCACTCCTCTTTACTTACACTCACTGCTATTTTCTTTCCCTCCGTCACCGCTGTTCCTTTTCTCTGGTTCCGTCACTATCCGACATTCCTCATCCTTTACTCTCCTTTCTTTTACTTTCATCACCCATTCATATTCTCCCAGAACCTCTGCTTTAGTCTTCTTCCTCTTTCTTCTCTTCTTTTGCTCCCTTATTCATTTTCCTTTTCTCAGTTACTTCCTCTTATACCTTTTCTTTGTTTTACTATCTATCACACAGTCCCTCTGTGTTCCTCCCTCTAGCTCTTTCTCATTACACCACTGTTTCTGTCCCCTTTGCTCATGCTCACTCCTTTATTATTTTTTATTTTTTTTTGGGGTGCGCTAACGGGACGCACCCCGGTACGCACACCGGGGCGCGCCGATGTACTGCGCTCACCGGTGCGCTCAGCGGTATGCGCACCGGGAGCGCTCCAGGGTGAAACATTATAAAAAAATGAATATACTTACAAAAAATATATTATATTAATATACAATATAGGATTCATTCTTAGAAAAAAATACCTTTCTTAGCTATAGACATTTGCTAATAAATCACCTTAGAAATTCACTAAAAAATACATAGGTATGAGGCCCTATATAAAGTTAGGAATTAGCAGTTAAAAAACCTATGCAATTCACTGAAAAAAACATAGGTTTCACACCAGTTATAGTTACCTGGAAATTTTACTGACATAAAACCATTGAAATTCTCACGTTATAGTTAGTTAGACTCACTATAACTTGGGCGTGTAATGCACTGCTGATGACATCACATATTACATCACTCATGACATGGTCAGTGCTGTAACTATCCAATTCTTAGATCTAGAACTGTATGTGCAAAATAACAAGATACAAACACGCACATACAGAAAACCGACTGCAGGGAATGCTCTTCTGCACGCACACAGTTTCCACCCAACACCGTTGAAACAGTCAATTCCCTATGCTGAGTGTCTCAGGATGACACGTAATTGCAGTACCACTGAAGGACTAACTAGTGCCAAACAAGATCTGTTCAAAAGACACAGAAAGAGGGGATACACAGAAAGCACATGCCAGAGGGCAGAAGCTAAGTGTAGTTCCAAAAACAGAAAAGATCTAATTTTCCCAAAAATTGGAGAGCAAGAATCTGACCCTATAGGGAAAAATCCCCCGAGACTGATCACTGGGTACAACAGATACCACAATAATCTCCGCAAAATCCTCAGGAGACATTGGCCTCTAGTTCGCTGCGACACCAGCATAGGAGGGATAGTTGGCAAAAATCCTTTGGTGACATACAGAAAGGCTAAGTCAATGAGAAACAAAATCGTATGTAATGCACCAACACTCAAGAAGACAAAAAACTGGCTAGAGTCCCAAAAAGGGTTTAAAAAGTGCAGTAAATGCAAGGCATGTACGCACGGCGTGAACACTACCAAGGTTCAAGTGCCGTTTAGAAACAAACCATACGTGCTCAGAGACTCATTCTCATGCAAAACAGACTTTGCGGTTTACATTTTGGTGTTTTCATGTGGTAAGAGATACCTAGGATCCACAATCCATCCAGCCCATGTGCGTATACTACAGCACTTACGAGCTATTGCTAACTATGATCCATCGTACCCAGTAGCCAGGCACATTCATGAGATACACAATGGGAATGCTGACAATATTCAATACTTTGTCATAGACAGCATTCCAAAAAACATAAGAGGAGGTAACCGCCCATTGGCGTTACGCCGCTTGGAATCAAGGTATATAATACTCTTGAATTCCAAGATCCCATTCGGTCTGAATACGGACGAAGCCTTAAGTGTACACCTCTAATACTATCTATCTGTTTCCTCCCCCCGAGTACCATTCGTTAACATCTGCAGTTCACGTACTATACAACTCACAGGTTTTCACATGGGGCACCAACCACACACACACAACAACACGGCAGAAAAACACATCACCACTTTTTAGAGTTATTAACCACAGACACCAGTACACAACACAAGACTACACCCAGCTCCTTTAATCACGCACTCTACTTAGAGTAGTTTAAGGTATAATTTGGTTTGGGTCCCGTATATCGATTTGGCTACATTCCGATTCATATATGTGGATCCCACGACTACCAAGTTTAGTCATCCAAATAGCCAGAGCAGTACAATGCTATTGCAAGTGACGCGCTCGGAACCAAGCCTGTCAGACACTTATGTTGTGTAACTCACTAATAATACACAAACCTTGCCAGGCCGCGATCTTACCCAGGGACCAACACCTGTTCTAAGCACTAGCAACCCCAGTCTATTTAAACATGACAACAGACACTTACTTTGGTTCGCGCACACTAACGTTGCATTGGGGAACGAGTGATTTGACTCCAGCGCATCTCACACACCGCCATTCTTAGGTAGCGCCTCACCCCACCAGGTCCCATGCTCACAATGCGCAGTTAGGGACAGGCCAAACTCACCATGCACTAGGCAATGGCTTCCCTTACCTTCCACTCAACGGTGCACTAACACACAGGCAAACCGAGTGGCCGACTACAGCAGGACCTAAATACCGGCACATTAATGGCAGGAACCTATGGGATTATGTAGTACGTTGTGAAAACTGTTTTGTCTATCACTATTCACATCACTAATGTTTGAAATGACCTCAATGCGACTGTGATAATTTAACATGCTGCATGACGAAAAGGTCAAGACTGTATAAACACGGTGATTTGGTTTAATCACAAATAAATGTAAAATGTTTTCTTAACAGGCTCGTCAAACACGAGATAAGTGTGGAAAGACTGATGTAACAGGTCCAAAGTGCAAGTCATGCACTTTTCTATGTCTATGAACCGAATGCCACAATGTAACCATGGCAACATATGGTTTTACCTGTTAACACTAATTGAGTGACACACCCATGTTTCTGTGTGTATATATGTATGCCCTCAGCACAAAGGCAGATGTAGTGAACAAGGCGGTAACGCCGAAACGCGTCTAAGCAGAAACTGATCCAGTAATAAACGTTTGGATTAAGATTCACGGAGTCAGCGCCGTCTTTTATCATGTGTGTGTGTGTGTGTGTGTGTGTGTATATATATATGTATATGTATCTATATGTGTGTGTATATATATATGTATATGTATCTATATGTGTGTGTGTATATATATATATATATATGTATCTATATGTGTGTGTATATATATATATGTATCTATGTGTGTGTATATATATATATATATATATATATATATATGTATCTATATGTGTGTATATATATATATGTATCTATATGTGTGTGTATATATATATATATGTATCTATGTGTGTGTATATATATATATATATATATCTATATGTGTATATATATATATATATATATATATATGTGTGTGTGTATATGTATATATATATATATATATATATATATATATAGCCACAGCTTCTTTTCTCCACTCCTTGTAGGTCAAAGGACACGGCACAGCAACAGTTGGTTTTAGCGTTTTTATTATTTACACACCAGTGCAAATATAACGTGCATCAAAAAAGGACGGTCTACGCGTTTCGGCTCCTGCCTTCCACTGGACCATATATATCTATATGTGTTTGCGTATATATATGTATCTATATGTGTATGTGTGTGTATATATATATATATATATATATATATATATATGTATCTATATGTGTATGTGCGTATATATATATATATATATATATATATATATATATATATATATATATGTATCTGTGTATGTGTATATACATATGTATGTGTATATATATATGTATCTGTGTATATATACATGTATGTATGTATGTATATATATATATATGTATGTGTATGTATATGAATATGTATATATATTTATATATATATATGTATATATATATGTATATATGTATATGTATATATATATATGTATATATGTATTCTCAGTTTCACAGAAACGCTTCAACGAAGCGTAGAATGCACTCTTCCTTCAGTCTTAAACACCAATTAATCAGACCAGACGATCGTATTCAGTGTTCTTCATAATTTATTCCAGCATAACAACAGTGCATGGAACCAACCCAACGCGTTTCACCGAACACTCGGCTTGATCACGGGTGAATTGTGTTCCTCAAAACCATAGTTAAATAAAGTTACGTGCATCACTTCCCATAGTGAACATAAACATAGGACTGTGATTCATGTCAAAAAAGGGAACGGCCATCTTGGAGCAGTGTCATTTTTAGCAAAATTGATGGCTTTTTTTATAACTCTTTGTTAACAAAAGGAATAAGGACATTTCCTAAATATACCCATCCGGGTTCTATACATTGTCCTCTGCAATCTTTAGAGTAAAGATCACATTAGATTAAATAAATGGCATTTCGTAAAGTTTCTCGTTAACAAAAAGTACATAACAGACATTACTTAAATATACCCATCCGGGTTCTGTGCAGTGATTGTTGAAACAGTTCATTGATGAAAATAAATCCCAAGTGGGAATTTCACTGTACTCCCAGGTGATACCCAAGTGGGTTAATAGTCTCTATGTATCATATTCATACTCCATCTTCCTTAGCACAGTGCCTGTATGAAAAGAAACAAGCTCTTCAATTCTCTATTTGCTACACTTCCTTCATGAAATGAATCAAAACATTGCAACATTAATAATAGAAAGTGAAAAAAGTGAAAAGAGTAATAATCATAAATGTGAATTAAAACCATAAGGAGCACCCACAGGTGACTGCCTAGCACAACTACATGATTACAGTATAAATCTTAATGGTACTGATTCACTCGCCCAAGTGCCATTTCAGTTCCTCCTCAGAGTTCAGCCCCCAAGGTATGCGGGTGTCTAGATCCAAAATATACTTGCTCTATAGTTGTCGTAATCTGCGTATTTTGTCACCACCTCTTTTCATGGAAGGTATTTTGTCAATCACAAAAAACTTCAGTAAGTTGCGATTGCTGCGATGTAATTCCTCAAAATGCCTGGCTACAGGTGAGTTCTGATCCTTGTTTTCAATTGCCCGCATGTGTTCCAAAATACGTTTTTTAGCAGGAAACATCGTGCTTCCAATGTATTTTTTGGAACACGGGCATACAAGAATATAAACCACATATTCAGATAGGCAAGTTAGGTGTTGTTTAATAGACTTCTCCCTACCTTCGATGGGGTAATATACTGTTTTAACATTTTGGCTGAACTTGCACGCCTTGCATGACATGCACGTGTAGAAGCCCTGTATATCAGATGTTTTCCCTTGTTTGGTAGTTACTTCGTTTTTACGAAGTCTATCTTTTAGAGAGTTTGCCTTTCTGTATGTGATACTGGGATTGCAGCTTAACACACTTGTTATCGTGGGTTCTGTTTTTAAAACATTCCAATGTTTTTTTAGGCTGCTCTGTACTTGCCAGGATTTGCCATGATAGGTGGAGATATATCTGACCACCTCCTGTGTCTGACTCTTTCTCTTCTCTGGGGATCAAAAGTGTGTCATGACTGAACTCTGATGCCGTACAAAAGGCATCTTCAATTACTTGTGGGCTGTACCCACGTTCCTTAAATCGTTCCTTCATACAATCTCCCTCTGACAGAAAATCCCCATCTTTGCTGCAATTCCTCCGGGCCCGGAGGAATTCGCCAAAAGGGATGCTGCGTATTAAAGATGATGTCACTGACGATGTCACATATTACATCATTCATGACATAATCAGCAGTGGATTGCGGGTGCGCGATATATAGTTAGTGCAACTAACTATATATGCGAATTTCAATGGTTTTGTGTGAGTAAAATAAGGTTTTGTAAATGCTAATTCCTAACTATATATGGTCTATAACCCATGGTTTTTTCAGTGAATTTTCAAGGTTTTGTAAATGCTAATTCCTAACTATATATGGTCTATAACCTATGGGTTTTTCATTGAAATTCAATGTTTTTTTTAATAGCAAATATCAAAAGCTTTAAAATGTCAAGTACGTGGTAGGTAAAAACATTTTCGTGTTTTAAAGATGGCTCTGGGCAACCGTGGAACTCGGACACTTGACTGCTAGGGCATGGGCCCCATTCCCAAAAGAGTCCCCTCAGCCTTGAAGATTCTACAACAGTCACCGGGACCCCCGACTCCCGTAGACTTCTGTTGGGGAGCGACTGCCATGATTGCTCGCGGAATGGCCACGACGTAGCCACGAGATGGTGGTGCTCTCATGCTGACACCAGCGTCAGTCTGAAACATCCAGAAACACTGTAGCCTACCAATTCGATCACTTCCGGTGGAGCCCCAACGAGACCCGGTAGAGAAGAACTTGCCCTCCCCTCTTTGACTGATGGTTCTTGTGTCCTGACCCTTCTGTTGTCATTTACCAGAACTTTTTGGACTGCTGAAAGGGGTTGTGTTCCGACCGCTGGTTGGTGGAGTCATTTTGACTATATTCTGGACCTGCGTTGTCGCATAATGCGTCATATGGCGTGCCGCGTTAGCGCACCCGGAAGTGCTCCGGTGCGCGAGGCGCAGCTTCCCGGAAGCGATCCAGGGCGCGGCGCGCAGCGCGTAACGTAAGCATAACAGGTCATGTGACTTGTGAATAAAACTTTTCATTGGTTCATTTTACTTTTGTTTTTCTAATGATGGAAGGCTTGGACATATGACCTAAAAATAAGACTTTTCATTGCTTTCGAACATTTTTTTTCTCCCAAATGATGAAAGCCCCACCTTTTTTTTTTCTCACTCTGACTTGTAAAGCAAAGGACCCAGATGCATTTACAGTTCATCACTAACAATGTTCCAGGCTAATGTATTTTCCCGGAATATTTACAACTGTCCTGCAAGTAAAATATTCCTATTTCGAGAAAAAGGGCGTTTCTTCGTCCCATGAGGGAGCCGTTGAACAAAAGAGGCTCGGCCTGCTGTCTTAGTCGCTGATAGGCATGAATATCGGATTCTTATCGATCACTTTATGTTGCAGGAGTGGAAAACACAACAGCCCTTGACCATTTATCTTTACTGCGTTCCTGCGTATTATACCTTTTAACCGTCATGTAATCGGGCTGCTTTATTTCACTTGCCTTTTACTGATTCGAAAACAGTGGCTATTATTCAAAACTTTACCAATCTAGGTACTACTACCATGTTTTGTTTTAAAAACATTTATTGTGAAAATGTCAGTATACAAATACGGGCCTATAACCACGTGGGCCAGCCACGGAGCAAACTGGAATCGTATATGATGAGGGGACATTTACACTGTAGAAGAACGTAACGGGCGGGCCATTAGGTTGCAAGAACTAAGGTGTCTAACAGTTGCGGAATCGGTGGACGTACATTTTATAATTAAAGTACGACAGGGCCAGTTACAATAAAATTATCTAGATATACATTTGCGGGCAAGTACCATGGGTGACGTTAATTCGAACTTTCAATAGTACAGTAATCAATAACACATCAGAACTTAATATCAATAGGGATGTCCAAATGTTCAATCAGTACTCGTCCCCGCCCGCCATGTGCTTCAAAACTGCATACGTATCTCGTGATATCAAGGTTGGGCAACCAGTACACAACAAGGAGTTACGAGTCCCATTTATACCGGCGCCATTTTGGGCGAGGCTGGGCAGGTCCAGGATATAGTCAAAATGTCTCCACCAACCAGCGGTCGGACCAGAACCCCTTTCGGCACTCCAAAAAGGTTCCGTTAAATGACAACAGAAGAGATAGGCAACAAGAACAATCAGTCAAAAGAGGGGACGCTTACGGGAATGGGGCCCATGCCCTAGCAGGCAAGCGTCTGAGTTCCAAGGTGTTCCAGGGCCATTTTAGTGGACCAGGCCCAAATCCAAAGAGCCGGCCGCCATTTTGAGAGTCCTGTTGCAGCCGCCTATCGCTGCACCGCAAGAGTGGGCGTAATTCAGCGGGATGGTGGGCGAGACGCTGTAGCCGCAAGAGCGGGTGCAACTCAGCTGGATGGCGGGTGAGGCACTGTGCCGCAAGAGCGGGCGGAACTCAGCTGGATGGCGGGTGAGGCACTGTGCCGCAAGAGCAGGCGGAACTCAGCTGGACAACGAGTGAAACGACAAGAGGCGCGCCACTTCAGATGAGGTGCCTCCACCTGGGGAGGCGGGAGAGGCCCGTTTGCGCCGCCTCCCCCCCCGGGCACCCCACGCCGTCTTTCGGCGCAGCAATGTTGGATGGCCACACCAGTGCAACCTGCTGGACACCACCTTGGTGCCATCCGGATCTCGGCGCGTTGTGCTGCCTTCGGCCTACTGTAGCAGCAAGTGCGGGCGCAACTCAGCTGGACGGCGAGTGAAACGCTAAGGGGCACCCCACTGCAGATGAGGTGCCTCCACCTGGGGAGGTGGGAGAGGCCCGTTCGCGCCGCCTCCCCCCCCCCCCCGGGCACCCCACGCCGACTTTCGGCGCAGCATTGTAGGATGGCCACACCAGTGCGGCAACTTGCTGGACACCACCTCAGTGCCATCCGGATCTCGGCGCGTTGTGCTGCCTTCGGCCTATTCGCACATCGGTCCGCTACTGACGCCGCCTCACAGGCCAACGGATTTTGTAGGCTTTTTATAGCCCAAAGCCGCATAACAGGTCATGTGACTTGTTTATAAAACTTTTCATTGGTTCATTTTACTTTTGGTTTCCTAATGATGGAAGGCTTGATCATATGACCTAAAAATAACACTTTTCATTGGATTGAAACATTTTTTTTCCCAAATGATGAAAGACCCACTTTTTTTTCTCACTCGGCAATCCAAAAAGGTTCCGTTAGATGACAACAGAGGGGACAGGCAACAAGAACCATCAGTCAGAAGAGGGGAGGGCAAGTTCTTCCCTACCGGGTCACGTTGGGGCTCCACCGGAAGTCATCGAATTGGTAGTTTACAGTGTTTCTGGATGTTTCAGACTGAAGCTGGCGTCAGCATGAGAGCACCACCATCTCGTAGCTCCGTCGTGGCCATTCCGCAAGCAATCATGGCAGCCGCTCCCCACCGGAAGCCTGCGGGAGTCGGGGGCCCCGATGACTTTTGTAAAATCTTCAAGGCTGAGGGGACGCTTTCGAGAATGGGGCCCAAGCCCTAGCAGGCAAATGTCCGAGTTCAAATGTGTCCCAGGGCCATTTTAGTGAACCAGGCCCAAATCCGAAGAGCCGGCCGCCATTTTAAGAGTCCTGTGGTAGCCGCCTATCGCTGCACCGCAAGAGTGGGCGCAACTCAGCTGAATGGCGGATGAGGCACAGTGCCGCAAAAGCGGGCGCTAAACAGCTGAATGGCGACTGAAACGCTAAAGGGCGCCCCACTGCAGCAGAGGAGGGGGGGGGGAGGCCCGTTCGTGCCGCCTCCCCCCCCCCCCCCCCGGGGCACCCCACGCTGTTTTTCGGCGCAGCATTGTAGGATGGCCAGACCGGTGCGGCAACTTACTGGACACCACCTGGGTGCCGTCCGGATCTCGGCGCGTTGTGCTGCCTTCGGCCTATTCGCACAACGGACCGCTACTGATGCCACCTCACAGGCCGACGGATTTTGCCGACTAAAAGACAAACCAAAGCAGCCCATTGTTGCTTTGAGATGGATGTTGCAGCAGGCTGCCATGTAAATTGTTGTTTAAATTTTTTTTTTTAACGTGTTTACTTTGTCGGAGCGTTGTATATATTTATAAGTTATTAAAGTGTTATAATCCTACTACTTTGTTGGAGTGCTATATATTTTTAATGTGACACATAATTGTGAAGACTTTGATGTACAAAAAGGCATCCCTGGAATCTTCTGCTTCAGGCTCGGTCCCACACACCCTTACAGTGAGAATCCCCTCCCCAATCACAATACAGGATCGTTATCAGATAGTAGGAACGCGTGTGGTGTGACGGATCTCATGGGGTGGGGGCCTTGATCTACTGTAACTCCTTTGAAGAGGGGTGATTCTTTACAGTTGGGGCCATAAACTACATCGGCAGGGCTAGGTGATAGCCTGGGACCGGCCTGGACAATCAGACACAGAGGAAGAGGAGTGTCAGAGGGTGCGGTAGTGAATAGGGTGAAAGGGAGGTGTCGGGCGGGCACAGTGTGGGTCTGGTCAAGGCATCTAAAATGGCTGCCGTGCACGACAAAAGTGTGGCATTGGAAAAAAGGCAAGATGGCGCAGACCATATTTATCAATACGGATTAATTTATAACAATTATTTTTAACAATATATTTACTCGCAGTGACAAAATGGCGGTCAACACTTCCTGATTTCCTTCGAATCGAACGTTAACAGACGTCACGCAGCCAAAAAAAACAAAAACGCTCACGCGCAGCCGCTGGAAGACATGTATCAACATATATGAGCATCCTCAGCCACCCTCAGAAAACATAGGGGGTCAGGATACGTCTCCCGTACCCCCTTATACCCATTTCTCACATTGTTTTTCCTCCATCTTGTAATTTAATTAAAACGAAACACAAAATGGCAAATTCCCGTTTCGCGACCCAGGAAGCGCTTCTACCGCGAAAAATCTATTTTTTTTCATTTGCCCCACGGGACCCTTTAATAACCCCAACATCATTCCTAGGGGGTCAAGAGGGGTCTACCTTGCCCCTTTCATTAAATTCCCCTTCGTTTTTCTCCTCCTCTTGTCTCTCGATCCTACCGAGAGACAAGATGGCGGCCGTTCCGGACTGTTTAGAAGGTTGACAGACACCGGAGAGCCAATCAGCTTCGCTTCGCAAAGTTCCGTAACGCGAAAAGTACGCGAACCGGAGCGCTACCCGGGACGCTGTCACAGATATATCTGTTTTTTAAAACGTTAATTTCTCAAAATCCACTGGAGCACATATATTGAGACCCAGCAAAGGCAGATCGGGCTAACAGTCCCTACAATTTTGCCAAGTTTCGCGCAAATCCATTCAGCCGTTCGAGCTAAAAGTGAGGCCAAACGCCCTATGGAAAAATGAATGGGAAAAACGTGTTTTGGGACCCCCCTTTTTTCTCGGCCCCCCCTTGACTAAACCCCCCCAAATTTTCAGGGGCTGCTGCTCAGAAACAAAATGTGCCATTTTCCTGAAAATTTCAACCGATTCCGTCCACAAACGCCAGTTATTAGATATAGAATTTTCAAAAGTCCCATAGAGAAAAAATCCTAACTATATATACCTACTGGTTACCGCCAGTAGGTAATGTGTGTATATGTGTATATATATATATATATATATATATATATGTCTGATTTTCTCCTTGTTGAATGCTATGTTATCTGATTTCATGTGATACTCAATGGAGACAGAGGCTTCTGTACTCTATTTGAATTGATGTTTCCATTATAAGATTATATTTAATGTTGATGTTATTTGGACATGCCCTAGACAAAACTATGAATTGAAACTTTGGTTCGAAATCGCATGATGCAAGCGAAGGTAGCTGGTGATATGCCGATCCACGGCTCTATAGGAAGGTTACACCAGCTTAAGCGGTCACTGTGCTGCTACACGGCTAGAGGGATTTTAAAGAATCATATAAATGATATACTGCAATGTATGTTCTTTGCGTTCCAAGATGGCCGCACCATTCGTGGAGGCACACATGCGATTTCGATACCCATTTTAGCAATACTGCTAGGCGTGTCATAATGATGTATTTAAGTGGCCGCTTGACGGCGCTCTGAGTAAACACTGATGAAGGACTCACGTCCGAAACGCGTCTGTCTACGGCTAATGGCGAAATAAAGAAATATTTGCCTGTACTCCGGGAGTGCTGAACTTTGTTTCATAGCGAAGGAAATGGAGTGTGAGCCAATAATTTTAAAACGCGTGTACCGTCGCGTTTGAAGCACCCGCTCGGGAGTGACCCGTGATCGATGGTACAACACGAGCGCTGATATATATATATATATATATATATATATATATATATATATATATATATGTATGTGTATATATATATTTATATCCAAGAAAACTCCTTCAATGAAAGAGAAAGGCCACAACAGGGGAATCCTTCAAAGCGCTTTAATATGCTGCACAAGCCAGAGTGTCTGTCATCCTCTATGGCGCACCCTCTATGGCGGATGCGTTTCGGCGTGGTCTGCCTCTTCAGCGTCAGGTGCGATGCTTTTCAGCGTGGTCTGCCCTTTCAGCGCCAGTTGCAAGTGCTCGTGTGTGGCGTTGTGAGTCGCGGTTTAAATGTCCTGCCCTCTCCTCGTTTGCAGACCGCAGCTCCTCACACGCCTATGCTGTCCCAGCGTGTATTCCTCCTGTAGCCTGTCCTGTAGACAGAGCCTACAAGTCCTAGCATGCAGTGGCAAAGTCTGGTAGGTATATGCGGGAATGAGGTGGGGGAAGATTGTATTGCTCCAAAGTCAGCAAACAGACCTTAAACTCCAGTGCACTGTAGCGCAGCAGCGCTTCCTCGGGTCCCCAAACGCTGCATCCCCCTCAGCAAATGAATCCTTTCTGACGTGAACTATAAAGAGGGGGGTTATACCCAGATATAGTTACGGGGACCTGGGCTATCAATTGAGGTATGGGAAGGGGTCCCAGTAAACATGAACAATAATAACAAAGAAAATATAAACAATCAAAGAAACCAATTGAAGAGACACATTGTTTTATTCACAATGTGTTAGTATCATGTATATACGTCACTTTAAACATACATTAAACAGTGACTATTTAGTAGTGCCCCAGAGGTTGGGAGAGGGGGGAGGGTATGTGATACGTGTGGGTAATAGGTGAAGGAAAAGAGGGTTTGAAGTGACAGTAAAAATCGGCGAGTAGGAATGATTCAATATGGTTACATATCAATGTACCCAAACAAAACGACCAATTGGTTCATATAAATTCTTTCACAAACATCATACTCCAAAAGCACAACTGATGATAGCAATAGGGTGTGGAGTTGACTGCATAAACCAAAATAATGTCGACGTTTCGACCCTCGTTCGCAGCTATGGGTTGAAATCTTGCCGTGGGGTCTTCTTCAGGACTGGGGAGAAGGGGGCACGTGACCTAATTGGTGTACAAATATACACGAATTAGTGTGGGGAAAGAAATTCCCATGTATTACTCAGGCTTAAAAAAGCACACCAATCTATTGATGAAAGTGGCTGACTGTTAACAAAATCTAGTTGTATGCAAATAATTCAAACAGTGTGTAGCCAAGGGTACGACTTGTTCAACCCATGGATGTATTGTAAATCCTTAATTAAAATCATTATGTACAAGCAAGGAGGGAGGCAATCTGAAGATAGGTCTCACCGCACATGGGCAACCCATCCAATATACCAATAGACTATACGTGAATTAGCAACAAACGCTACTAAGCACAGGTCCAACATGTTGATCGACACTGTACACTTCCATCCATAGATACCAAATATCCCGGTTACAAAGTCTAACTTGAAGAGGTTATAACTTACCACCGAGGTGGTGTGCAAAGGGACCCGATTCGATGGAGGGTATCGATAGTAGATCTGTAAATTATAATTAAGTAGGGTCTTATTATACTAATAGTGCAAATTACACAAATTGAAAAAATCACCGTATTGTAGAGGACTTACCGAGGTATCACTCGGAACCACCTAATGAATTATAGGTCGGGGGTCCGTAGACGCATCAGATAGAAAAGTAGCTCTAAAGGTAAAAAGCATAGAGGGAGCCTTTAGAAAAAATTTCGCCACGGGGCAGGGAAGGATAGAGCACAAAGCAAAAGGCAAGGACCAATCTGAGAACTTACCCGACAGCCGTGTTGCTTAGACTTTCGGCGTGGGGTAGCTGGCACTCGCGTAGTGGCGTCGAGTACGTGGCAGGACTGGATCAAGGGGTAGAAGATTATGCAGAACGTTACTAGTCTGCTGCGAGAGCGTGGACTAAACGTATGAACTCAGAAAAATGCTGGCGCTCACCGGGTTTGGGAATTAATCCGGAGCCGTTCACTGCTCGCCGAGGGAATGGCGAAGCAGAGTTCCGCTTACAGG
This sequence comes from Lissotriton vulgaris, assembly GCF_964263255.1. Lineage (NCBI taxonomy): Eukaryota > Metazoa > Chordata > Amphibia > Caudata > Salamandridae > Lissotriton > Lissotriton vulgaris. The sequence continues at coordinate 898,387,887 of NC_141697.1, read as the reverse complement.
GACGTTGTCAAGGTTACACGTCACGTGATTAATGGACATGGTGGACAGACTCGATGAGTGGGTTGCATAGAGTCAGGCACTGGTTGGAGACACATATACTGATTGGTGATTTTCAATATAGCCATTAAACATGACTTAAATAACATATTCAGGCATGATGTAACGACTGGATGCAATCCGGTACCGGGCTGGAGGTATCAATAACCAATTCCAAAATAGGTAATTGGGTACATATTGGTTGAAAAGATTACGTGCAAATGGGTAAATGCATCAATTGGAGGATAAATGAGTACATCCACAAACAAATGTTATTCATTATAGCAAGCTGAGCATAGATTGGGGCACGAGAGTAAAAGGGTGAATAATATCACCGTACCCACGAACTAATTATTCTCATAACATAAATAATACTTCATACATTGGCTGGGTGCTCTCATACAGGGCGTACCTCACACACGTGGGTATAGGCCACTGTCACTCACTTCTGATGATTAATTATGGGAACAAATGCTGGTTGTTGTACACAGGATGGTTCCTGGGTATTATCATCGTAATCACAAACACAACACAGTAGGTCCAGATCTTGGACCACCTAGCTAAATTTATTGGCACAGGTCAAGATGCATGGCGTACCTCACACACGCGGGTATAGGCCACTTTAGCTCCGTACTAATGGTTGATCATGTACACATAATCAAGGTTTTTTGCAACATTGTGAAAGGTGGCGTACCTCGCACACGCGGGTAAAGGCCATATACATATTGTCGCTGTGCGTCGGTGGTCTTAACTACACACTGAAGCCCAGACATATTGAATCATTATACTAAGTAGATTAGCTGGTAGACAGAGTGTAATGTCAGGCTCATAGTTAGTTTTAAGTATGGATACAAGGACAATATCATTGAAAAAGTCATCAAGGTAGGATAGCCAGTTGGGAAAATGAACTGTCATGTTCGTTTAGCCCAGATTCAATGGAGTTAAAGGTAAATATCCACTTTAATTCCCTGGTGTTAAGAATGTTTGAGATATTGCCTCCCCGTGGACCCAGTGTCGCTTTCTCTAAGACTAACCACTTGAGGCTTTCTGGTGTATGGCCTGCTGATACGAAGTGGTCAACCAGCGGAGCCCCCTGGGTTTTGCATCTAATCCGGCTCATATGCTGAAGTATCCTTGCTTTCACTTTTTGTTGGGTCTGGCCAATATAAATTAATTGGCATGGGCACAAGATGGCGTAAATGATGTTTTCAGAGTTGCAGTTGGTATGAGATTTCATAACAATTCTGTGTCTTCCGTGTGAGAATTCTTTTGTTTGGATGGTGCTGGCACAGGCTTTGCAGCAACCACATCTAAAGTGGCCAAGAATGGGAGGCAAATTCCACATTGTTTGGATAGTTGGATCCTCCGGTGTTTTCAAGAGGGAACGTACCACAAGGTCCTTAATACTTCTGGCCTTTTTGAATGCATGAAGGGGCAAGTCTTTCTGTTGAATGTCATCAGAGATAAGGGCCCAGTGTTGGTTTATTATCTTTTTTATCTTATTGCTGGCGGTGTTGAATGTAGTGACACACACGATTTTCTGTTCAGATTCATCTCTGCTGGTTTTGGGGGTCAACAGTTCTTCTCGGGGGTAGAACCAGGCTCTTTTCCGTGCACGCTTGACTAGCTGTTTTGGGTATCCCCTGGACAAAAGTCTCTGTTTGAGTTCTTCAGACTCGCTGAAATAGTGATCTTTATTGGAGCAGTTGCGACGGATGCGCAAAAATTGCCCAAAGGGGAGGTTGTCTCGGAGGGCACGTGGATGGTGACTCTCGTAGTGCAGAAGGGAGTTTCTTTCTGCCGGTTTTCGATACAAAGTGGTGAGTAATACACCAGCCTCCTCATAGATGGTGAGGTCTAGGAAATCGATCCGATGATTGTCTGACTGAATGGTAAATTTCAGGAAAAGAGATTGTTCATTAAGCCAAACAAAGAACGCCGTTAGTTCTTGTAGGTCTCCATGCCATATCAGGAGGATGTCATCGATATAACGCATCCAAATACTTAGTTGGTCTCTGAATGGGTTGATCTGATTGAGTACAGTTTCTTGCTCAAAGGCTGCCATATATAAAATTGCCACATCAGGAGCAAAGGGAGCCCCCATAGCTACTCCTGAAGTTTGAATGTAAAACTTGTCCTGGAACACGAAGAAGTTTTGGGTCATCGCTATACGTAGTAATGCCACAATAAATTCGGTGGGTACTTGCATCGGGGCAGGTCGCTGTTGTAGGCACCGTGTTACTACCATCAGAGCTTCCTGCTGTGGAATACACGTGTACAGAGATACAACATCGCATGTAGCTAATAGTTGACAATCTGGATTGAAGTGTTGGCCTTCCACAATATTTATGGTGTGCATCGTGTCACGTAAATACGCTGGAGTGGCTTCTGCAATGGGTTTCAAAAAGAAATCGATGTATTGACCCAGAGGTTCGAGGATCGACCCACACCCGGAGACAATGGGGCGGCCTGGGGGGTTGGTCATTGACTTGTGTATCTTTGGCAACGTGTAGATGGTTGCTAAACGTGGATGTGGTTTGTTGAGGAAATTGAACTCAAGTTCCGATAGAAACCCTAGCTCAAGACCCATTTGGGTTATTTCAAGGATGTCACGAGCAATGGCCGAGGTTGGGTCTGACCGTAGAAGTTGATAACTGTTAGTGTCATTCAATTGACGAAGAATTTCGGATTCGTATGAGGTGACGTCCTGTACCACGATTGCCCCACCCTTATCAGCTGGCTTGATAACTAGTTGGTCATTTCGCGCCAGGGTTTGGAGAGCTAATTTCTCTTTTTTGCTGGTGTTAAATCTAGTAAAGGTTTTGGTTCCTAGGAGATGTAGTGTGTCTCTCAGTACGACCGTTTCAAAGGCCAGGATCTTGTGTGACATGGTGTTGTTAAAGGGGACAAAAGTAGATGGCGGTCTGAGTCCAGTGATGGAAGGTAAGGTACTTGGTTCTTTGTTGCGGAAAAAATATTTTAGTCTTATTTTCCGGAAAAATTTGCAAAGTTCAGTCCGGATGATAAAGGGATCCGGATTACTGGTAGGGACGTATGACAATCCTTTACCCAAAATTTGGATTTCATCATCACTCAAGGTGTGTTTCGAAATGTTCACCACAGGACTCTCTGATCCAGGGGGGGCTCCTCCCAAGAGTTTCAAACGAGGGTACATTCCAATCATTGTATCAGTCTGTGGATTAGCACTGTGTACTACCATCTGTAGGTCTTGTTTCGGGTAACACGTTCCCCGTGTTGTGGTTCGGGCTGAAAGTGTACCTGCTTCTGAGGTTGGCCGCGGCCTCCATTCCAATTGCCGGTGTTGTACTGGGACCCGCGTTGCTGACCGCGTGGCCACGAATTGCCCCTGCCACGAGGTGGGCGCCATGTGCCCTGGAGTTGCCCTAAAAAAGAGTTGTTTTGGAATTGTTGATTGTAGCCAGAGTCAGGGTAGTTCTGCTGGTAGTTGGCACCCGATTGATCTTGTTCACCCTCTGAACTGTAAGACGAATCCGAGAAAGTATAGTAGTTGTTCCTTCTGCCTCTGGACGTTCCTCGTCCGCGGTTGGTGAATCTACCTTGGTTGTCTTGACGATAATGGTCTTCCTGTAGATAGGGATAGGTCTTCTTCTTGTCGTACAATCTGATGTCACGGGCAAGTTTTTCTAACTTACGATTTTGCGTGGTCAGGTCGAAGTCCTTGAGTGTAGCCTCAAGGTTGGTGAGAGTTTCTTTTGCGCTAGCAAAGTTGGCGTCAGCTGTAATTTCAGCCTTTAAGGTTTTGATCTCGGCAGTGATGATTTGAATTTGTTCAGCAGCTGTTTCAACGCCAAGGACCATCCAGTGGCGGCTACAATTGTTTGCTACGTGGCTAAAACCTTCCCTGAATTTCGGTACTTCTACAAAAATGGCTGGTTCAATTTTTATTTGCAATCCAATGGGGATAATGTTTTCTTTTAAATATTTGGTAAGTAGATGGCCATGCCACCGAGTGCGGATCAACTTTTTCTCCAGACGCTCCAAACGAGAAATCTTGTCCTTTAGCGTGAAATCAATCGAGGAAATATCAGAGGAAATAAACACATTGTTGGGATCTTCTAATAGCTTATCTATATAGTCTTCTGAGTAAGACAAGAGTTCAGCCATGGCGTGCTAGATTCAACTAAATTGAACATAAAAAGAGGAACCTCGCAGACAGCGTCTGCTCGAAGTAAACTATAAAGAGGGGGGTTATACCCAGATATAGTTACGGGGACCTGGGCTATCAATTGAGGTATGGGAAGGGGGTCCCAGTAAACATGAACAATAATAACAAAGAAAATATAAACAATCAAAGAAACCAATTGAAGAGACACATTGTTTTATTCACAATGTGTTAGTATCATGTATATACGTCACTTTAAACATACATTAAACAGTGACTATTTAGTAGTGCCCCAGAGGTTGGGAGAGGGGGGAGGGTAGGGTATGTGATACGTGTGGGTAATAGGTGAAGGAAAAGAGGGTTTGAAGTGACAGTAAAAATCGGCGAGTAGGAATGATTCAATATGGTTACATATCAATGTACCCAAACAAAACGACCAATTGGTTCATATAAATTCTTTCACAAACATCATACTCCAAAAGCACAACTGATGATAGCAATAGGGTGTGGAGTTGACTGCATAAACCAAAATAATGTCGACGTTTCGACCCTCGTTCGCAGCTATGGGTTGAAATCTTGCCGTGGGGTCTTCTTCAGGACTGGGGAGAAGGGGGCACGTGACCTAATTGGTGTACAAATATACACGAATTAGTGTGGGGAAAGAAATTCCCATGTATTACTCAGGCTTAAAAAAGCACACCAATCTATTGATGAAAGTGGCTGACTGTTAACAAAATCTAGTTGTATGCAAATAATTCAAACAGTGTGTAGCCAAGGGTACAACTTGTTCAACCCATGGATGTATTGTAAATCCTTAATTAAAATCATTATGTACAAGCAAGGAGGGAGGCAATCTGAAGATAGGTCTCACCGCACATGGGCAACCCATCCAATATACCAATAGACTATACGTGAATTAGCAACAAACGCTACTAAGCACAGGTCCAACATGTTGATCGACACTGTACACTTCCATCCATAGATACCAAATATCCCGGTTACAAAGTCTAACTTGAAGAGGTTATAACTTACCACCGAGGTGGTGTGCAAAGGGACCCGATTCGATGGAGGGTATCGATAGTAGATCTGTAAATTATAATTAAGTAGGGTCTTATTATACTAATAGTGCAAATTACACAAATTGAAAAAATCACCGTATTGTAGAGGACTTACCGAGGTATCACTCGGAACCACCTAATGAATTATAGGTCGGGGGTCCGTAGACGCATCAGATAGAAAAGTAGCTCTAAAGGTAAAAAGCATAGAGGGATCCTTTAGAAAAAATGTCGCCACGGGGCAGGGAAGGATAGAGCACAAAGCAAAAGGCAAGGACCAATCTGAGAACTTACCCGACAGCCGTGTTGCTTAGACTTTCGGCGTGGGGTAGCTGGCACTCGCGTAGTGGCATCGAGTACGTGGCAGGACTGGATCAAGGGGTAGAAGATTATGCAGAACGTTACTAGTCTGCTGCGAGAGCGTGGACTAAACGTATGAACTCAGAAAAATGCTGGCGCTCACCGGGTTTGGGAATTAATCCGGAGCCGTTCACTGCTCGCCGAGGGAATGGCGAAGCAGAGTTCCGCTTACAGGGACGTTGTCAAGGTTACACGTCACGTGATTAATGGATATGGTGGACAGACTCGATGAGTGGGTTGCATAGAGTCAGGCACTGGTTGGAGACACATATACTGATTGGTGATTTTCAATATAGCCATTAAACATGACTTAAATAACATATTCAGGCATGATGTAATGACTGGATGCAATCCGGTACCGGGCTGGAGGTATTAATAACCAATTCCAAAATAGGTAATTGGGTACATATTGGTTGAAAAGATTACGTGCAAATGGGTAAATGCATCAATTGGAGGATAAATGAGTACATCCACAAACAAATGTTATTCATTATAGCAAGCTGAGCATAGATTGGGGCACGAGAGTAAAAGGGTGAATAATATCACCGTACCCACGAACTAATTATTCTCATAACATAAATAATACTTCATACATTGGCTGGGTGCTCTCATACAGGGCGTACCTCACACACGTGGGTATAGGCCACTGTCACTCACTTCTGATGATTAATTATGGGAACAAATGCTGGTTGTTGTACACAGGATGGTTCCTGGGTATTATCATCGTAATCACAAACACAACACAGTAGGTCCAGATCTTGGACCACCTAGCTAAATTTATTGGCACAGGTCAAGATGCATGGCGTACCTCACACACGCGGGTATAGGCCACTTTAGCTCCGTACTAATGGTTGATCATGTACACATAATCAAGGTTTTTTGCAACATTGTGAAAGGTGGCGTACCTCGCACACGCGGGTAAAGGCCATATACATATTGTCGCTGCGCGTCGGTGGTCTTAACTACACACTGAAGCCCAGACATATTGAATCATTATACTAAGTAGATTAGCTGGTAGACAGAGTGTAATGTCAGGCTCATAGTTAGTTTTAAGTATGGATACAAGGACAATATCATTGAAAAAGTCATCAAGGTAGGATAGCCAGTTGGGAAAATGAACTGTCATGTTCGTTTAGCCCAGATTCAATGGAGTTAAAGGTAAATATCCACTTTAATTCCCTGGTGTTAAGAATGTTTGAGATATTGCCTCCCCGTGGACCCAGTGTCGCTTTCTCTAAGACTAACCACTTGAGGCTTTCTGGTGTATGGCCTGCTGATACGAAGTGGTCAACCAGCGGAGCCCCCTGGGTTTTGCATCTAATCCGGCTCATATGCTGAAGTATCCTTGCTTTCACTTTTTGTTGGGTCTGGCCAATATAAATTAATTGGCATGGGCACAAGATGGCGTAAATGATGTTTTCAGAGTTGCAGTTGGTATGAGATTTCATAACAATTCTGTGTCTTCCGTGTGAGAATTCTTTTGTTTGGATGGTGCTGGCACAGGCTTTGCAGCAACCACATCTAAAGTGGCCAAGAATGGGAGGCAAATTCCACATTGTTTGGATAGTTGGATCCTCCGGTGTTTTCAAGAGGGAACGTACCACAAGGTCCTTAATACTTCTGGCCTTTTTGAATGCATGAAGGGGCAAGTCTTTCTGTTGAATGTCATCAGAGATAAGGGCCCAGTGTTGGTTTATTATCTTTTTTATCTTATTGCTGGCGGTGTTGAATGTAGTGACACACACGATTTTCTGTTCAGATTCATCTCTGCTGGTTTTGGGGGTCAACAGTTCTTCTCGGGGGTAGAACCAGGCTCTTTTCCGTGCACGCTTGACTAGCTGTTTTGGGTATCCCCTGGACAAAAGTCTCTGTTTGAGTTCTTCAGACTCGCTGAAATAGTGATCTTTATTGGAGCAGTTGCGACGGATGCGCAAAAATTGCCCAAAGGGGAGGTTGTCTCGGAGGGCACGTGGATGGTGACTCTCGTAGTGCAGAAGGGAGTTTCTTTCTGCCGGTTTTCGATACAAAGTGGTGAGTAATACACCAGCCTCCTCATAGATGGTGAGGTCTAGGAAATCGATCCGATGATTGTCTGACTGAATGGTAAATTTCAGGAAAAGAGATTGTTCATTAAGCCAAACAAAGAACGCCGTTAGTTCTTGTAGGTCTCCATGCCATATCAGGAGGATGTCATCGATATAACGCATCCAAATACTTAGTTGGTCTCTGAATGGGTTGATCTGATTGAGTACAGTTTCTTGCTCAAAGGCTGCCATATATAAAATTGCCACATCAGGAGCAAAGGGAGCCCCCATAGCTACTCCTGAAGTTTGAATGTAAAACTTGTCCTGGAACACGAAGAAGTTTTGGGTCATCGCTATACGTAGTAATGCCACAATAAATTCGGTGGGTACTTGCATCGGGGCAGGTCGCTGTTGTAGGCACCGTGTTACTACCATCAGAGCTTCCTGCTGTGGAATACACGTGTACAGAGATACAACATCGCATGTAGCTAATAGTTGACAATCTGGATTGAAGTGTTGGCCTTCCACAATATTTATGGTGTGCATCGTGTCACGTAAATACGCTGGAGTGGCTTCTGCAATGGGTTTCAAAAAGAAATCGATGTATTGACCCAGAGGTTCGAGGATCGACCCACACCCGGAGACAATGGGGCGGCCTTCATATTGAATCATTCCTACTCGCCGATTTTTACTGTCACTTCAAACCCTCTTTTCCTTCACCTATTACCCACACGTATCACATACCCTCCCCCCTCTCCCAACCTCTGGGGCACTACTAAATAGTCACTGTTTAATGTATGTTTAAAGTGACGTATATACATGATACTAACACATTGTGAATAAAACAATGTGTCTCTTCAATTGGTTTCTTTGATTGTTTATATTTTCTTTGTTATTATTGTTCATGTTTACTGGGACCCCTTCCCATACCTCAATTGATAGCCCAGGTCCCCGTAACTATATCTGGGTATAACCCCCCTCTTTATAGTTTACTTCGAGCAGACGCTGTCTGCGAGGTTCCTCTTTTTATGTTCAATTTAGTTGAATCTAGCACGCCATGGCTGAACTCTTGTCTTACTCAGAAGACTATATAGATAAGCTATTAGAAGATCCCAACAATGTGTTTATTTCCTCTGATATTTCCTCGATTGATTTCACGCTAAAGGACAAGATTTCTCGTTTGGAGCGTCTGGAGAAAAAGTTGATCCGCACTCGGTGGCATGGCCATCTACTTACCAAATATTTAAAAGAAAACATTATCCCCATTGGATTGCAAATAAAAATTGAACCAGCCATTTTTGTAGAAGTACCGAAATTCAGGGAAGGTTTTAGCCACGTAGCAAACAATTGTAGCCGCCACTGGATGGTCCTTGGCGTTGAAACAGCTGCTGAACAAATTCAAATCATCACTGCCGAGATCAAAACCTTAAAGGCTGAAATTACAGCTGACGCCAACTTTGCTAGCGCAAAAGAAACTCTCACCAACCTTGAGGCTACACTCAAGGACTTCGACCTGACCACGCAAAATCGTAAGTTAGAAAAACTTGCCCGTGACATCAGATTGTACGACAAGAAGAAGACCTATCCCTATCTACAGGAAGACCATTATCGTCAAGACAACCAAGGTAGATTCACCAACCGCGGACGAGGAACGTCCAGAGGCAGAAGGAACAACTACTATACTTTCTCGGATTCGTCTTACAGTTCAGAGGGTGAACAAGATCAATCGGGTGCCAACTACCAGCAGAACTACCCTGACTCTGGCTACAATCAACAATTCCAAAACAACTCTTTTTTAGGGCAACGCCAGGGCACATGGCGCCCACCTCGTGGCAGGGGCAATTCGTGGCCACGCGGTCAGCAACGCGGGTCCCAGTACAACACCGGCAATTGGAATGGAGGCCGCGGCCAACCTCAGAAGCAGGTACACTTTCAGCCCGAACCACAACACGGGGAACGTGTTACCCGAAACAAGACCTACAGATGGTAGTACACAGTGCTAATCCACAGACTGATACAATGATTGGAATGTACCCTCGTTTGAAACTCTTGGGAGGAGCCCCCCCTGGATCAGAGAGTCCTGTGGTGAACATTTCGAAACACACCTTGAGTGATGATGAAATCCAAATTTTGGGTAAAGGATTGTCATACGTCCCTACCAGTAATCCGGATCCCTTTATCATCCGGACTGAACTTTGCAAATTTTTCCGGAAAATAAGACTAAAATATTTTTTCCGCAACAAAGAACCAAGTACCTTACCTTCCATCACTGGACTCAGACCGCCATCTACTTTTGTCCCCTTTAACAACACCATGTCACACAAGATCCTGGCCTTTGAAACGGTCGTACTGAGAGACACACTACATCTCCTAGGAACCAAAACCTTTACTAGATTTAACACCAGCAAAAAAGAGAAATTAGCTCTCCAAACCCTGGCGCGAAATGACCAACTAGTTATCAAGCCAGCTGATAAGGGTGGGGCAATCGTGGTACAGGACGTCACCTCATACGAATCCGAAATTCTTCGTAAATTGAATGACACTAACAGTTATCAACTTCTACGGTCAGACCCAACCTCGGCCATTGCTCGTGACATCCTTGAAATAACCCAAATGGGTCTTGAGCTAGGGTTTCTATCGGAACTTGAGTTCAATTTCCTCAACAAACCACATCCACGTTTAGCAACCATCTACACGTTGCCAAAGATACACAAGTCAATGACCAACCCCCCAGGCCGCCCCATTGTCTCCGGGTGTGGGTCGATCCTCGAACCTCTGGGTCAATACATCGATTTCTTTTTGAAACCCATTGCAGAAGCCACTCCAGCGTATTTACGTGACACGATGCACACCATAAATATTGTGGAAGGCCAACACTTCAATCCAGATTGTCAACTATTAGCTACATGCGATGTTGTATCTCTGTACACGTGTATTCCACAGCAGGAAGCTCTGATGGTAGTAACACGGTGCCTACAACAGCGACCTGCCCCGATGCAAGTACCCACCGAATTTATTGTGGCATTACTACGTATAGCGATGACCCAAAACTTCTTCGTGTTCCAGGACAAGTTTTACATTCAAACTTCAGGAGTAGCTATGGGGGCTCCCTTTGCTCCTGATGTGGCAATTTTATATATGGCAGCCTTTGAGCAAGAAACTGTACTCAATCAGATCAACCCATTCAGAGACCAACTAAGTATTTGGATGCGTTATATCGATGACATCCTCCTGATATGGCATGGAGACCTACAAGAACTAACGGCGTTCTTTGTTTGGCTTAATGAACAATCTCTTTTCCTAAAATTTACCATTCAGTCAGACAATCATCGGATCGATTTCCTAGACCTCACCATCTATGAGGAGGCTGGTGTATTACTCACCACTTTGTATCGAAAACCGGCAGAAAGAAACTCCCTTCTGCACTACGAGAGTCACCATCCACGTGCCCTCCGAGACAACCTCCCCTTTGGGCAATTTTTGCGCATCCGTCGCAACTGCTCCAATAAAGATCACTATTTCAGCGAGTCTGAAGAACTCAAACAGAGACTTTTGTCCAGGGGATACCCAAAACAGCTAGTCAAGCGTGCACGGAAAAGAGCCTGGTTCTACCCCCGAGAAGAACTGTTGACCCCCAAAACCAGCAGAGATGAATCTGAACAGAAAATCGTGTGTGTCACTACATTCAACACCGCCAGCAATAAGATAAAAAAGATAATAAACCAACACTGGGCCCTTATCTCTGATGACATTCAACAGAAAGACTTGCCCCTTCATGCATTCAAAAAGGCCAGAAGTATTAAGGACCTTGTGGTACGTTCCCTCTTGAAAACACCGGAGGATCCAACTATCCAAACAATGTGGAATTTGCCTCCCATTCTTGGCTACTTTAGATGTGGTTGCTGCAAAGCCTGTGCCAGCACCATCCAAACAAAAGAATTCTCACACGGAAGACACAGAATTGTTATGAAATCTCATACCAACTGCAACTCTGAAAACATCATTTACGCCATCTTGTGCCCATGCCAATTAATTTATATTGGCCAGACCCAACAAAAAGTGAAAGCAAGGATACTTCAGCATATGAGCCGGATTAGATGCAAAACCCAGGGGGCTCCGCTGGTTGACCACTTCGTATCAGCAGGCCATACACCAGAAAGCCTCAAGTGGTTAGTCTTAGAGAAAGCGACACTGGGTCCACGGGGAGGCAATATCTCAAACATTCTTAACACCAGGGAATCAAAGTGGATATTTACCTTTAACTCCATTGAATCTGGGCTAAACGAACATGACAGTTCATTTTCCCAACTGGCTATCCTACCTTGATGACTTTTTCAATGATATTGTCCTTGTATCCATACTTAAAACTAACTATGAGCCTGACATTACACTCTGTCTACCAGCTAATCTACTTAGTATAATGATTCAATATGTCTGGGCTTCAGTGTGTAGTTAAGACCACCGACGCGCAGCGACAATATGTATATGGCCTTTACCCGCGTGTGCGAGGTACGCCACCTTTCACAATGTTGCAAAAAACCTTGATTATGTGTACATGATCAACCATTAGTACGGAGCTAAAGTGGCCTATACCCGCGTGTGTGAGGTACGCCATGCATCTTGACCTGTGCCAATAAATTTAGCTAGGTGGTCCAAGATCTGGACCTACTGTGTTGTGTTTGTGATTACGATGATAATACCCAGGAACCATCCTGTGTACAACAACCAGCATTTGTTCCCATAATTAATCATCAGAAGTGAGTGACAGTGGCCTATACCCACGTGTGTGAGGTACGCCCTGTATGAGAGCACCCAGCCAATGTATGAAGTATTATTTATGTTATGAGAATAATTAGTTCGTGGGTACGGTGATATTATTCACCCTTTTACTCTCGTGCCCCAATCTATGCTCAGCTTGCTATAATGAATAACATTTGTTTGTGGATGTACTCATTTATCCTCCAATTGATGCATTTACCCATTTGCACGTAATCTTTTCAACCAATATGTACCCAATTACCTATTTTGGAATTGGTTATTAATACCTCCAGCCCGGTACCGGATTGCATCCAGTCGTTACATCATGCCTGAATATGTTATTTAAGTCATGTTTAATGGCTATATTGAAAATCACCAATCAGTATATGTGTCTCCAACCAGTGCCTGACTCTATGCAACCCACTCATCGAGTCTGTCCACCATGTCCATTAATCACGTGACGTGTAACCTTGACAACGTCCCTGTAAGCGGAACTCTGCTTCGCCATTCCCTCGGCGAGCAGTGAACGGCTCCGGATTAATTCCCAAACCCGGTGAGCGCCAGCATTTTTCTGAGTTCATACGTTTAGTCCACGCTCTCGCAGCAGACTAGTAACGTTCTGCATAATCTTCTACCCCTTGATCCAGTCCTGCCACGTACTCGACGCCACTACGCGAGTGCCAGCTACCCCACGCCGAAAGTCTAAGCAACACGGCTGTCGGGTAAGTTCTCAGATTGGTCCTTGCCTTTTGCTTTGTGCTCTATCCTTCCCTGCCCCGTGGCGACATTTTTTCTAAAGGCTCCCTCTATGCTTTTTACCTTTAGAGCTACTTTTCTATCTGATGCGTCTACGGACCCCCGACCTATAATTCATTAGGTGGTTCCGAGTGATACCTCGGTAAGTCCTCTACAATACGGTGATTTTTTCAATTTGTGTAATTTGCACTATTAGTATAATAAGACCCTACTTAATTATAATTTACAGATCTACTATCGATACCCTCCATCGAATCGGGTCCCTTTGCACACCACCTCGGTGGTAAGTTATAACCTCTTCAAGTTAGACTTTGTAACCGGGATATTTGGTATCTATGGATGGAAGTGTACAGTGTCGATCAACATGTTGGACCTGTGCTTAGTAGCGTTTGTTGCTAATTCACGTATAGTCTATTGGTATATTGGATGGGTTGCCCATGTGCGGTGAGACCTATCTTCAGATTGCCTCCCTCCTTGCTTGTACATAATGATTTTAATTAAGGATTTACAATACATCCATGGGTTGAACAAGTCGTACCCTTGGCTACACACTGTTTGAATTATTTGCATACAACTAGATTTTGTTAAGTCAGCCACTTTCATCAATAGATTGGTGTGCTTTTTTAAGCCTGAGTAATACATGGGAATTTCTTTCCCCACACTAATTCGTGTATATTTGTACACCAATTAGGTCACGTGCCCCCTTCTCCCCAGTCCTGAAGAAGACCCCACGGCAAGATTTCAACCCATAGCTGCGAACGAGGGTCGAAACGTCGACATTATTTTGGTTTATGCAGTCAACTCCACACCCTATTGCTATCATCAGTTGTGCTTTTGGAGTATGATGTTTGTGAAAGAATTTATATGAACCAATTGGTCGTTTTGTTTGGGTACATTGATATGTAACCATATTGAATCATTCCTACTCGCCGATTTTTACTGTCACTTCAAACCCTCTTTTCCTTCACCTATTACCCACACGTATCACATACCCTCCCCCCTCTCCCAACCTCTGGGGCACTACTAAATAGTCACTGTTTAATGTATGTTTAAAGTGACGTATATACATGATACTAACACATTGTGAATAAAACAATGTGTCTCTTCAATTGGTTTCTTTGATTCCTTTCTGACGTGGGCAGGCTTGGAAATCCTACCTGCCCCGTGGCGTCGTAGACCTCCACACCATCATATTTCTTCATCCGCTGGGTGGGAGGACCCTATGGATTCCGGTACCCCGGAGAAACAACAAACCACAAAAGCGAAATCTAGTGAACACAGGGCCACTTGAAGCAGCGTGAGCCTTAGCAGCGCGACACTGGATAGCACGCTCAATTATATCCAAAAAAACTCCTTCAATGAAAGAGGCCACAACAGGGGAATCCTTCAAAGCGCTTTAATATGCTGCACAAACCAGAGTGTCTGTCATCCTCTATGACGCATGCATTTCGGCGTGGTCTGACTCTTCTGCGCCAGGTGCGATGCATTTCGGCGTGGTCTGCCCTTTCAGCGCCAGGTGCAAGTGCTCGTGTGTGGGGGCGTGAGTCGAGGTTTAAATGTCCTGCCCTCTCCTCGTTTGCAGACCGCAGCTCCTCCCACGCCTATGCTGTCCCAGCGTGTATGCCTCCTGTAGCCTGTCCTGTAGACAGCGCCTACAAGTCCCAGCATGCAGTGGCAAAGTCTGGTAGGTATATGCGGGAATGAGGTGGGGGAAGATTTCAGGCATGAAAATTCAGCACGGCCTGCAAGGACCCCCATTGCGGACCTGCTCGTTACATTGCCAGAACTCTACACAAGGGCAAACGAGGGCATCTTCCCTGTCGATCCATTTGAGTCAACTCTTGGATTTCCCATTGAACACAGTTTTATATTGAGTCTCGGGCTGTATCCCTTTCAGCCTCACCCCACCGTGGGGACAACTGTGAATGTTAACTCTTTAGGCAATTATTCTTTGTCCTGAGGATGAACCGATATTGTTTAAGGTTCGAAACGTCGTTGACCTAAAATGCACTAAATGCATAGTTGATACAAATTTTTCATGCATATGTGTATGTCTTGGATTATCTGCCTTATGATTTACAATATCCAGATGACCTGTTATTGCCTACTACTTCCCCTTTTGTTTGTGCTCACTTAGTGTGTTTGTCGGACATCGGCTGGTGTCCCGCTTCCATCACACTCTGTGGTTTATTGTTTTGTGAGCATTTCTATCAAGATAATAAATTGTCCGGCTGGACACTTCCTTAACAATATAGTTCCATTTGGTCTATATTTACTCTCCTTTAATCTTCCCTTGTCTAAGGACCACTGTCTTTAAAAATAAGTACCTACCCATGGTCCTTAGCATATTGCGCCCTGGGTTCCCTTGTCTTGTTTAAATAACAAAGGTTTTTTAATAGCAAATTTCTATAGCTATGAAATATATTTTTTATAATGAATCCTATATTGTATATTTATGTAATACTATTTTTTTATGTATATTGTTCATGGTTTATTTATTTATTTTGCCCTGGAGCGCTCCCGGTGCGCGTACCGGTGAGCGCACCGGTAAGCGCAGTCTTCCGGGGCGCCCCGGTGTGCGTACCGGTGAGCGTCCTGTTTGCGCTATTTCCACAAATGAAAACATCCTCGTGACGTATCGCGTAGCCGCGTCCGCGTGATATGCACGGCATAAGCGCACCCGGAAGCACTCGAGCGCATACGATCGCACTAGGTAAGCGCCCCGGGGCGTGCCCCGGGGCATGTAGTGTAAGCGCGTTGGTTCAAGACGGTTTTGGTTTCCAAATGATGAATGCCCGGGTCATGTGACCTGATAATAACACTTTTTATTGGTTCAGAACAGTTTTATTTTCCAAATGATGAAAGCCCCACCTTTTTTCCTCATTCTCACTTTTAACTTTGACTGAGGAAGACCTGTTTGCAGACCTATTTGTACCTATTTG
Organism: Lissotriton vulgaris; assembly: GCF_964263255.1. Lineage (NCBI taxonomy): Eukaryota > Metazoa > Chordata > Amphibia > Caudata > Salamandridae > Lissotriton > Lissotriton vulgaris. The sequence goes on along the minus strand of NC_141697.1, from coordinate 898,371,812 downwards.
TACTGAGAAATGGCTACAGTAGCAGCAGCAGCAGCAGGAGCATCTCAACCACCACCACCACCACCACCACCACAAGGACCACCACAACACCACAGTGGTGGAGAAGAAGAAGAAGAAGAAGAGGAGGAGGAGGAGGAGGAGGAGAGGCGGTACCTGCCTGAAGATACTACCACCTATAAGCCAAAGGAGCACATTGTCTGGGAGTTTTTTTAAATCCCAAAGGGCCTCAAGAATGGAAAGGGGCGACCATTCGGTCCCCCCGAACGTATGGTGGAGTACCACGATCCCCCCGGGAAGCCATCTTGGGCGGGAGGCGAGTCTCGGCTGGTATGCCCGAAGCGGCGTGGCCGGGGCGCGCCTTTTCCCGCCCTGGAGTGGTTTGTCCTAGACACTGACGCGGCCGGCCACGCCCTCGGAGGCAGGCGGGGGCGGGTTTACGCCCGCCCGAAGACGGATAAAAGGAGCAACAAGCCAAGAAAGCATCCTCTTGTTCCTGTGCTCTGAAGCTGCACCTCCCCGCTGCACGTGAGCCCGAGACGGAACGAAGAGCCAATTTTGAGCGTTGTAATCTTTCTTTTTGTTTTGCAGATATCTTCGTTGAGAATGCCAGCCAAGAAGGTCGGAAAGCGGGTCGGTACCGATCAGATGCTCCGCATGCTCATAAAGGAGGTAGCCGATTTGAAGAAGCAGATGGCGGCTAAGAACGTGGAGGGAGGACCGAAGCGAGTCATCGGACCAGCTTTGCCAGGAGTAGTCCCTGGTGGGAGAGGCAAGAGGTCCAAAAGGGGGGCACTTGGGGGGGAAACCCCGGTTCCCGATACCCCACTTGAGGAGCCAACCCCGGTTCCGAAGGAGGGGCATCCGATCCCCGTGGTGGTCACCCCCCGTGACCGGGGAAGATATGCCTCCCGAGTTAGCGGCGCAATTAGCAGCGTGGTTGGGAAAAGATAGTGAGGGCACCACGGCTGACGACGCCCGGGCAGTAATGAGACAACTGCGGGAATCTAGAGAGGCGGCGAAGGCATCTTCTGTTACCCCGCCAGTGCCGGCGGCGAAAAATGCAACAGGCCCAAGTTCGGCGGCAAATGCAGCATCTGGTCCAGGTAAGCGGCCATTGCCGATCGCGGGGGAGGGGTCTGTACCTTCGCGAAGGGAGAAGGTGGCTCAGCATGTTCCACTGGAAATTAAGGAAAAGATTTGGGCGAATAAGTATGTGAACATTTTTTCTTTGCTTACCGACCATTACGAGATGGAGCATGTTAAGAGCCAAAAGGAGCTCATGCATCCGAGTGTTTGGCGCGCAAAAATGGCCGCCTTTAAGGTTGATGAAAACATAGGTACTTGGGGCAGAGCGTGGGGCATTTTCACCTCCATCATGGGCGAGCGCAGGCCCGAGTTGCTGACCGAGTTGCCTATTTATCAGTCACGTTTCCTGGAGTATTCCGTATCGTACGGGGGCAATCAGTGGTTCTGTTATGACAATATATTTAGAAAAGCTAAGGAGCACGACCCAGATCTGACTTGGGATTGTTTCGACTCCGTTTCATGGCAAAAAATGGAGAGTTCAGGAATGTTAAAAGTGCCATTGTCAGGGAGTAACGGGGGTGAATTTACCCGCCAATCCTCTGGGACACCCTTTCGGACGGGTGCAGGTAACGAACACCACTCGAAGTCGAGTGGCAACGCAGGTAAAAGGGGGATTTGTTGAAATTTTAACAGAGGAAAGTGTACGAGGCCCCAGGGGTCATGCAAGTTCAGACATGAATGTGGGGGGTGTGGGCAGCCTTCCCATCCGGAGTCCATGTGCAGAGCCAAAACGGGTGATAACGGTGGTAGGGGAAGCGCCAAACAGGTCTGAAATAGTCCGAGGGGCGCCTTTACCTACTCCGATTGATACCATGGCAATGATTCCTTGGCTCAACGAATACCCGGATCACGCTTCCGCTGGGGTGTTGCGTAACGGGTTTTCATATGGTTTCCGCATCCCAGTGGGGGATTTTCAGGGTGTAGCAAACTGTAAGAATCAACTGTCGGTCTTGCAGCATACGGCGGTGGTACAGGGAAAGATTGGGAAGGAGGTGACTCGAGGTCGTGTCGCCGGTCCATTTGATTTGCCACCGGTTGCTAACTTTGTTTGTTCCCATCTAGGGGTGGTCCCCAAGAAGGACCCGGGTGAGTTTCGGCTGATACATAACTTGTCAGCCCCACGTGGTCTTTCCGTGAATGAAGCGATAGACCCGGAAGTGTGTTCGGTGCGGTACGCATCTTTCGATGAGGCCGTTGCCATGTTGAATCGCCTGGGGCCCGGGGCGCTGATGGCAAAATCAGACATCGAGTCAGCGTTCCGGTTGCTCCCGGTGCACCCAGACGATCAGCGTCTCCTTGGTTTCATGTTTCAGGGTCGCTATTACGTGGATAGATGTATGCCAATGGGGTGCTCGATATCCTGTGCCTATTTTGAAAAGTTCAGTTGTTTTCTGCAATGGGTATTCACAAGGAAGACGGGTTTTCAGCATGTTATGCATTATCTCGATGACTTTCTGTTTTTGGGGGCAGCCGGGGATCCTGAGTGTGGACAGGCTTTACATGAATTTTGTGTCTTAATGAATCAATTCGGTGTGCCATTGGCGCCAGGTAAGACTGTGGGTCCCTCGACTTTGCTCGAGTTTCTGGGGATCGAGCTCGACTCGGAAGAAGGTTGTTTTAGATTACCCAGGGAAAAAGTGTTAACATTCAGGATATCCCTTGAAACATGTATTTGTGCAACGAAAGTAAACCTGCATCAATTGCAACAGGTGGTGGGTCAGTTGAATTTTGCCCTGAGAGTGATGCCAATGGCACGCCCCTTTTCCCGCTCGATTGCACAAGCCATGGTCGGCCTGAAGGAAGGACATCACCGCACGAGGCTCTCGGCAGAGGTTCGCCAGGACATGCGCATTTGGTTGGCATTTTTGGCGGATTTCAATGGTCGAATTGTCTGGAACAAACCGGCGGTGTCCTCCGAGGAGCTGGGGCTTTGGACAGATTCGGCGGGGAGTATAGGTTTTGGTGCCATATTTGGTACACAATGGTCGGCTCAAAAATGGCCGTTATGGTGGCACGAGTGCTGCCTGACGAGTAACATTGCTTTCCTTGAACTCTTCCCTATTTTGGTGGCCTTGAAGACATGGCCGGAGGGGTTTCGGGATCATTCTGTGGTGTTCTGGTCTGATAACATGACTGTGGTTGAGTGTATCAATAGTCAGGCAGCACGTTGCAAATGGATTCTGAGACTGCTCAAAGAAATTGTGTTATTGTGTATGCAGTTGAATGTGCTCTTTAGGGCAAGACATGTCCCGTGGGTACTGAACCAAGCCGCTGATGCGCTTTCTCGTTTCCGTATGCAGGCCTTCTGGGGTTTTCTGCCCACAGCGGACCTGGTGGCAGCACCCTTTCCCGAAGCTCTCTGGTCTCTCGGTGCCCCGAACTACAAAACCTTGTGGGAGAGAGTTTAGCACCCAAGACAAGGAAGGCATATGAAGGGGCGTTCCGTTCCTATTTGTCCTTTTTGGGTTCTGCTGGGGGGAAGCTTTGGGGACAGGAAGAGCTTGTCGTAAAATTTCTGCTGTCTTTACATCAGGCAGGCAAATCAGTAGCTACGGCCCAGAGGCATCGGGCCGCCATTTCCTTTATGGCAAGGGCTCATGGGATCCAGGACCCGACAGCGTCTTTTGTGGTGCAGAAAGCGCTACGTGGGTGGCAACGCCTTGAGGGTCGCAGAGTAGATGAGAGGCACCCGATAGGTCTGGATAGGTTGACCCTGTTATTGTCCGTACTCCCGGCAACGTGTTCATCCCAGTACGAAGCAGGGTTATTCCGAGCTGCATTTGCGGTAGCATTCCATGGGGCTATGCGGGTAAGCGAATTAGTGGTGAAGAATAAGCAGGATACGATGGGGGGACTGTGCCGGGAGCACATTCAGGTCAGGGAGGAGACGATGACGGTCTCGTTTGTTAGGTCCAAAACCGATCAGGGTGCAATTGGGGACTGCATAATCATTCAGAGGATCCCCGGGTCTTCCATGTGCCCTGTGGTGTGCGTGGAGGAATATTTAGCGCAGAGGGTGGCATCATGGGGGGGGACCTTGTTGAGACACGCTGACGCCACCCCACTGACGAGGTTTCAGTTCCAGCGGGTGCTTGCGATGTCGATTTCGGCCGCGGGCTTGAACCCCGGCGAGTTCGGGACCCATTCCTTTCGGATAGGGGCTGCTACTGAGGCTACAGCCAGGGGTCTGAGTGTAGAAGAGGTAAAACGTTTGGGGCGTTGGTCCTCGAACTGTTATAAAAGGTATGTGCGGTTGCACATGTTGTGAAGCTGTAGTAATGTACTCACGCTTCTTGTTTTTGTTTGGTTTTCAGTTGCGCAAGCTTACGAGGCGGGGCAGACTGTGCAGTTGACCCCACACCTGGGGAACAGCGGTCAGACATCACCGGCTGCGAGAAAGGAGGTGTGGGTCGTGGGCCACTCATACGTGAGGCGTGCCGCGGACGTATTCAAAGCAGGTGACATGATTCATGCGGCTGGGGAATACGGGTACAGGGTGTCCTTCTACGGAAGGGGCGGGCTCTGTATTGACCAATTTCAATCCTTTTTCGAGGGTTTGTTAGGGCAGACAAGGTCACCGCCGTCTATAATCATAGTCCATCTTGGGGGCAACGATTTGGTGGCCACTGGTAGACGACTTCTTCTTGAGGCAATGCTTTCCACAGTAAGTTGGTTGGCAAGAAGAGTTCCAGGGTGCACAATTGCATGGTCCCATATGATCCCACGGAAAGTGTGGCGGGGGGCTATTTCGGTTTCTGCTCTGAATCATTCAGTAAAGAAAATTAATAACAAGTTGAGTAGATTGTTTCGTTCAAATACACTGCATTCTGTTTCGCATGGTTGTATCAAAGGGGACAGTATGTATTTGGGGGATGGGGTTCATTTGTCCCGGGTGGGGAATGAGTTACTCATAGGAGACCTCATAGCTTGGCTAAAGAGTTTAAAACATGACCTTTAGGCAGGAGTTGTTGTGGGGGGTCCGGATAGCCGGTCAACTATCCGGCCTGTGGCGGTAAGGTCATGATCGGTGAGCAGTAATTGGAAGATCCCTATGGGGGGGCGTCACCCATTACGGATGGGAGCGCTCGAGGGAGGTGGCCATTGGCCCCTCAACGGGGAGGCGGTCCCTTCTAAGGATAGGCCGCCGGAAGGAAAGGAAAGGTGGTCAAGGCCCTTCCCTGGATAGGAGGGGCTACGGGCCCTCCTGGGGAATTTCCCGGGGCCAGGACATCTGCGACGGCAGATGGGGTAAGTTGTGTGGGGTTCGGGAGGGGGTTTACGCTACCTTTTAGACACCTCACACAAGTCCTCGGACGACCGTTAAATGGCGTCGAGTTCATTGGGGCCCCCGTCAAGTCCAAGGGAAATTGGTAGATGCACTTGAGGTACGCCTCTGTGCAGTCGCTCCCCTCACAAGTGAGGGGGGGATTTCTGGTTTAGGGATCTGACACCGGTTACGACCTTGCCGTTGGCCCTTAACGTTAGCATGTACAATTTCAAGTCAAATGTTTTGTAGGATGTTAGTTCGGCTAGGAGAACCTTTGTATTAGAGATCTGTTAAGGTTAGCCAAACATCGTAATGTGGAAATGAAATTGTACATGATATGAAACTGTTATTTTAATGTTTTGATTTTGTTTCATATTTTAATAAATACGGCCGGGAGGGTCACTCCCTCCCGCCTTCCAAAAGTTCAGAACCGTTTCCGGTTTCCCATCCTTGGGGATTGTGTTGAGAGGGGGTGGCGGGTATCTCAGCCATATGGAAAGGGGCGACCATTCGGTCCCCCCGAACGTATGGTGGAGTACCACGATCCCCCCGGGAAGCCATCTTGGGCGGGAGGCGAGTCTCGGCTGGTATGCCCGAAGCGGCGTAGCCGGGGCGCGCCTTTTCCCGCCCTGGAGTGGGTTGTCCTAGACACTGACGCGGCCGGCCACGCCCTCGGAGGCAGGCGGGGGCGGGTTTACGCCCACCCGAAGACGGATAAAAGGAGCAACAAGCCAAGAAAGCATCCTCTTGTTCCTGTGCTCTGAAGCTGCACCTCCCCGCTGCACGTGAGCCCGAGACGGAACGAAGAGCCAATTTTGACCCACCCACCAGCCCCTGAGGACAGCTAGTTGTTTTGAATAAAGTTTTGATGTGGTAACTCTATTTCTTGCAGGTTGTGATGATTGTCGTGATATTTTGAGTATGCAATAAAGAATGGTCATTTTCAGTATGTTTTTCAAATAAAGTAATTCTGCACTAGTGTTGATCAGT